>NW_019176250.1:0-496491 GCF_002260705.1 Seriola dumerili | reverse complement strand
TCATTGATGCATTATCATTACTATGATGTTGATAACCTTTTATGGCTTAATATATTTAATATGTTTTTTTTGGACATGATTATGCCATACTATACCATGACGTTTTTTGGACATTTTATGCCATACTATACTACGACGTTTTTTAGCATTATTAAGCCTTACTATACTATATCATTTTATTCCTAACCATGATTATAACGTTTATAACCTTTTATGGCTAATAGATTACTAATATGTAGTTTTTTTTGACGTTTTTATGCTCTCATACTATACTGTTGACATTTTAGCATTTTTTTCCTAAACTAACTTAATGTCATTTGACTACCTAACCATACTATGATTCGTTTATAGACCTTTTTCGTGGCTTAATATACTAATTGTTTTTTTCAACATTTATGCCAGCTATACTATACAAGTTTTTTGACATTTTTAGTGCCATATTATACTACGATGTTTTTTAACATTTTTATGCCTTACTATATGACTATATCATTTGATACCTTACCATTCTATAACTTTTTACAACCTATTTATGGCTTACTATAACTAATATGTTTTTTTTGAACGTTTTTATGCCAATACCAATGACTATGAACGTTTTTTGAAATTTTTTATGCATACTATACTATGAACTTTTTTTAGCCTTCTTTTTGCCTTTACTATGACCTATTCATTTGATGCCATAGAGCCATACTATAGACGTTTGTATAACCTTGTTAGGGCTTAACTGATTACCTAATTATTGTTAATTTTTGACCATTATGCCATGCTATACTATGTCCGATTGTTTTGACATTTTTGCCAATACTATACTTTGACCTTGTTAGCATATTTTGTGCTTACTTATACTATGTCATTGATGGCTATACATACTATGATGTTTTGTACAACGTCTAATGGCTAATTAACAATATGTTTTTTTGACATTTTGCCATACTATCCGAGATGTTTTTGACATTTTAATGCCATATTATACTACGATGTTTTAACATTTTAGCTCACTATATCTAATCATGAACCGATACCATTCTATAAACGTTCTTACAAACCTATTATGGCTTTACTATACTAAAATATGTTTTTTTTGAACATTTTTAATGCCATACCAACTGGACGTTTTGTGAAATTTTATGTCATACGATAACTATGACGTTTTTTTAGCCTTTTTTTGCCTACTATACTAGTCATTTGATTGCTAACCATACTTATGACGCTTTTATAAACCTTTTTAGGGCTTAATATACAATATGTTATTTTTGACGCATGTTGACTAGCCATGCTATACTAATGTCGATTTTTGACAGTTTTATGCCATACTTTATGTTGACTTGTTATAGGCCTTTAATATTTATTCCTTACTATACTATGTTCATTTGATGCCTTATCATTACTATGATGGTTTTTTACAACCTTTTATGTTAATATATTAATTATGTTTTTTTTGAACGTTTTATGTTCATACTATAACTTTGACGTTTTTTAAGCATTTTTAATAGCCTTGTATACTATATCATTTTATTCCTAACAATAGTTATCAACGTTTTTGAAAAATAACCTCTTTAATGCTTTATATACTAATATGTTTTTTTTGAATTTTATGCCATACTATACACTGAGTTTTTTTGAATTTTATGCCATATTTAATACTACGATGTTTTTTAACATTTTTAATTTCTTACTGATACTCCATGTCATTTGATGCCTATTATCATTACTATTTGATGTTTTTTATAACATTCTTTTATGGCTTTAAATAGTATTAACATGTTTATTTTTGACCATTTATGCCATAAAAAGGTTATAAAACACATAGTATGATAGGCATCAAATGACATATTATAGTAAAGACATATTAAAAATGTTAAAAAACATCTCGTAGATAATATGGCATAAAAATGTCAAAAAAACGTCATGGTATAGTATGGGCATAAAATGTCAAAAACATATTAGTATATTAAGCCCATAAGAGGTATAAAAACGTGATAATATGTTAGAATAAAATGATATAGTATAACAAGGCATAAAAATGCTAAAAAAACGTCAAAGTATAAGTATGACATTAAAACGTCAAAAAAACATATTAATATATTAAGCCAAAAAAGGTGTAAAAAACATCATAGTATGGATAAGGCATCAAAATGAACATAGTATAGTAAAGACATAAATATGGCTTTAACAAGGGTCAAGTATAGTATGGCATAAAATGTCAAAAATCGACATGGTATAGCATGGCATAAATGCCGTCAAAAATAACATATTAGTATAATTAAGCCCTAAAAGGTTATAAAAACGTCATAGTATGGTTAGGCATCAAATGACCATAGTGATCAGTAAGGCAAAAAAAGGCTAAAAAACGTCATAGTATAGTATTGACATAAAAATTTTTCAAAAAACGTCATAGGAATGGTATGCTGCATAAAATGTACAAAAAAACATATTAGTTATAGTAAAGCCCATAATAGGTTGTAAAAAACGTTTATAGAATGGTAAGGTATTCAAATTGATATAGTATTTTAGTAAGGCATAAAAATGTTAAAAAACATCGTAGTTATAATATGGCATAAAAATGTCAAAAAACATTCCATGGTATAGTATGGCATAAAATGTCAAAAAAAACATATTTAGTATATTAAGCATAAGAGGTTGTTAAAAACATTCATAGTATTGATAAGGCATCAAATGACATAGTATAGTAAGACATAAATATGCTTAACAAGGTCAAAGTATAGTATGGCATAAAATGTCAAAAATCGACATAGTATAGCATGGCATAAATGGTCAAAAATAACATATTAGTATATTAAGCCCTAAAAGGTTATAAAAACGTCATAGTATGGTTAGGCATCAAATGACATAGTATAGTAAGGCAAAAAAGGCTAAAAAACGTCATAGTATAGTATGACATAAAAATTTCAAAAAACGTCATAGTATGGTATGGCATAAAACGTCAAAAAAAACATATTAGTATAGTAAGCCATAATAGGTTGTAAAAACGTTATAGAATGGTAAGGTATCAAATGATATAGTATAGTAAGGCATAAAAATGTTAAAAAACATCGTAGTATAATATGGCATAAAAATGTCAAAAAACGTCATAGTATAGCATGGCATAAAATGTTGAAAAAAACATATTAGTATATTAAGCCACAAAAGGTTATAAAAACATCATAGTATGGTTAGGTATCAAATGACATAGTATAGTTAGGAAAAAAATGCTAAAAAATGTCACAGTATAGTATGGCATAAAACGTCAAAAAAAAACATATTAGTATATTAAGCCATAAAAGGTTATAAAAACGTAATAATATGGTTAGGAATAAAATGATATAGTATAGTAAGGCTTAAAAATGCTAAAAAACGTCGTAGTATAGTATGGCATAAAAATGTCAAAAAACGTCATGGTATAGTATGGCATAACATGTCAAAAAAACATATTAATATATTAAGCCATAAAAGGTTATCAAAACATCATAGTATGATAATGCATCAAATGACATAGTATAGTATGGCATAAAAATGCTAAAAAAGGTCAAAGTATAGTATGGCATAAATGGTCAAAAATAACTTATTAGTATATTAAGCCATAAAAGGTTATAAAAAACGTCATAGTATGGTTAGGCATCAAATGACATAGTATCGTATGGCATAAAAATGCTAAAAAAGGAGAAAGTATAGTATGGCATAAAATGTCAAAAAACCATATTAGTATATTAAGCCATAAAAGGTTATAAAAACGTCAAAGTATGGTAAGGCATCAAATGATATAGTATAGTAAGTCATAAAAATGTTAAAAAACATCGTAGTATAATATGGCATAAAAATGCTAAAAAAGGAGAAAGTATAGTATGGCATAAAATGTCAAAAAACCATATTAGTATATTAAGCCATAAAAGGTTATAAAAACGTCAAAGTATGGTAAGGCATCAAATGATATAGTATAGTAAGTCATAAAAATGTTAAAAAACATCGTAGTATAATATGGCATAAAAATGCTAAAAAAGGAGAAAGTATAGTATGGCATAAAATGTCAAAAAACCATATTAGTATATTAAGCCATAAAAGGTTATAAAAACGTCAAAGTATGGTAAGGCATCAAATGATATAGTATAGTAAGTCATAAAAATGTTAAAAAACATCGTAGTATAATATGGCATAAAAATGCTAAAAAAGGAGAAAGTATAGTATGGCATAAAATGTCAAAAAACCATATTAGTATATTAAGCCATAAAAGGTTATAAAAACGTCAAAGTATGGTAAGGCATCAAATGATATAGTATTGTATGGCATAAAAATGCTAAAAAAGGTCAAAGTATAGTATGGCATAAAAATGTCAAAAAACGGCATAGTATAGCATGGCATAAATGGTCAAAAATAATATATTAGTATATTAAGCCCTAAAAGGCTAAAAAACGTCATAGTATAGTATGACATAAAAATGTCAAAAAACATCATAGTATAGTATGGCATAAAACGTCAAAAAAACATATTAGTATATTAAGCCATAATAGGTTATAAAAACGGCACAGTATGGTAAGACATCGAATGATATAGTATAGTAAGGCAAAAAAGGCTGAAAAACGTCATAGTATAGTATGGCATAAAATGTAAAAAAAAACATCATAGTATATTAAGTCATAAAAGGTTATAAAAACGTCATAGTATTATGGCATAAAACATAAAAAAAAACATATTAGTATCTTAAGCCATAATAGGTTGTAAAAACGTTATAGAACGGTAAGGTATCAAATGATATAGTACAGTAAGGCATAAAAATGCTAAAAAACATCAAAGTTTAGTATGGCATAAAAATGTCACAAAACGTCATGGTATAGTATGGCATAAAACGTAAAATAACATAAAAGTATATTAAGCCACAAAAGGTTATAAAAACGTCATAGTATGATAAGGCATCAAATGACATAGTACAGTAAGACATAAAAATGTTAAAAAACATCGTAGTATAATATGGCATAAAAATGTCAAAAAACGTCATAGTATAGTATGGCATAAAACGTCAAAAAAAACATTAGCATATTAAGATATAAAAGGTTATAAAAACGTCATAGTATGATAAGGCATCAAATGACATAGTATAGTAAGACATAAAAATGTTAAAAAACATTGTAGTATAATATGGCATAAAAATGTCAAAAAACATCAAAGTATAGCATGGCATGAAATGTTAATAAAAATTAGTATATTAACCCATAAAAGGTTATAAAAACGTAATAGTATGGTAAGGCATCAAATGACATAGTATAGTATGGCATAAAAATGTCAAAAACTTTATAGTATTGTATGGCATAAAAATGTCAAAAAATGTCATAGTATAGTAAGGCATGAAAATGCTAAAAGACATCATAGTATAGCATGGCATAAAACGTCAAAAAAAACATATTAGCATATTAAGCCACAATAGGTTCTAAAAACGACATTATAGTAAGGTATCAAATGATATAGTATAGTAAAGAATAAAAATGCTAAAAAATGTTATAGTATAATAAGGCAAAAAATGTCAAAAAACGTCAAAAAAACATATTAGTATATTAAGCAATAAAAGGTTATAAAAACGTCAAAGTATGCTAAGGCATCGAATGATATAGTATAATAAGGCATAAAAATGCTAAAAAACATCGTAGTATAATATGGCATAAAAATGTAAAAAAACGTCATAGTATAGTATGGCATAAAACGTCACAAAAACATATTAGTATATTAAGCCATAAAATGTTATAAAAATGTCCTAGCATGGTAAGGCATCAAAACACATAGTATAGTTTGGCATAAAAATTTCAAAAAACATCATAGTATAGTATGGCAAAAAATGTCAGAAAATGTCATAATATAATAAGGCATAACGACATCATAGTGTAATTAGTCAAAAAATGGCACAAAACAACATAGTATGGGAAGGCATAAAATGTCATAAAAACATCATAGTATATTAAGGCATAAGATTTCCAAAAAACGTCATAGCATAGTATGGCATAAAATGTCAAAAAAATCATCATACTATATTATTGCATAAAAGGTCATATAAACGTCACAGTATGGTAAGGAATAAAATGTCATAATATTATAAAGCATAAAAGTGCTGAAAAACATCATAATATGCCATAGTTGAGGAGGGTCCTAACCCAGGTTTGAACCTACAACCTTTCCAGTCCCAAGCCATAATGCAAACCACTACACCACCAATATACATTTTCTCAAAAACACTAATCGGGAATCATGAAAATGTCACAAAACAACATTTTATGGGAAGGCATAAAATGTCATAAAAACGTCATAGTATAGTATGGCATAAAAAACGTCACAGTATAGCAAGGAATGTAAACGGCAAAAAACGGCAAAAAACATCACGGTATAGTAAGGTAAAAAAATTGTCAAAAATGTTATCACATAGTACGGCATAAAATTGTTAAAAAATGTCATATTATACTGTGGCATAAAAGGTCATAGTATAGTAAAGAATGAAGAAAGCAAAAAACGTCATACTAAAGTAACGCAAAAAATGTCAAAAAACGTCATAGTATATTAAGGCATTAAATTGTATAAAACGTCAAAGTAAAGTATGGCAAAAAATGTCAGAAAATGTCATAATATAGTAAGGAAATAAAATTGTTATATAACGTCATATATATATAGTATGGTATGAAACGTCATATTATAATAAGGCAAAAAAATGTTAACAAACGTCACAGTATAGCAAGGAATGCAAACAGCAAAAAACTTCCTAGTATAGTATGGCAAAAAAAACGTCAAAAAACGTCACAGTACAGTAAGGCATAAAAATGTCAAAAACATCTTAGTGTAGTACGGCATTAAGATGTCAAAAAACATCAAAGTATAATAAGACCAAACGTCAGTGTAGTAAGGCATCAAATTGACAAAAAATGTCATACTCTAATAAGGCATAAAATAAAAAAAGGTATATCATATGCAGGCATAAAATGTCAAAAAACATTATCGTATAGCAAGGCAGAAAATGTAAATAAACGTCATATAGCAAGGCATGAAAACAGCAAAAAACATTATAGTATATTAAGGCCTAAAAACCTCACAATATAAAAAAGCAAAAAATATCAAAAAACGTCACAGTATAGTATGGCAAAAAATGTCAGAAAATGTCAAAAATATAGTAAGGCATAACAACATCATAGTATCATAAGGCAAAAAATGTTTTAAAATAAAATTGTCAAAAGACATCATAGTATAATATGGCAAAACATGTCATAATATAGTAAGGCATAACAACATTAAAAAATGTCATAGTATAGTAAGGCATAAAAACATAAAAAAATGTCATAGAATAGTTAGGCATAAAAACATAAAAAAATGTCATAGTATAGTAAGGCATAAAATGTCAAAAAACATCATATAATATAGCAAGGAATGAAAATGGCAAAAAACGTCATAGTTTATTAAGGCATAAAAACATCATAGTAAAATAAGGAATGAAAATGGCAAAAAACGTCATAGTTTATTAAGGCATAAAAAACGTCATAGTAAAATAAGGCATAAAATTGCCAAACAATGTCACAGTATAGCAAGGCATGCAAACGACAAAAAACGTCATAGTATATTAAGGTATAAAAAAACGGCATAGTATAATAAGGCAAAAAATGTCAAAAAAAAGTCACAGTATAGCAAGGCATGCAAAGGGCAAAAAACGTCATAGTAAAGTATGGCAAAAAATGTTAGAAAATGTCATAATATAGTAAGGCATAATGACATCATAGTATCACAAGGCAAAAATTGTTAAAAAATAAAATTGTTAAAAGACCTCAAAATATACTATGGCATAAAACGTCATAGTTTAGTAAGGTATAAAGACGGCAATAATGTCATAGTATAGTAAGGCATAAAAACATCAAAAACATCACAGTATAATGAGACAAAAAACGTCAGTGCAGTTAGGCATAAAATTTACAAAAAATGTCATACTCTAATAAGGCATAAAATAAAAAAAAGTGATATTAAATGCAGGCATATAACGTCATAGTATATTAAGGCATAAAAACGTTAAAAAAATGTCTTAGTATAATAAGGTATAAAATTGTCGAAAAATGTCAAACTGCAATACGGCATAAAATTATCAAAAAAACATCACAGTATAGTAAGGCCTAAAATAACAAAGTATAGTGAGGCATAAAAATGCATAAAAATGTCATACGTGATCCAAAACCTTGAAAGTATAGCAAGGCACAAAAAGGCAAGGCCAAAAAAATTAACATCATACGCAGGCATAAAACGTCATAGTATAGTAAGGAATAAAAATGCATAAAAATTTCATAGTATAGTCATGCATAAAAATGTAAAAAATGTCATAGTATAGTAAGGCATAAAAACGTCATAGTATAGTGAGGAATAAAAAAGTCAAAGTATAGCAAGGCATAAAATATCATAGTAAAGCAAAGTATGAAAATGTCAAAAAAACTTCATAGTATAGTAAGGCTTGAAACATCGTAGTACAGTAAGCCATAAAAATGTTGAAAAACTTTGTAGTATAGTAATACATAAACGTCAAAAAGCGTCATCGTATGGAAAGGTATAAAACGTCAATTTTAGTAAAACATAAAAATGTCAAAAAATATCATAGTATAGTTAGACACAAAAATATCAGAGCACATCCAAATAAAGTAAGGCATGAAACGTAATAGTATAGTAAGGCATAAAAACGTCAAAAAACCGTTGTGGTATAATAAGGCATAAAATATCATAGTATAGTAGGGCATAAAAATGTCAAAAAGCCTAATATTATAGTATAGTATAAAAATTTCCAAAAATGTAGTAGTTATAGCAAGACTTAAAAATATCAAAAAACGTCATTGTATATATAGTATACAAAATGTCAAAGAAAGTCATACTATATTAAGGCATAAAAATTTCAAAAAACGTTATAGTATAGTAAGGTTTAAAATTGTATAGTATAGTAAGGAATAAAAATGTCCTAAAACTTCATAGTGCAGTGAGTTATCAAAATGTCAAAAAACGTCACACTATATAGTAAGGCACTAAAAACTCATTGTAAAGTACCAAAATGTTATAGAATAGTAAGACATAAAAATGTCAAAAAACGTTGTAGGTAATAGTAAGGCATAAAAAAGTCATAGTATATTAAGGCATAAAAAGTCATAGTATAATAGGTTATAAATTCATAGTACAGTAAGACATACAATGTCATAGTATAGTAAGGCATAAAAACTTCTGTAGCATATAAAGGCAACAAAAATCATAGTATATTAATGCGTAAAAAGTCTGCTTGTTGTTAGGTAAATTTTTTAATGCAGGACTTTCACTTGCAACAGACCATTCTTACATTGTGGTATTATTGTTGTTTAAGGAAAGAATCCCGACAATTCTTCTTTCAATGTTATATGTTTGGTATGTCAGATTGATTTTGAGAGGTATTAATTTAACTTATTTTGTTTCATGTATGGTAAAATAATCAATTTGTAGGTTATACTTTATGTGTGGAAGACAAAAAGAAAAGTAGAAAATTCCTTCAAATGGAGATGAATAAGAAAAATGAACAGAAAAAATACACTGAAAGCTCCAGAACACCAGTGGACCTGCTGGTGTTCCACAGTCAAGAATGAACTTTCATTCTCAATGAACTTTTTCTTTCCTCAGAAGGCGCAGTATGTTGACAGTTTGTTAATCAGTATGTGAGAAATTCACATGGCTCAGAATGATAAAAATGTGAAATTATCATTGATAGATAAAGCATGATGTTATCCTCTCTTTACATCCTCCAGTCCCAGTTGTCAGGATATGTGAGCATTTCACACGCTCTGAAACTGCAGTGTTCAGTGAGTGACTGACAGGAGTTTCCTGGCCTTTCTCTGGTTTCACAGCAGGACCATTAACCACTGAAACTTACCATCATGCTCTACATACAGTATATGTTCATACAGATGACTGGGGGGAGGGGTGCTTGCTCAGAGAAACATTTATCATATTTTACATGAAAAATAACACTGTATTTATTAGTGACCCATCCAGTCATATTGAATAGGTTCTGTATATTTATACCTTAAACCAAAAGTGACCATTCTTAATGTTTTAATATCTTTCATGTGAAAGAAACTATCCTTGTTGTGACTTTAGAGGGGTTGCCCAGTTAATATAGTGTCACTTTAAGAGCAGTGAACCAAGCACAGATGAGTGAGTGAGAGACAACCAGTGTCATGATGAGGCAAGACCGCAACAGAGTGTGTTGAGTCATACTATGTGTAATGTGATGATGTCTTGTTCTCTCGCTGCAGTTGTGAACAGTGATTAGACTTCCTAAGTTCATTAGAAAGAGGAAGCTCATTTGAATGGACAAATTCGTCCAGCGGATATGCAGCAAAATGCAGCTGTAAAAATTCAACATACTGCACAACAAACCAACATATATGAAACAAAGTTTATTCTTTATTTTACATATCTGTACATAAACATTTCTTTCCTCAAATAAAGTTTCTGAATACAATAGGATGAAAACGATATTAACACACTTATTCATTTAAAATGACTCGTGTCAGAAAATCAACATTCACAAAATGTTGAAGAGCAATTAGAGTGAACGTATTACCAAAAGCTACGACTCCACTACAAGGCAGGCATGTTTCCTTTACACTCTTTTAGCACCTTCAAATAAACATTTCTCAGTTGAAAACTACCATTTGTGCAGAATAAAAACAGGTCGACTTTGAAATACTTTAAAATTACTGTCCAACTTAAAATGGTCTGAAGAAGTTAGTTTTCCATCATTTTTTATACAATGTTGTTTCTTTTTTTTCTCATGAATGACTTTCTACTAAAGTTTTCACTATTATTTTATTTTTTCCCACAATTTTTGCATTTGAACAGTTATAATTTAGTGGCGAATGTAGAAAGTTAAAAAGAAACAATAGCGAAGCAAGGCCGATCACTGCACAGGAAGCTGGGGACAGAATCCATGACAACACACAATCCTCTTCTCCCACGAAGCAGGAAGTGCTCCTCCGTCCTTAGCGCTGGGAGAAAACCACAGAAGCAAATGACAGAGAGTGGCCTTCTTCTGTGCTGCTGCTGCTACTGGAGTCAGTGGGTTGGACAGGAAGGTAGACAAGGGAGAGACAAGGGAGCAGCGAGGAGAAAAATACTTGGGACAAGCGGGCGGGATTTGGATCAACTCGGGGCAGAGGTGGAATGGCCAGAGGGGAAAAGTCTGGTTTGGAACAGGGGCTAAGCTTGGCAGAGGGGAGCAGGGTGGAGCAGGAGACGGGCATTTTATTTGGATAGGGTCCTCTCAGCCAAATGTTTCTGCTGGCTCTCAGCATGCCTGGAAAACAGAAAGTGAAAATAGGGTCATTTAAAAAACCAAACCAAAACCAACACTGAACTGATCCAACTAACAACTTTTGTCTGTGTAGCTAGTTTGCTGGAGCTAATTCCTCCTTTGTGCTATAGACCACCAGTGTTGCCTAGAAACTTTTAAAAACACAAGTGAGTCACACTTTTGTACTGGGTGATATATTTCTTTATTACCACGAACATGGACACTACTTTATTTTGAGTTAGTCCTAAAACCATCTTCCCGCTGCCTTAAGTGATCACTGGTCCACATCTGCAGCTGAAAATAGCCAAACACTATTTACTAATGTTTAAGTGATGTATGTTAAAGGGGAACTGATTTTACACATCAGGCATGAGGGAATACTACTGCATATACTACTGCAAATGTACTTAGTTAAGTTGTAAGGCCTTTGTGGCTCCAGAGGAAGCTCCTTGAAACCTGAAAAGCACATCATGTGATGTCACTTTGGCCAGCGTCGGCAGGGGCTGAAAACGAGAGTTAGGAATTTAACTACGGTTCTATGAATCCTGGATGACCACCAGAGGCGGTGCTTCAAGCACTGGATCTTCCGTCTTGCAGGTCGAGTATTCAATATCAACAAAGTCACCTGTGACCCCAGATGACTCGAGAGAGGGTATATCTTCCGGTGTCATCAGGGAATCAGTTCCTACCAAACCTTCTCGCGAGCTCACGAGGATTCTGAGTGACTGAACACTCTGGCGGTCATCCAGAAATTCATAGAACCGTAATTACATTCGTAACTCTCGTTCTATTTCATCCTTCCTGACAGCCAGAGGCGGTGCTTCAAGCACTGGATGACTAGTACCGAGGAATCCCAAGTACATACCTTACGGCATACGCGCAGAGGAACTTGGCAGAAGTACCACGCCCAGAGGATGTGGGGTGGCGACATTCACCTGGTAGAACCTAGAGAATGTGCCCTCACTGGGCATAGCAACCTCGACCTCTCCCCTTCCCCTGATGGGGGATCAAACTGTGCCAACTGAATAGGCTGGTTGAGGTGTGACAGCACCTTAGGGAGAAATGCCGTATTCGGCCATAAAGTGACACTCGAGCCATCTGGGTTCCACCTCAGACATGATTCACTCACTGACAGAGCGTGCAGGTCACTGACGTGCTTGGCTGAGGAAATGGCAAGGAGGAACGTCTTAACGGACACCCACTTCAGCTCCACCCCTGTCAAGAGCTCAAAAGGAGGCGAGCATAAAGCATCCAACACCAGGGGCATGTCCCAGACTGGAGCTCTTGGAGGACTTGGGGGACACACCCTCCGAGCCCCTCTTAAAGGGACACTAGACTGTTGCTCCCCACCGTATTATTGTCGACCCGAGCGTGCCGGCATGAAATAGCAGCCACATATACTCTCAATGTAGAGGGAGAACGGCCCTCATCTAGGAGGGACTGGAGAAACTCCAAAATGATAGGTACGGTGCAATGCACCGGGTCCTCGCCACAACCTACACACCAATGTGAAAAAAGTTTCCACCTGTTATCATATTGTAAACAGGTGGAAGGTGCTCTGGCGCTGTCAATAGTCTTTCTGACTGCCTCAACGCAAGCGTTCAGCAGTGGCTCGGGCCCTCCAGTGGCCAAATGCACAGTTGGAGGAGGCAAGGATTGGGATGCCAAATCTGACCCCCTAACTGGGATAGGAGATCCATTCTGTCGGGGAGGCGCCACAGCGAGCCATGGCAGAGCCTGCACAGCAGGGGGAACCCCGTCCTCGCTGGCCAGAAGGGGGCCACCAGCAGAAGTCTTTGGCCCTCTTGGAGCACTCTCTGAAGTGTGGGCAATATCAGAGGAACTGAACATAAAGTAGGCTTCTCGGCCATGCGTGTGCCAGCACATCCTGACCCAGAGGACTGGTCTTCTCCCTCAAGGAGAACCAGAGGGGGCAGTGGGTCGATGCCAAGTTTTAAAATGGAAGAAATTCTGGGGCGTGGAGTTAGAAAGAAGTGAGCTAACCATCCTACTTACATTTTTTTATAGTCTGAAAATTGTGCAATCCTAAATCAGTGAAGTACTCTTTTAAAAACTACTGTCTCCAACTGTTTTATGAAATCACTTAGCCTTAAAAAAATCTAAGCTATATATTTGGTACTTATGTTTAAATATTTACATATTCAGTAGGAACTAATGGGCTTGAGGTTGAGAGACACAGAAAGAGTAAGAGAGTGAAAGTGTTGAGAGATGGACTAATGCAATGTTGACTTTGGTCTTTTACATTAGATTTCTTGACAATAACAAAAATCTAGACTATTTTCAACTTTATTCTATACCGTTTTGTCAAGTACTCTCTGATAGATGAGTGAAATAATAGTGGTAAATGCTGAAAATAAGTTCCTCATGAATTGCCTCATCACCTGGTGAGGTCCTCTATGTCAACCAGCATGGCATCTTGCTCCATGTGTAGCTCATCTCGGATCAGCAGCAACTGTACAAGTTCCTCATTCAGACCTGGAGTGGTAGAAAATATGACAAATCATATAAAAATGATGTCAGACTACAGATGTATCATTATGACAGAGTAGGAATTTGTCCCCATCACATTCACAGAACCATAACACATATTCTTTTGTGAGCTCATCAATTGATGGACATTAAATCCACATGAAATACTGTGTGTGACAGGCGGAAATCTCCCACGATGGATTCATAAAATAACCTCACAAAGCCATCGAAAGCATGATGAGTATTGACAGTCAGACCACACATCAGTGGTTGTGGTTCTTTTCACATCACATGCTTCAGCTATTGTTCCCTCATCTTTGCCAGAAAATATAGATCACTAACAAAAGAGATTTTGAGGGGAAAGTCTCTTTTGTAAGTAAAAACTAGCTCATCATTTTGGACTCATGGGGATTTTTGTAGCTGCTTTATGTAAAATGAGAGATTATTCATCACAGAGTACCAGGATCAATGATGTGTACAGTGCAGTAACAGTAAATGCTCAGGGGAAGCTGTTAACTGGTACAGTTCTTTGAACTGACTAACATATATAAAAGTACTTTCACATCCACTTAAAATGGTAGGGGTCAGTATGCATGTGCATGTTTTTCCCCATGTGCTGTCTTGCTCATTTCTGCAATTGAAAGTAGAGGTCAGTGACTGTGTGTGTCTACTGCACTGTGTGTGTGTGTGTGTGTGTGTGTGTGTGTGTGTGTGTGTGTGTGTGGTCAACTCACTCTCAATCTGGGAGTGCAGGTCATTGACTATAACCTGGAGCTGACCCAGCGTCATGTCTCTCAAGTCGGTGGGCTTCAGGCTTCTTTTCATTAGACACTCGCTGATGTGAGGCATGTGTGGAAGCTGCCAAAAAACATAGAGCAATCACACATCAGACACACTGTTTTCTCTCACAGGGGGTTGAGACCTGGATGGATGAAAACAAGGAAACCTATTATAATCTAAAATCCATGGATATATTGTTAAATGAATAAGAATCAAAATGAATTCAGAAATGTATTTCACTGCATTAGGCACAAATACTGGCAGTGATGGAGTTCTTGAACAATTAGTCAGTGATTTTCTCTAAAACACTGATGGACTGACAGAAAAATTCATTTTGAACAATTAATTTTTAAATCATTTATCAAGCAAAAGTGCCAAACATTCACTGGTGCCACATTCTCAAATGTGAGGTGGTTCTGATTTCCCCTCTGTAAGAAATGACATTTTTTTCAATTTATCACTTAATCACTTTATACTAAACAATCTATTCGCGGAAAAAGAATAATGAACATGTTATTGGTGATGGATGTAATTGCCAGATGTAGTTCTAAATCTGCTGAAATATGGTCAAAAGCCACAACTGCATGAATTATCAGCAGAAAAAATCAAATTAGTAACTGAAAGAGTCAGATGTTTTGACTGAATGACAATCCGACTTCAATCTGCTGCCTGATTTGAAGTGATTGTTTACGTTTTCATTAGTTGCTTTTTGTGTGAGAAACAATCTCTCTCCAGTCTCTTTGTTTCTTCTCATAAAGCCCTTGATGAAACAAAAGGGAATATCTCTTTTTCTTTTAGGAGGTCAGCACCCTGCGTAGGGAGACTGTAAAGTTGGGGGATTTCAAGTAGGTGCTGCTGTGGTCACAAACTGGTTTACAGTGTTTTACACAAATAAACAGCAGATGAACTCAGTGAGAAGAGGTCACCAGTGATACTGCCGTTATTCAAAGTGTTTTTACCCCTCTATGTACGTTAGAATGCACTAACATGGTAACATGGTAAATTTGACTTCTTATCTCTTCTTACTTTTGAAATATGATCTCTCTTTTCACTGAAAGTCTTTAGATTCCCTCGTATTTTACTATTTATCACAAAATCCCACCCATCCACAGTTGTGAAAACATCGGTTATGTAATCACAGACAAAGGTGAAGTGACAATAAAGGGTGAGAAATTACGCATGATTTCCCTATGAGTGAAAATGAAAAGCTTCCATATAATTGCGGTGCCTTGGAAGTTTTTGGAGTTGTAGTTGTGCCAATTACTGTATTAATCAGCCCCTGAGCAAATATGGCTCCAAACAGTACCTTTTATTTTTCAATATTACCTTTAATATACAAGGCTTTTAAAACTGAATTCCATGTTTTCCAGTGCTTCTGTTCGCTTTGTGTATGTCGTCATGAGTATGTGTCCCATTGCCGCCAGCGGTGGCTCCATGTCAAACACAGTCAAACTCAGAGTATAGCCACCACATGCAACACAATTACATAAAGCATGTGCCTGTGTGCACCCAAAGAAAGCACACACAGGCAGATAATCAACTATTTGTTTACCAGACTCTCCCTCCGCCAACACTCCCATATAACCAGTCTACATTCTTTCTCTTTCCCTCCAACACTTATTTCCTCTTTCCCTCCTACTTTCATCTCCAGTCTTGACAAACAGTAGGTGAGGAAATGTGTGCTGTAGGTGTTTGCATGCATGGGCATCTGGCTGCCTCCTCCCCTCTAGTTTCTCACCCCTCTTTCACTTTCACATTGGCACTGATGCAACTGTATATGAGGCTGCCATGTGTCAGTTTCAGTTTCATGTGTCTAGATGGGTAAAAGCTGATGACTCAGGAGTGACATAGTGAGAAATATGATGTCAATGACAACGTGAGTGGGTGTCGGGAAAGGTTGTAGAGTTGTGTTAGGCCTGACTCAACATGCAAGTCGACTGACCACAGTGAGTTTCTGTGGTAGACTGATCATACTACTAGTTACAAATGCTCAATACGGGCAAACCAACCTCCTGATATGACTTGTTATCAGACTGAGGAACTACACTCCTCTCTGAATGAAGTGAAAAGAGAGAATCAAGATTTTACCATAGAATCTTAATCTTTCCCCCTAATTTCTTTTCTCTCTCTGAATTTCTCGCTTTCTCTCAGTGATTCTGTTTGTACATATTTAGGAAAACCCACACTCCCACACACAGACACTGGAATACAGGCTAACTGTGCTGGCTAAAGTCCCATTATTTGCCCTTCACAAGCAGATAGGACAAAACAGTTTAGTTGGAACTTGGGAGTTAAACTAACTGGCAGCAGTGTGACAACAGCAGCAGAGTTCCTAACATTTTTTGTCTGGTGTAATCCCCCCAACTCTTCACTGACACACTCCAAATGTGTTCATCTCAGCTGATTTTAAAGTGGATGTTTAGAAATATGACATAAATTGGATTGTTACAATCTTTTTTTCCTGAAACTGAAATGTCAGTGTTTATCATGAGGGACCTTTCAACCAGTTATCCATGACTTAGAGCAAATTATTTGAACTGTTTATCCATTACTTTCAGCTATCTGTTTCAATTGTTCATTAACTGTAAACTGTATTACTTTTGGCTAATTATTCAAACTAATCATCTATCACTGTTAGCCCACTATTATCCATTTTCAGCTAACTATTCCTCCTGTCAATCCAAAGTTTTAGGTAATTATTTCCATTACTTTTACCTAATTATTTAAATTTCTATGTTTATATCAATAATTTATCCATCACTTTAAGCTAATTATTTAGACTTCTCACTTGCCAGCTATCAAGTTTTAATGTACTCTAACACGCGGCTTTACAGTTGATGGCAGGTGTGCACTGTGCCTTCAGCCTGTCATAGCTGGGAGCTTAATTGTTATGTGACAGTAAATCTACTAAAGATAATCAACGCACCAATTTCTAATAATATTGGGAGGGGTGTATTTTTTCAAGCAGATTTTTTTCCAAATTAGTTGAGCTACTCCACACTCTTTCCACTTATCCCCATGGCAACTGCAGATATAGCCCTGGTTAGGAATAACTGTTGCAGGGAAGTATTTAGTATGTTATGTCTGCAGTTAAATAGATCTCTGGTGTTGTGGACATCGAAGGTGGCTGTAGCTTTAATACATCTTAATATTCACTGTGTGTTTGGCCTGGATGTGACAGTGATGTCTTCTGACTGCTGAGCACTGCTACATCCCTAAACACTGAAGTCAATGCTTTCCGGTGTATGAATTATAGATGGACCCGGTCGAGCTGCCCTTCTCCTCTCTGAATAAGTAAAGTGGCTCTGCCTGCAACTCCGGGTGGAAATAGAGTGTGTGTAAGTCTCACAGTGTGGGGGTGTTGGTGTGTGTGCTCTGGAAGAGGCAGTGAGGCAGATAAAAATTTATGAAATAATGATGAGCAGGGTCGTCATCACCTTCCTTCCTCTAAGCAGGGGCAGGGGAAGAGGAGGGGTGGGGGAGGCTTCCTGTGACATCATCATAACATATATTTGACCTGTTAAACTCTTCAATACTCATATCTCACTGAAAATCAACCCTCACATCTGTTCTGACATATGATGGACTAATGGATCAATGGATGGACCCTTTGTAAAAGGGCAATATATATGTATGCAATAGTAAAACATGTGATGCTGCATGACATGTTGACATATGTCTGACATTTTGTTCCAATACCATAAAAAGGAAGTAACAAAAACGTTTCTTGCAGTCCAGTGTAAGCTGTGTCAGCTGCCTCATCACTGCTGTAAAGTATTTGTCATTTCAGTTAAAATCTCAGGGGCTAATTTCAAAACCTTCTTCCTACATTATTAGCATAAGGAGTTAAAACTATCATCAGGAGCAGGTAGAGGAAACAAAGATTAATAAATATCAGTTGTGCCAGCTGATTGGTCAGTTGCATTAACTAGGCTGATGATGTCACAGTGCCTACACTCCATGAAAAACGATATAGTTTATGGTTGATACAGAAAACACTGAAATAACTGATCAGAGTAAAGAAGTTTTTGCTATTAGCAGATAGTATACACCTCTGAACAGTGGCCTAAGAGCAAAACGGAACTTGAGCTGTTGAGAACATTGGTGGTTGTAACATGCATATTGACAGTCTGTAAAACTATGTAGGCCTTGTTGATGATGATGGTTTTAAGTCTGCAATGATTTCTTGGCCACTTGGGGGCAGGGGAAACGAGCTGTCAACACAACACTAACATTATCACCTTTTAATTAAAATGGAAAACTTGTTAGCAAGTCGTTGCTTTATACATCCAGCAGATAGGGAGCAACATTAGTGTTCATATGGAGTGATGTTTCTGGCAACTAGGTGAACATCAGGCCAATAATCCCACTCCTTTCCACCAATTCCAGAGAAAAATATCTTGTTTTTTCCAGATGTTCCACTTTCTTCATCAGCTAATCACTCATTTTGTCTGTGGGCCGTTTGGTGCTGGAGTTTTTTCCGTGCTATAAAGCTGAAGTGAACCACAGAGTCTAGCAATAATTCTCAGCACAATGAGTCACCCCTTTCAAATGATCCTTTGTTAATATAAAAATACTGAGCTGCTTAGTAGGTAAATTAAAAACAAATAAGTAGAAACTAAATCTGAAAGCAGCAAATATACTTCATCCTTTTCCTCTTAAACATTTTCAATATCCATAAATCTCTTGGTGTTTTATATTTGCATGCTAAACTCAAAGAACATGGCAGTGATTTAAAAAAAATGGCCAAGTGTTTGCTATTTTTTGTGAAGTTGTCTTTAACAGTCAAGGCAGAATCAGATTTCTGGTACTGACCAGGTCGGCCACTGGTGATTTTTTACGATTCTGTTTCTCCACTTCCACCTGCATCTTGGCCATGGGCTTGGCCATCGCCAGGGCAAGCTTCGCCTCCGCCTGCAGCTTCTTCTGCCGACTCAGGAAGTCCATGTCCTCCAGAGACTCCGAGTCGTCCTCTGTGGTGTCCCTGTCCGAGTAAGACGAACTCTGCTTGGACTGCAGGGAGGAGGTGGTAGCAGGAAGTGGGAGAAATGACAAGTATGGCAAGATGGAATAAAATATGAAGGAGAAAGTGAATGGAATAAGAAACAAGGGGGAAAAAAAGTATAGTAAAGGTAAGAGAAAGGGGGTGAGAATGAGGTAAGAGGAAAAGAGGAAAAGATAAGAAAAACCTGGTAAGAGGATTAATGTATTCTTGGTCTTTTTTTCGTATGTAGATTTTACACACTGACAAGAACTTCATTGTACATCAGCTGGGATGTCAGAGTTAGCGAGGATGAACATGTAAAGAGATGATAATTCTCTCTTTCTCCCTCTGTTTCTGTTAAATGTGTCTCAGGCTGACAGGAGGTTAATGTGACCAGTCATCCGTGGCCTTGGTGAGCGTATTCCAATTCACCTCTCATTTGCTGCCCGTGAATTGGTTAACAGGCCAGAAAACTTGAGAAAAGACATTCATAAAGCATCAAATCCACCAGCTACCTTTCTGATTCAAAGTGAATATCTCACCCTTTTCACTGCTCTCACTTTTACACTGATCAGATCTTTACACCGTCAATCCTTTAAATCGTGACACATTTTGTTGCGTTTTCAAGATTTAAGTGCATATCTTTCATTCTGGAGAAATACTATAATAACTCTGCATGAGCCTCGGAGTGCAGCCTTGGGCATCAGTGTGTACCATGGGGGACAGAGGTGTGTCCAGACTGGTCTCTGTCTTGCTGTCATCTGCATCACTGTCCTTGTCGCTGCCGCTGTCATTGACAAAACAAATTTGTAGGTTCATCCCGCTCTGCAGCCTACAGGGAGAGACAGATAGAGATAGAGAGTGGTTGAAACAGAGGGAGACAAGTTAATATTAACATAAATGCAGATAAGGGTCAAGCCAGTTCAACATTAGCTGCTTTTGCAGTAATTGACTCGGACCAGGCCCAAAACAGACAACAATGTCATCAGCACTGCTGCTAATACAAATGATGTACGGTGAGTTCAATAAAGTACTTTGTCTAAATAAAGGATTGAGAGCATTGTGAATATGCATACTTAGAGAGAAATAAGTACAAAAAAAGAGAAAAAAGCAAAGAAAATCCTAACAGAAACAATATGCTCTCATCACTAGAGAAAAGAACCAGCTGAAGATGGAATTAAAGAGGGCTTGTGTTTTTAATCATCTCCCCTCTTGTCTCCAATATGGATCGATCCAGGCTGCCTCCGGTAGGTCTGCTCCAATCTGCCTGAGACCGGTGGGGGTGTTTTTGTGCCACAGAGGAGCAGAGTATCACTAGGTGTAGATTCAGCCCACTGTGGATCAATAATCTGCTTATTCAATACAGTAATTACAAACAGGGCTGATTGATTACACAGTATAGATCCAATCACTTCCAATTAAAACAGGACCTGAGTGTTTCGATCGTTGTTGTTGTTTTTTTTCCCCCCTGCGTGAAGCAGCATCAAAAAGCACCCTGTAACTTGAATTTAATAGATAATAGAGGCCACTAACTTTGATGATATCATAAAGTGTACAGTGCAGATACATTAGTACTGGTGAATATGTCAGTTAATAAGTAGAAAGAAATGGACAGAAATGCCAAAGATATGTTTGAGGTAAATTAGGAATAGTGCTTCCATCTCTTAGTTTGTCCAACAGCGAGACTGATGTCCCACTCAGCACATAGCTTGGTCACAATTATTTAAAAAAACAAACATATGAGATGTATATAAAAATGAATCCAAAATTAAAACTGAAATATTGATAACAGGATCCACCTCATAAATCCAGGATTATCCGACTTTAATATGACTTACTGTCTCAGAAAAACATATCATATTTTCACACAGAACTGTCATTTGAATATTTCCTTGTAATGATCAATGAGGCATTAAGCATCACAATCAGTCATCAATTTGCTGCAGCAAAATTCACGTGGTTCAAATCACAAGAAGTGTTTTGAGAACATTTAGTTCCAGTAAGGTACAGTGTAGGAGGTGGTAGCAGCCTGAGTGCAAATTTGGGAAGTCACAAGGGCTGATTACGTGTGGCTCCCTCGCACTGCACAAATCCTGTCTGCTTCCTGTCATTCTCTCTTCCTCCATGTCTGCTCTTTCTTTAAAGGTAGCCATGACTGTAAATCAGGACTTTTAGATTCATACCCTATGTCCTGTTTTTCTTTTTTTAACCTTCGCACATACAGCGGAAATGTATGGTCTATTGACATATCAGTACTGGTTTCATCTTTGAGTAGGATAACCTCTCAGTAAACCCTTCTTCAGAGAACTATGGGACCACAAAAAGTACTAGTAAACCCACAACTTGTGTTTTCCCAATGCAAGTCACATGTTTATTGGTTAAAAAAGAAGTAATATGACTGAAGTCAGAGGTCTTACCGTGAGGACAGGCTGGGTTTGCCACTCTTGCTGCAACTGGTGTAGATGCCTGGACCATCATCAAAGAAACTGCCCAGGGCCAATTTCTGCCTGATTGACTCCCTCTCATTCTTTTGGGCCTACAACAGGAGATTAACAAAATTAGGTTACTTTTTTGTCATGTGTTTGATGATTAATGTTGTAGTTGCACAATGAGTTCAGATGTCAGGGTCAGGCTGGTAACGATTAGGTGTCTTCCTCAAATATACTTGGTGCTTTAAACCCAAGTACTTATATATAGTTTCCTGGCATGCTGGATCATCCTAACACCCTTGTCCCCCACATGACTGGCTGAATGCACAAATAGAAACGCTGTTACCCTGAGTACTCTCTGTCTGTCCAAATCACGAGTGCAAGTATATTAATAGCAGCAACCTCCTCTTAATTTGCAGTGAGAGGTTCAGTGTTATCTTAACAAGCTCTGATACGGAGTGATGTGAAAAAAAATGTGTGAAATACCTAAGTAAGGATCATTACAAGCTGACAATACCAATATTCACCAGCAGGTGTTGCTGTTTTCTCAGAGAACATACACCAAGTAGGTCTTCTCACACAGGATTAAGTTCAACATGTGGGAAACCCAAGAGACAAAACAGTAATAGCCATTTCATACATGCTTAAATCTGCAAGAATAACCAACTTTAAACAATTCCAGAGTGACTCTCACTTGGCCTCATCCCAATCGTGAATTCCTAACTGAGCGCAGCCTCAGCTTTGGCAGCACTTCACACATGCTCACACACACAGCAATCCCCACAGGACGACTTGTCTGTGCTCATGGCAGGTAAACACTGGTCCAGGTCCAACTGAGGTGCAAACAACTGATGAGTGACTCTGACTGTTTCTGATCAAATGGGAAGCAACTTTTTGCACATGCTACTGTTGCACACGAGCATTAGAGCTTTTTGAATTCATGCTGGTTTGGTTATTGGGCACTTCTATATTATTCATCACCAAACCAAAAGAAATAACCATCACTGTATGTATCAAAATGTTTTTCCTACTTCTTTCTTAACTTGTTAACCATTTTGCGATCTCTAAGGTTATCTTGCGACACCTTGGAAGAAACCACTGGTTCATTTTAGTTATGAAGGTTTAAATAAGCTTAAAAGAAGTGTCTGAATGCTTAAAGGTTAGGACACATGCCATGCAACCTCATTTCCCTCACTCCCCCTCCCTCTGCTGCATATTTCTGATCTGTTTCTCTAATTTCACTGTTAAATAAAAGTAAAATGCCAAAAAAAAGAAAAGAAAAAGAAGAGTAGAATCACAGTGAGAAGGTGGTTTAAAAGAGATGCCAGTGGCATTGGCTTGAAGTGAAACCTCCATCCCATTCCACTTATTTCTCTACAAATCTTCCACCTTTCTGATCTGTGACTGTTGCTCACATTCCCATGCTTTCCTTATCCACCTGATTCAGTCTCACCAGTCATTTTTCTTTCTCTCTTTTCCTCACTATCCCCAATTCTGTTAATTTTCTTCCATCCCCACTTCTTTCCTTCAGCCTCAGGCCTCTATGGCTCCTTCCATCAAGCTATCTCTCTGCAGTTCACTCTATTCTTCCCTCTCCAAATCACTCACACCTTTACCTCTCTCCCACTCATTTTTTCAACTCCCTACTCGCTCCCTCCTTTCCTCTCTTTCTGTCAGTGTCTCTTGACAATTGTGAGCAGGCGTTTGGTGAGAGTGCCTACACCAAGTACAAATTAACATAATCCCACTCCACACAAGAGCTCGCAAGACGCACTTGGCGCTTCCAGCACACACACGGGCACGTAGAGGAGTGGACCTGGCACTGCTCCTCTGTGTGTGTGTGTGTGTGTGTGTGTGTGTTTGAAAGATAGCCCGGGGAGTCAAGATGAACACACTTGAGAGTTTCAATCCGCTGCTGCAAAGGCACAACAGCAGCATGTGTGGTACAGCGCAGGTCAAATGCATTTATGTACACGCATATCACTCATACACGCCTGACTACAACACAGCTGACACACTGTCAGTCAAGTTACTGCACTGAACAGCGGCTTCGAGCAAAATGAAAACCAAAAGCAGTGGGTTCACTGAGCATTGTTAACCGTTTTCTCCCCTCATGTGGTGAGGGTTGGGAAAAAATAAAAAAAATGAGGGCAATGCTGAGGTGCAGGTGGGAGGGAGCTTTGACACAGAGAGGATGGGTCAGAAAACATGTTGTATGAGAATACAGGGTAATCAAGCAGCATCAGCATCTGCGCAAACTTTACAGCTCACTTTCAAAACAGTCTGCATGACCACACACATACTCCCTGCTAGAGGGCTGTGTGCTGATGTAAAGTGTACATGCACACTGGTTTAATCTCTGGTAATTTAACTCGGGCTGACTTGGAGATAATGAGGGTTAGGTCTTCAGCCAGTGATCATAACTTGTCATCAGCAGTCTGGAAGTGTCAACAGTTTAACAAACCCAATCAAAAATGTAAAAAGTTTTTCTACTGCCATTACAGAAGCAGTTAAAACTAGGCCATAAACAGTATCAGACAGGTGGTGCATTTTGCATTTTATGTTCAGTGATCAGTTGTTGAAATATATGAGGCAGGACACAGAGCATATGCTTCTGCAATGATTTAAAATGAAAAACACTTCACACACTGCCACTGGTAAGCTCATCAGCCCTCAAGGACAACCTGATGTATAACTATTTTTGGATTATATTTGTGAATTATATAACTATATACACTTCTGCACAAAGCTGCTGGTGACACGCAGTCATAAGAGCAATGTTTTAACAAAGTGCTAGATATGAATTTTAATTTTCTTGTTCTACCTCTTCACATAATGTGAGCTGTAAGAAAGTCAGGGTGAAATACTGGTAATTGGTTGATCACACCAGGGCTGCAAACAGGATTATTTTCGTTATCGATTAATCTGATGATTATTTTCCCAATTCATTGATTAATTATTTAGTCTATAAAATGTCAGAAACCAGTTTATCTTCCCGAGATGACATGTTTAAATGTCTCGTTTCGCTCAAGTAAAGGTTTGGCATTTTTACTTGAAAAATGACAGAAACTAAATACTTGCTAAATAGCAGCTGGATTAGCACATAGGACACAATCTCTGCATCTCACACCTGCCTGACAACACAACTTCCTGTTTTTGTATAAACATCATCTGTTTTACAGCATGTTTGTGTTGTGTGATTGTGTGTGTTTGTGTCTGGTTGGGCTGTGTGTGTCATCATGGCAGCCCCATAAACTATTTACCAAGGTGTGGGATACGCCACTGAGAGGTGAAGGTGCGAGATGAGTAGTAAACACATGCCCCTGGCTCTCTTTTCTTTTTTACACACTTCTTTTTTTATCACCTACACCCGCACCTTCTACCTTATCTTCTTATCCTTTCAAATTTTATGTGCTATCATATCAGTCTCCAAAATTTAAATCCTTCATCGGAGTAAGATATAAGTAGATGAACTTTTAGAGCCTCTTTAAATGAAGAAAGGAGACAATCAAATTCTGTCATAGTTTCAGTTTCAGTTTTAGTTTTGGGCAAATTAAATGTAAACCTGTCATCTCATTGTCTGGAAACACACAGACTTTCTGCTCTTTTGATTGGCTCACTCACTCAAATCATCATGAATAAGATGTTATCGTAACCTTTTGTGCACTTTACTGGATCATTTTCCCATTGGAGCTTCATATAAAATCTTATAAAGTCCTGAGATGGAACATTATCTGACTGCCTGTTTCCACATGATTATGACGTGGAAATTGCCGGGTCAATTATATTAGCACTGTGGGAAAGGGAGAAGAGATAGTAGAGAGAGAGAGAAAGAAAAGCAAGAGAGACGGTCCAAATTAGACTGGGAGGAACACAATCGGGCTAATTTGTGTTTTTCCTTAAATTCACCAAGCAATTTCCTCTGCTGAAAAACCCTCATTGACAAAGACATTTTCTCCTCCACTCTGCACTACAACCATTCATCTCCACAGGCCTAGAGGGTGATTTAGCCTTGGCAATGGACAACAGGGTGCTTGTTCTGAGCCCTCAAATCTTCCTTGAAAATCTATATTAGAGGAGGGAGAAGAATTTAATTATCTATGCTAACAAACAGCATCCTCCCTCTCCCTTCCCCAAATTGCTGGCTCTTGTGGCCTGAAATTGTTAAGTGGTTAAGATCTAAGATGTGTATAAATGTGTGTGTATCTCCGCATGCCTACAGTTTTTTCTATCCTTTTGCTTTTCTCTGATTTCAGGCTCCTTTTTTTTTTAGCCATCCTACTGTATCTAAATTCTAAAAAAAATATGCTAAAAGGAAAGGTACTTTAAAATATATCACCCCTTCATTTATTAATATTTATTTCCCTTTTCTTCTCTTTCCCTCGATTTCTCACTAAGTGCTCTCCCTTGTTCTGCACAATGGAGGCTTTTCACCGGCCGACCTCAGTCCCTGGTTGGAGACAAGAACCCACTGTTCACATACAGGCACACACACGCACACACACACATATACACAAATACCAGGTCTTGTGAGCACAGGCTACCTTTCTTTTAAAGAATAGCAAGAGTGAAAGCATGACATTACAGTGCACCTGCATAAGATTAAATGTGCTTAGAAAAACTGCAGTTCAGAGAGCTTTTCATAGAGGTACGGTTGTGCTAAGTGTGTGTGTTGGTGTGTTTTGGCAATCTGTGTGTTGTGGTGTAGAGAAGCCAGACAGGGACAGCTTCACTCTGATATGTTTTCAAGGCCTGACAGTGAGCTGCTGCTGAGCTACAGCTCTACAAACAGATACAAGGTCACTGTGTCTTCTGTGTGTGTGTGTGTGTGTGCGCGCGCGCGTGTGTGTGTGTGTGCATGTGTATTTTGACTGTGCTGTATAGCTTTACAGTTCAAACAGATGTTCTTGCATTCCTAGATTTAACTAAAACAGCACCTGCACATATTTCTTAAAGTATAATCTAAAGTCAGTATAAAGATCAACATTTTGGGAGATACTTGTATTTGTTTTCTTGCTGACAGAACATTTATACCACTCTCTTGTCTGTTTGCTTGACAGCTACACCCAGCAGCAGGTGAGTTTAGCTTTGCGTAAAGACTGGAATCCAGGGGAAACATCTAGTCTGGGTATGTTCAGTGGTAACAAATCTGCCAACCAGCACCTCTCACTGAGTCCTTGTATGGTTAAACTGTACAAAAACTCAAGTGTAAAAACAACATTTTGGTGGCTTTCTGGTGGGTTAGGTGCAGAACTATTTCTTGGCTCTGTAATTCACTTCCTAGGGGCAACTTCAGTAAGCTGCTCCAACCTCAAAGTGAAGACAAGACTCCAGGAAGATGGTTGTGGGTTGCTGGCTTTTGGATGCAAGTGGAGTCAATTTTATCAGCAAATAAGTGTATTTCATAAAATGTTCTACCTTTCCTTAAAGTATACACACTACCCCTTACCCTAACCCTAACCCAAGTCTACATCCTATCTTTGCAGGCTAAAAATGTCTCTGTGTGTAAGATGGTCTTGTCCTCTCGTGCTATCTGAGACCCGTCTGTCTAGGCAGTGCAACATTCCATCCCAGATAAGGGACCTGACCTCTGACCCCCATAGAGTTCAGCCACAGGTCAGTGCAAGGCTGCGCCTGTCACTCAGACTGGAAGAGAACAACTCAGCAAGTGGTAGAGGGTTGTATATGTGTGTGTGTGTGTGTGTGTGTGTGTGTGTGTGTGTGTGTGTGTGTGTGTGTGTGTGTGTGTGTGTGTGTGTGTGTGTGTGTGTGTGTGGTGATAAAAGAAGTGGGGGAGGGTTATGGTGGAATAAAGGGAAAAAAAGAAAAGGGGGGAGTATGACAAAGGGAGGGAGGAGAGAGCATGAAGTGGGTTTAGACAGGACAATAGGTCTCCAAGTGACATTTGAGCTTCTCTCTACAACAAGGCCAGACTGGGGAAAGATTCAGAGGAGGAATCTGCTTTTTCTTCCAATGAATGAAGCAGATTTAAGGATAAAAGCCTGGATACTCACACCATTATGTCATAGCTTTGCCCCAAATATCTAAGCACTGTAATACCCATACTTCCAGCGTGACATCAACCTCAATCTTTGGGCTGAATCACATAGCTGCACACAACACACAAAAACCCAAGGAATTTGGAGAAATACCCTTATTTGCTTTCTTGCAGAGAGTTAGATGAGAAGATCGATACCAGTCTCATATCTATTTGTTCACTATGAAGCTGCAGCCAGCAGCAGGTTAGTCCCAAATGAAACAAAATCTGCCTACCAGCTCTTTTAGAACTCACTAATTAACAAGCTATACTCCGTATCTTAAATCCGTAAAAACAACCAAAAAAAAGGTAAAAATGACATGTTGCTGTGTTTAGCTGGATAATGTGCTGCACTATTTCTTGGCTGGGAGCACTTACTGCCTGAAGACTGGCAGTTACTGTGAAGTTGTAAGTCCCTGCTTCTGGCCAGCAGCACATAACCCACTGCAACTTGTCATTTTTGCACTTCAGTACAGATTAAACAAACAAGATATAATTAGTGAGCTTTCGAGGTGCTGGTGGATGAATTTTGTTGTCTCTGGACAGACCCAGACGTCAGCATGCAATAGTTTCAATTACTTAATCATGAAAAATGTACTTATAACCATGGAATAAAACACATACAAACATGACATAGTCCTTTACCTCTTTGTAGTCATCAGTGAGGCAGAGGCTGGACGCTTGCCGGATGACATCATCCACTCCACCACATCCATCCATATTATCCAGTGCCTCCCTCATCCCTCCCTCCCTCTCTGTCTTCCTGTCTTTTCCTTTCTACTCCCCAGTCAGTAGGTTAGTCCAGACCGACTCTAGAGGTTGGGCCCAGTCAGTACACATCATATTCCCAGCCAACTCACCCCTGCCACAAAAACAAAAAGAAAATCTACTCTTCTACTGGCTTGTCTTTCTCTAACATGTTGTGACACTGTTTCTCTTTCACTTCCCTTCAATTTCTGACTACTATACTCTTTCCCTCTATAGGTCTCCTACCTCTCCCACAGGACTGTGAAAGCACAATGGTCAGAGGTAAGGCCCCTTTAGACCCTCCCTACCTTCCACCCTCTGGACAGGGCGGCCTCTCACAGCCAGAGACGGCAAAAGAGCGGAGGGAGAGGGAGAAACTCACACTGGTGTTTTTTTTCCGTTTTAACGCCCTGACGTGAGGACAGCAGCTGCTCACCACCAGTTTGGAAAGACACACCTCAGCGATGGGATAGCAACAGTGTGTGTCTGTGTGTGTGTGTGTGTGTGTGTGTGTGTGTGTGTGTTTTTATGGCAGTGTACTTGTACTGTATGTGCCCATGCGTGTGTGTGTTTAGACGGCTCCCAGTGTGTCTGGAGCCTCTCCTGGACTCTATCTCTCACTGTCTATATTTAATTCTCCCTCTGTTACACCCAGGACTCCTTTCTGATTTTTTCCTTTAAAGCTTCCTATCCTTCTTACCTAGAATAGCTCATAATTCTGTGTGTTTGTGAAAGAGAGATTAACTTAAAATGTAGATTTTAAGAAGGCGAAATGAATGTGCAAATCTCTGTTTTTATGTAACAGAGGAGCCAGTGTGCTGCCTTCCTGCAAAGGTAAAAATAGTGCCCTGTCTGGACTCCAAAGCCAGCAGCCCCACAGCCCCAGCCAGCTGAATAAACCCTGACAGAGCACAATGGACCATTAGTCTGGCGCACAAACACACACAGTCCCTCACTCACATACATACACAGCGAGTGCTTTTTGCCTTGTATCGGTGACTTACATTTTCAATCTGAGCTCTCCACGGTGTGTAATGATCTCATCTTTGTGAGACGTTATCGACCCATGACTCATATATTTGTCATAGCCGTCGAGACAGAAAATTATATCCACATATGGCTGCAGAATCACACTGCAGGGGAACATGACTTCACACAAACACACACACCATCAAATGGTTACATAGAAAATGATAGGCATGACAGGGAATCAGAAAACTATTATCATGTTGTGGTGGAAATTAACTCATTCATTTGCACAAAAACAGGGGCTCACATACACCTTTACTGTGTAAAGAATTGAACGGAACGCACACTAGAGTTTGGAATTAAAATACCACATATCACAATTTCCCAAAATGTTTGGTAACATCTTCAAATTGCTTGTTTTGTCTGACTAACAGTCCAAATCTGAATGATACATCAATTTAAAATGAAATAAAACCGAGAAAAGCAGCAGGTCCATGTATTAGAGAAGTAAAAGAAGTTAAAGAAGAAGTAGAACTAATCATTTCAACACTACTTTAGTGTGTACAACTAGAAAGCAAGGCTGAGTATTGAATTTCACTACTTTCCGCATATGTCTCAGTAGCACAAAGAGCTGAAAACTTTCATCAAAAGCTGACCTGGAAAGCCTGGCTAGAATTTTAATCTTGTTTATTTATTCTTTGATCAGATTTTTCCTGATTTAAAGGCAAATTTTCTGAATTTTATTTGATTTCTGGCATTTATTATGCAGCTATGCAGGTACTGAAACTCACAAAGATATTATATCGGCAGTGGTACTGAGAGGTTTCAAATAATACACAGCCCTAGCTAGTACGAGGAAATGTCTATAGTGTTCTCATTAGACATTTGGTTCTTACTTTTTTTTCTTTTTTACTCATTCATATATCTACATTATTGGTATTTTTTCTATTAAATACTAGTTTCCTGCAAATATTACTGATACTATCATTCCATATTTATCCCTGGTCGCCTGTTAAAGGCTACATTTAGTCAATGCACACACACATAGGACATGGAGCAAGGTTGGAATGAAACATACATTATATCCGTCAAGCAACTTCACTGAACTGTTATATTCCTTGAAGAAATACACAAAACTTTAACCCTGACCTTAAGGTGAGGGAAAAAGGGTTAAAAGTTCAAAGTTCTGTTGATTTTTTTGTATTTCTTTACTTTGAAGAATGAAACCTCCACCTGCAGACAGAATCAGAGGATGAATCCTGCTAAATAGTCAGGGATCTAACGGGAAGACAGGGATATCAGATGAAAAATAAAATAGCCAGCCAAGGACAAAGAGGTACAAGGGAGATGAAAGGAGAGTGATGAGAGGGAAGAGAAAGCCAAGTGATAGTGATAAACATGAGTCACATTCATCTGTTACTCTGCTGAGAGAGAGACAGAGCGAAGACGAGAATAGAATGATAGAATGAGGAAACTCGAACCAGAGATGAAGACAGTTGGGGAATAATGCATTTGCATGATAACATCAAAGAGCATTCAAACACGCACACACACACAGACACATACACACATACAAAGCAGTTAAATAAAAAAATAGGAAGTGGGTTCGATTCAGTGTTGATCCCTAGGGATTATGGGTAGAGTACAGTGAATTGTCTGGCTGTCTCCTGAATCCACCCACACTGGACTGCTGCTGCTGGGGACAATACAGACAACACACAGAAACACACACACATGTACACACACAAGCCAATAAAACCGGTGTTAGTTGTGAGTGGGAGCAGCCTGTTTGGGGCTACAGGGTGGGGCAGAGTCAGCTCTGCTGGTTCTCTGCTTCATTACTGAGGCTGACTTCATAGTGAAGGTGAAGTCACTGCTGATTCAAATGGGATAGGGGGCTGGGGGGTGGGGGTTACCTGGGTTACCTATGTGCACGAAGCATTCACCAACACCCACAAACACACTTGCAAATGTGCGCACGGACATTGCCGAAATCACAGTTCAAGGGCAAGGGATACTTTCAGCTGCGTATCTGAGACACACACCCACACATACACAACTACAGGTTAATTCCTCTGGTGTAGATGATAGCTCGACTATTGGGTCAGCTGAGAGAGCGAGTGTGAGAGAGAGAGACACACAGACACAGAATGGCTTATTGTTCCAAGTGAACAGAGGGTGACTGTGGGAGAGAGGGTTCCTGGCACCTCCTGTAAGCTTGGGATCCAAGGCCAATGGCACTGTGGCTATGATGCACTCGCTCTTTTTATCAGTCCCACTCCATGTTTGTTTGTAAGTTCTGTATCGGCAAACAGGCACATTGCTCCTTAATGTCTATGTGTATGCTTGTGTGATACCAGACTGCATTTACTGACACATATGAAAGAAACGTTTGGGACTCAGATCTGGTCTTATTTTGGAAAGAGGAGGAAGAGAGGGGGGTGCTACCATAGCAACATGCTGAGAATTTCTCCATGGCAATGCTCTGTGTTCCAAACAAATTGGGCTGCTAAAGAAGCACAGGGCGGCCCATCGGGAAGTCCACTAACTCGCACAGAGGCCAGTGTTTGAGGGAGCTGAAGTTTTGACAAATTGTATAATATTAGGACACATAAAAAAGAGGCTTGCTGCACAGCAAATAGGTGATATAGGGGACCCAAGCTTCACATACATCACAGAGGAGTGAAACAAAGTCAGAATTACATCACACACACTGTCCTATATCTTACAAACTGCAATTAATATGGAGACTTCTAAACTGCACTTGGATCTTGTTTTATCTGTGTGTGTACTAAGGCAAGAAATGCTCTTATTTTCCCATCTTATGTTCCTGTCTACTCAGATCAATATGACTGGCCAAAAATACGATCTAAAATCCATATCATGTTGTCACATTTGCCTAAATAACATTAGATGTTAAAGGAATAGTTCAATATTTTGGAAAAGAGCTTCATACAAGAATGAAATGAGGAGATTCATATCAATATCGTGTCTGTGCTTTTGTAAGTCTCGAGCTGGAGACGGGGCATGTTTCATTCTATAACTATTTCTTTGCAAACTAGACAAGTCTATAATGTCAGTAATTCCATAAACTGGGTTTATTAAACACCCTTATTGATCAATTCTGTCATTCTTACATGATCTGTCAGTGATATCTACTGTACTGCTCGTCCTCATTTATAATTCATCACGCCACACCTCATATACTGTTACACTGACACTGGAGCTCTCCTTCCCCCCTCTCCCGTCAAGTCTGAAAAACTGCATGAGCCTGTAGACACATATGCATAGCATAAATACACATAAATCCTCACATACATACACACAAATACTGCGCGTGACAGGACTCAACATTCAATCAGAGTTTGTGAGGCCTTGGCAAACTGAGTATACCTGTGGCCCGAGATGACACACTGTGGCCAAGCTGATAAATCTCAAATATCACCCTTCTGCACCCTCTTGATACTGCTGCTGCTGCTGCTGCTGACAATACGGCACTGCAAGATTTATAGATGTACATGAGAATCTGAAAACAGGATGACATATTGAGACCGCAGCCTCTAGTAAACCAACTGAGAAACACCGTGCTTTTAGCTCACTTAAGCACTTAATGAAATGAAGTGCAGCGTCAAGATGATGGAGATGGCTTCAGTAGATGATTGGTTATTCTTGTGATCTTTTGCTCTCTTTGGCCTCATGGTTTATCTGCAAAATTGACGGAGGTTAAATCGATAGATGGTTTTGTTGACTATGGGTCAACTATGGTTGATTCATCGGTTCTCCCAGGGTCAGCCTGTGAATTAATTGGCTGATGGTTTCTGACACTAAGGAGACGCCCGCCTCGAACATTATGAGATGAAGAAACAGCTTTCCGTATTTCCTTTCCTTTCCTTCCCATCTTCTATCTTCTCTCTTCTCCTTCGCTTTGAGCCATAAACAGCCAAGGGCAACAGGACCACACCTTAACTAAAGCGGGGAGAAAACAATGACGCCGATAACCAAAACAGAGATGATCCCAAGACATGGACGGTCCCAGGACACAAACAGAGATGCAGGGACAACGCCCTGCCTACCTTCTTCTTTTTCCGTTGTTTTTACTGTTAACTGTTTACTCCTCATCTAATTTATTCCCTCACTTAACCCCTCACTCGTTCCTTCTCCTCTATTCTTCCCCCCATTGCCCTTTGCTTCTTTCCATCCCTTGGTGTATGCATGTACGTGTGTGCTATATGTGTGTGAGGGGCGCTGTCTGCCTGGTGGTTGCCAGGTTACCAGTCTAATTGAGGGGCCTCTGGAGAGTTGCTGTTATCAGAGCCTGAACCCTCTGTTCCGCTTACCGATCTCATTCTTTCTCTTATTTGCTCTATCTCTCTTTTCTAGCACACCCCTTGCATTAAAGCCACGTAACGCTTCAACACAGCAATTTCATTAACATAGACTTTTTTCAACATCTTCCTGAATTTTCATCCTCTAGATTGAACTGAGGTCAATTATTTTTTCCATTCTCCCTATCACATATCATCCAAGCTGCTTCAGAAAACTGCATGCTGTTCTCATTGCTCTTTTCAGCTCATCTCTCCCTTTGCTTTGCTCAGCTTGTGTTGTCAATACTTCTCCTGTTACTGTTTCATCTCTGCCTTTCATCCACCGTCTCCACTAGCCCTTTGGCGTCACTTTACTCTCCTTATCGGCTTCTCTCTCCTTCATTCCTGCCATTTCTGTGTCGCTCCATCTCGCTTTTATCTACCATGAAACATGGCAGGAAATCCTTATCCCGTTACACAACTGCTCCCTCACTCACACAAGCACAAATCCACCCTCCTGACATGCCAATACAAATATGCAGAAGATGCGCCAAGATTAAAACAAATGTTTAACTAGATGATCAGAGTCTTTCTCAGGTTTTTCAACAGCTGAAATTCTAAATCAGAGGAAATGTATGAATTTATTAATTCCACAAACCTAAACTAAACGATCAAGAGGATGTGCGAAGAACTGACAAGAAATCAGCATCACAAATGTTGATAATGCCAGAAAGGTGAGCATTTACAATTGTTAGCGCCCAGTTTGAAACCCAGTTTAACAACTCAGCTGAAGAAAACTGCAGCACATCCTAGATCCATCACATTTTCCAATACACATACAAAAAATGCTTGTCTACTTATACCCAAAAGAAAATTTCATGGTTGGGGGACAAGAATTTGGATTCCCAAGTTTCATGTTGCACGGTGATAAAACATGTTAAGTACACCCACAAGGCCGTTCCAGCTCTCTAGAACTCTTATGTTTCCTTCCATCACTTCCTCTGCAGCTTCTCATGCATTACTCCCACAGCTCCAACACTTTCTCCCCCCCCCATCAAAGAAGCTCCATCTTTCTCCCTCAATGCCTCCCCCGGCATATTCAGCTCATTTGCCTTTCATCTACCTCTCTGCTTTTTCCCACTCTCTCCATCTCCACTGCATTGCAGACTTTCTTCCCTAGCAGAGCTGGTTATAGAAAAGCCGATGTACAGCTGTAATGTGCTTGCTTTCCTTTAATCACGACTGCTTCATTCCTCCCATTTCCTTGTTAGATAAAGTGGGACACTGCTGTCACATGTCCCACAGGAGTCACACACACATAAACATGCACACACATATACACATATACGCAACCCTCCAAGCAGCCATTCACATTCAAATTCTCTTCATCACTGTGTTGTCTGTACCATACACTGATTTACTTGCATCCCTTACATGAAACTTGCAGCTCAGAAAAGCATTTTGCACACAAACAGAGTTCAGTTGTGACACTTCTAAACTTGCAGTTACATGCACACCTTATGCCTCCTTGACATGGATTGATGAGGCTGGATGAGGAGGAGGAGGAGGAGGAGGAGGAGAGGTAGGACATTATTCCCTTGAGTCAAGTGCTCTCTTAGCAACCAGCCAGCCATCAGATTCACAGCATAATCACATTACCAGTAAAGACAGAGCAGTACTCCTACACGTTTGCATTGACACATTTGCAGCAATGTTGTGGTTTCAACTTGACATTCAACGATTTACGATAAACTGAAGGAATAAAACATGATATTCACATGATCAGCAAAGCTACCAAGAGGAAAATCAACAGCAGCTTCAGTGTCTGTCAAAATGTCAAAGAAATAATCGAATTACAGCGATGTGTGTTATGCCATTTAGCTCTGAGATCTACCTGGTACGAACAGTTTTCCTGGTGGACCATCCTTCACAGCATCTTAGAACGGAGCTGGCTGAGCTGGGGGAACAGAAGCGGGACTGGGATAAGATTCCCAGCCCTGCAGTGGTATTCCAGTGGAAAGGAGAGGGGAGGAGAGGAGAGGGGAGGAGAGGAGAGGAGAAGAGAGGAGAGGAGAGGAGGGATCCCACCGAGTCCTTGATCCAAACTAAAAATCAATTCTCCTGCTTGCCTCTCCAGTCAGTTTAGTGCTCACCCTCTGCTTTCTATCTCTCTTTTCTGCTTGTTTTCAGGTCTGTCTGTTTGTCAAGAGAGAAGGGCAGGGTTTGATCGCTGCTTCCCCAAAGCCGAAAAGAGGGAGGGCAGTGATAGACTGGAGGAGGGGTGTGAGAACGAGAGAGAGAAACAGAGAGGGAGGGAGGGGAGCGGTGAAAAGCAGAGTGACTATGCTCCCGGTCGCCTTTCTCTGTCTGGTTCAGATTGAAAAGGGGGAGGAGCTGCTGGGCTGAGTTTATGTCGGCCAGTGGGAAGAGGGGATAGTGGAAAAGGGAGGGAGGTTGAGGGCGGTGTGGGTCAGGGTCGGGATGTCATTCCGCTCTTTCATATGGAGTCATGCCAGAAAGAGAGAGAGGAATGGGAGAAGGGTAGAGGAATGACTTTCATACTTTAATCTTTATCTTAATCCCTATCTGTGCTGCATGAATAGTCATCAGGGGTAGGATGCTGCAATGCTGTAAAAATCGAACTAAAACACAGCTGGGCATCAAACCTTCAATGTTTTTCAACTGTTCAGGCAAAGAGGTATCATTCACTGATGCGTGACTTTGTGACATTGTTGTGACACAGTATCCGTGGTATGTGGACACTGCACGGTATCCACAGCTTCTCCTCATTTTCTCGGTCTCTTTGTCGGTTTATAATCCCATAGTGGCAGATGGCTGGTCTATAATCCAAATGCAGGACAACCTGCTCAGTTAATCGCTCCCTTTTCCATCTCTCCATCCATTCCCCCATCCTGACCTCTGCTCATTACTGTGATAAATCTCTTTGTTTTCTGGTTTGTCCATTCTTTTTGATCTCACTGAGATGTAAACATGAGTCCTTCCACATCTTTTTATCTGTACCAAGGCTGAAACAAATGGTTATTATTACAACTGATTTAACTAATGATTAGTTTGAGAAAAATCAGATACTAATTTAGTTTACAAGATGTCAGAAAATAGTGAAATATTGTTAAATATGTCTGCCACAATTTCCTAAAGTCCCTTGTTTTGGCCAATGAACAGTTTAAAACATTACATTTTGAACATAGGACAGAAAAAGGCTCCACACCATCACATTTGAGAAGTTAGAAAAGTCTTCAACAATCATTAGGTTATCATGATTTCTTTTTAAGTTTCTATTATTGAACTACTCAATGAGTTGAGTAATCATTTCACAGATCACTGTTTTATAGTTTTTTGTTTTTTTTATCTGCTACTTTAAATGCTGTGTTTCTATTTTGCTCCACAGTCATCACACCCATCACAGCAGTGAAACAGCTTTGCACAAGAATGTGGAGAATGTGACATCCAGTTAACTCATACATCTGTTTCAGCTTTCATTTTTGTCGTTCTTTTTGGCAAAGTGGCACCTCCTGGTATCTCATCCCTCCTCCCGGGTCAGATCTCTCTATCCGATATTGATCTCTGTTGGGTGACGCTGCTTTTCCCGATAAGACCACTCGTGGGTTTAATGAGCTGGAAGCGGATCGATGAACTCCCTGCTCTGATCTCTCTGCTCAAGCCTGCACATCACTGGCTCTGGGATGGCCTTCTGCGTGGTGCCAAGCTGGTGCAGTTTGGAACATTGCCCACAGCTGTCACACTAACCTTGGATATAATTACCTGTGCATGACATGGACCTGTGATGAACTTGTTTTTTCTTTCAGTGAAAGCTACCAACTGGGACTCTAAAGCTTATGCTGAGTTTACAGGCACACAGTAACTAGGAGAAAAACAGAAAAGCCGTGTGAGAAATTGCAGATTATAAAGTTGCTGGTGAAAAGACATTTTGTTGCTGCTGTGTTTCTGCTGGACATATGTTTCTGCTAATGCATTAGCCATTGAAATGTGATGAATTGATTCAAAGCAGGTTTGTTGCTATGGATTTGCTGTGGTGAGTACTTTCTGCCCTCTAGTGATCAACAGTCGCTTAAAGAATATTAAAATTTCAGGGCGAGTTTAATAACTTGTGACTAAAAGTGGCCCAATACAGTCAGATCTAGTTTCTCTTAGAGTGTTTGTTTGATTCAGACGAAGTGGTTGTCGAGTTGTCCAACAGCATCTGAAACACACTCACCCCCCCACACCTCTCTTATGACTTTCCAAAACTCATAATCCCACAAACCGAGCACTTCATGCAGTTGTTGGTCAGGTGCGCGGAGGTGAGATAATCTTTTTTGATCATCACACAGCTACTGTACTTGCGTTCTTTCCTTTGCTTTAGTAGGCTTCATGAGTGAAGAACATTAAAATGGAAGCCAATACCCAGTGTTAGTGAGTCAACGATCTGATGTACTAGCTCCAGTATTAAGATCTTTACCGCCTCAGGCTCACTAAAGCCTGATGCTTCTCCCTTTTGAATACAAATGCATTGTACAGATTTCACTCTCTGATGCACACACGCACACATACACAGGAGCAAAGAATAACTTTGATGTCCAACATCTGTGAACAATGCTTTGATACAAGACGCCCCAGCAACCCCCTTTCTCTCCTCTATCACCATGGCAGCGGTCAGTCTGAAGACACCCCCCCCGCTGACCTTCACTCGGTTGTCAAGGTTACAATCTGAGTCACACTACAGGTGGAGACAGAGACAGAGACAGCACCTGTTCATCCACACTAGAAAAAAAAAAAAAAAAAACGACATCCAACACAACCAAGACTGTACAGTGTGTAGCCACTGATTCTCGGATTGCATGTGTATTAGCTGCATTTAACAGCAAAAAATAAGCAAAAAAACAGACACAGCAGACAAACTGCAACAACTGTGATTATGTAAGAGGCCTAAATCAGCACAATGAAGACTCAGAACAAAGATTATTAACTGGAGAAAGACATACAGGCACGCAGACTGCAGTTCAGTCTCCTACACACTGGCTACATTATGAGTTGTTCCTCCCTGAACTGGGAGGTGTAAATCTAAGAACTAAAAGACAAGTAGATTTCTGCAAATAGTGGCTTTCTGCTAAATTATAGCTGTATGCTGATTCTTATACCAAATTTCAACTGTAGTAAGTAAATTATGCATGCATAGAGTAGGAGAAAGTGCTGTTTTTCTGTCACTCTCGCTGTGAGTGTGTAGTACAGTGTACACCGAGCACTGGAGCAGCTCCTCTCATCCTGCACATCAAAACAACACTCATGTGGGGCTCTGTGTATTTATCTCTGCTATGTGGGCATATTTATAGATGCCAACTAAAATAGTGAATCCCTAATCATAATACACTGATAACGGAGTGAATAACATGGTTGTTCACGCTACTATAACTAGTGGGATACAGAGGGAGGCGGACATGATACTGTAGGTGGTAAATAATGCCGCATAAAACTCTGTACAGCTCATGGAAAATACATGGATCCCAGTCATGCTGTGACGCCTCCTCCCTTTCGCTGACAAAACAGCTTGCCCTCTCTCTTTTCAGCCTGTGTGCCATCTACCCCTCCTTCCTCTCTCTCTGGCCTTTCAGTGTAACTACACTTGCTTTCTTTTCACCACTTTTCTCCATCTCCCCCCTCATTCCGTCTCTTTCTCTTTTTCTGCCTCCCTCTCTGTCTCAGCAGGAAGAGGGGAGCACAGATGCTTTTAGCGAGCTGACATTTTGTGCCAGTGTAAAAACACTGCATAGCAAAGCAGGTCGGCTCAGTGTGAGGGCCAGATTCTGGCGGTAATGAGCTCGCTCTGACAGGGAGGAACTGATGTGGAAGGCCAGGGAGTGCATGTGTGTGTATGTGTGCGCTTGTGCTTATGTTCAGCCACCAGAGGTTGTTCTAATGAGGACTAGAGTTGGTGGTGGGGAGACTGAGCGTGCTGTGACCACCAGTCTGTGTTAATATTTGTTTCACATTTTTAAATGCGTCACAACAAATTTGTATACCAACTGAGTAAATGACAAACTGACCACAGTTACACTTGTGCAATGGCGCAGTCCATTATGAAACAAGAGTTGTGAGTCACACGGAATAATAAGCAGCTCAGACACACTAGATTTTTTATATATTTCTTGTTGTCTTGACTACACATAAAAAAGGTGGAAAGCAAAAAAAGAAATCATGAAAATGTGGAAAGAACTAAGTTTAGAGTTGAAAGGACTAGTTGCTTACTATAAATCTTAGTTAATCTTACATTAATCTTAGTTCTTATCAGTTAGTTAACAGAAAATCAATCATTTTTCTCTCACCGCCTCTCAAATGTGAGGATTTGCTAATTTTCTCTTCTTTAGATCACTGAAGACTGAACATCTTTGGGCTTTGAGGTGTTGTTTGGACAAAACAAAATATTGTGATTGTGAGAAAAAATAAATATTTAACATTTTCTGACATTTTATTTTATTAATTAATAATGAAAATACCTGTTACAAGCAAAAATGCCCCTTCCCTAGTTCCAGGCTCTCTGATGTGATGTTTACTGCCTTTGTGTATTTTATGTGAGATAGTAAACTGAATATTTTTGGGATGTGGACTGTTGGTTGGACAAAAATAAGCAATATGAAGATATCTCAGTATATTTTCCCTCTAAATTTGATAGATTAAGTGATTAACTGATCAAAAAATAATCATTAACTGCAGCCCTACAGAGCACTAGATTGATGGAATGGTTATTCTTGTGTTGTGGGTATAGGCAAAGAGATAAACTTGTTTTATGCCCTGTTCGCTATAGCAACAGATGAAGCTCTCTGCATGATCTGGCACAAAGTCTTCTCTCTCTCTTTCTCACACACACACACACACACACACACACACACACACACACACACACACACACACACACATGAACAGCTTAGATAACACAGAGTCTGAAACATGGAGGAAAACACACCCTTGGTTTCTTGGGGTCTGTGTGTGTCAATGTGATTTAAACATGCCTCGTAATATATTTTTAGCCTGGAATAAACAGACCACATTTCACAACCCACTTTTCTACCTTTTATATATATATAGATATATATATCTATATATATACATACACCCACCCACCCAAACACACGGTCTATAATTAGGTGCAGAGAAGCACAGTGTTTGATGTTTCGACTCCACCCAAATGAACACACATGTCCAGACAAGCACACACACACACACACACACACACACACACACACACACACAGACACAGTCAGGACAAACACAGGCCACTGTCTGTGTGTGTGACTCAACCCTTTATTTCTCCTACAGGACACAGGAGAGGTGATGGATATGAGTCTAAAATCCTTCACTGCTTAGAAAACATAACCCCCCCCCCTCTCTCATTTTCAATTTCCAGCTCTCTCTCTCTTCTTTTTGTTGCAATAAATCTTGTTTTTATTTTTTTATATCTCCTTCAGACCCGTTACTTATAAAGCTGGCCTGTGTGCGAGCGGGTGTTTGTGTGTGTGTATTTGGCTCTGCTCTGTAGTGACTGTGCAGTATGAGGACTGACACGGGGCTATAACATTAGAGGCTGTCTCCTCGCTGCTACATAAATCCCCATTTCCTCCACAGCACGCTCTGCCACTCATAGCCTGCGCCCCCTCTTTGATAGTTTTCATAGGGTGGAGAAGTGGAGCCAGGCAGAGGGGGGGAAATGGTCTCCTGCTGTATTTTGGCTGTGTGAGAACATTAGGCCATAATGCTTCCTGACAGCTTGAGGAAGCGGACAATTATCCGGGAACAGGAGCGGGAATGGTAGTGAAGGACAGGGGATGTCTGGAAGAGAGGGAAGAAGGAGAGGAGAAAAGGAAAAAGAGAGGAAGAGGGTGGAGATTTGCAACAGTGTAGTAAAATGAGTTTGAGACTTGGTATGAGTCTATAAGATGACTTATGTGCTAGGCCTTACTCAGACCTTGGTGAATCATGGTTGACTAAATCAGAGGAAGGGTGTGCTTGCGTGAGTTTTTGATCAATCGGATAAAAAGTGGAGGCATGTGTAGCTGGAGGCCGTGTGTCTCCTCCTAAATCATTATCATTTGATCTCCAATTACAACAGCGCCTCAATCTGGTTGACGCTGCCTAGGTGACATCACTCTGGATCATCAAACACACTGGTGTAGGTAAAATCATCAGTAACAATTTACCTGAAGCTTCCTGATGGGAAGTTACACCTATAACCTCATTATTAGTCATCAGTTCACATAGGTTTCTGTATTTTTGTGTTTGTTTACCAGTTCACACGAGGAGAGGTTATTGGGCAGCTGATTAAGCCGTACTTTGACACCAGATAAGAGCAGTTCAGACAGTACCACTCCCGTTGAGGCTGTCATGAACTTAATAACCCGAAGGAATGTCTTTGACATTTTGACTATATCCAAAAACCAGCAGGTCAATCTAAGTAGCAAAAGTTTTGATTTTATGTGTGTGTAGGTGCACACCCCTCTCTTCAGATAAAACATGATTGAGCTGTTAAGCTAACTTCACTTTCCAGCTGAATTTAAAAGGGTCAATACTGGGCTCTTCAGTGATAAAAACAACAAACAGCACTATATATCTTTGGCTCCTGACACACCAAGCCGACAGTCAGCTGCCGGGCACATTTGGCCCATTGAGCATTTTGAATCGCAACAGTGAGAGAGCTTACTGACTGGCTATTCAGTCTTGTGAATCGCTGATTTTACCCATTTATGGTAGTTTGTTCTAATGCTTTGCTTCTGCTTTTTCCTTTCTTCCTCCAAAAGGAAGACCAAAGCAGAGCTTTACCGTGTCAACTGTGCCTTCTATTCAGACTTATTCTCCATTTGTATTCCAAGAATATATAACAGGACCCACAAAACTGGTTTGCTTTGTGTATGTGCAGTTTTTTGGGATTTGACAGGCTCCCTGTTTCCTCCATGCAGGTGTATGTGAAGAATGCATGTGCATGCAATGTTCAGCCACCAGTCAGTTGTAGCTGTAGTTGTAGTTTGTCCTGTGCACATTTTAACATAAAACCTGAGGTGACCTGAGGTATCCAAAGTTTTTGATCATCTAGCCTTTGTCATCCCTAGTTCTTTGAACTCGGTTTGGTGTGTCACACAAACCCTCTCTGCACATCAAGGTAAAGGGAACATTAAAAACAGGTGTACAGCACAAAGTTTTGCTTATTTAAAGCACGAAGCAAATGCACTGCATATTTGATTATTTTCTTTGCCAGAAAAGAGGAAAACAGAAAGCTACCAAGCAGCAACCCACATATGGTCAGAGTCCTGCCAGCATGAACCTGCTCTTTGTTAAAGGGTCACACATAACATAGTTGAGAGGAAACTGAGGTGCATAGACAGATGTACAGCTGGATCTGCTTTATGTTCTATTCTCGACATATTTAACTTTTCTGTTACATACAAATTCAAAAGACCATGTTACAGCAAAGGAATGCAGTGCCCTGGGCTAAAATTACATTTTGAGCCTTTTGCCAAACAATTTATCTACTTTGAGCCTGAGCTGTCAGAAGTTTTGTCTCTGTTTGACTACAGCCACATCACGTGTGCATGTAATGTTCAAAACCGTCTGACAAACCAGATAGATAGCACAAATTTCATATTCATATTCAGGTCATATTTTGCTTTACCTGAGTTAAGTGCCCAACTTGCTGTGAGGAATCCAAGGTTAAGCTGAGATGAAAAATACTCCACTGATAAAAAAGAAAAAGAAAAAAAACATCTACCAACACTGGCAGACTGTCAGGATACCATGAAAAGAAAAAGATATCCTTTGATTTAGTGAGGTGAATGTGCGCATGTGTGTGTGTGTGTGTGTGAGTGTGTGTGTAAGTGTGTGTATATGGACTAACAGGAGGCAGAAATCTGCTTGACTCTGAGGCAGAGGCAGTGCAGTCAGTTTGTGTGAGGAGTGTGTGTGTGTGAGAGCGTTTTAGTGTGCAGAGGGCCGGGCGTGTTTCAGCTGGTACCGGCATATACATGCACACATTCACACACACAAGGAGCTGTGGTTAAGCTTAAGGGGCTGAACCAGACACCAGAGCCTCAGCAGGCGCGCTCCACACCTGGTTTAAGCCCTGCCCCCCCCCATCTCTGAAGCCTCCTCCCACTTCCTGACCATATATACGTTGACTATCTTTTCCTGCAACTTCCCACCCCACATTCCTCTTCTCTCCTCCCTCCTCCTCCGCAGGTTCTTTTTCATCCCAGCTACCTCTCTTTTCAGGCATGCCTGCTTTGTTTTCCCCATTCAGGACCTAACTCTAGTGTGACTGCTTGACATTCATTGTTTGTGCCTATTTATATCCACTATAACCGCACTCAAACCCTGCAATTTCTTCCTTCTCCTTCCCTCGCCGTCTCTCCCTCTACGTGGCATAGTCTGAGTACTGCGTGAAGGTAGCAGTTAGGTTGTTAGTGGAGGGTGGTGAGCACAGTTCAACTACTGAACTTAACATAATCACAGAGCAGAGTGGAAACTGCTCTCTGCCTTTGCTCTTTTTTCTAACCTCTCTGTGTCTCTCTGCTTCTTTCTCATCATTTATTTTCCACAGCCCTTGAGTGCTTTTCTGGGGCAGAGCACTCCACAATTTGTTTTGGCTCTTGGCCTTTTTACTGTATATATGGTGTGCTTGAGCAGCACCTTCCTATTGAGTAGATGTTCATAGACATGCTACTTCCTCTGACTGCTGGAAACGGAGAAGGGTAAGCTGCCTCATCCGTATACTTTTAGAGGTAGTCCAACTTTTCAAAGGCTGATGAACTTTTGGTCATTCGTAGTCTCACATGTAACATAAGTTAGGTGTCATATGCCATTTCCAATTATATTATCACCAATTTAGAAGATAGTTCTAGCAATTATATATTGCATTTACATAAAGTTGGGAGACACGCACACGCATATAAAAAAAAGTGGTCAAGCAGAAGCTGCTCCCTAAACTCCAATACTCCAAAAAAATGGATCCTACACTTCCTCGAATGCAACTCGACAGAGTGTTTTTGTTAGACCATTCTAAAATCTTTGTGTCCAGTTTATAACACGGGGTCAGTATTTGAGAAGACAGTCCTGCAGTGCTGAAATATAAGCTGGCGCTGTAGATCTCTGCTGTGAGTGACATTCACAGATGTACAAAGAGAACACAAAAGTGTTGGTGGGTTGTTTAGGGGCAGTATGCTTAATGATTGGATTGTACTGTATATGGATTTCAGACATGTCACAAAGCATTAGTGAGTCAGAGTGTGAACCTATATCTGTATAACAGTATGACTGTATTTGAGTCTACCTGCTGACAAATTTGCTCAGTGCTTGATATGAAATGATGCACTCACATGTATGGTAAATGCTCAGGCACGATTAGGATACGTTCAGTAGAAGTAGAACAAGTAGTAGTTGTTAGTTGTGTGTTTGTGTGTGTGTGTGTGTGTTTATGTATGTGTGTGAGTGAGAGAGAGCGAGAGAGAGAGAGAAACACTTCCAAAGCAGGAATGATGCTGCAGGTCCCAACACAGGTCCACAATTTGCCCATGGGGTGTTTTTACATAGTGTGAGTAAAGCTGGGTGTGTGCACTCTGAGATTGAAAAAGAAGTAGCCTATAGGCATAGATTTAAGACTTTTTCGGTATGCACTCTACAACACAGGTAAAGTTCTGAGTACAGACAGCCATACGTGTAGACTGACCCCATCTCTGCCTTTTTTACCTCAACACTGGCTCGGAGGAATAATATTATTGTTTATCTTCCAAGGGTGTGCGGCTAAATGGCGGTTTAGGGTAGTGTTACCCCTTGGTGTACTTGAAGTCCCTGTGGGCCCGTCTCTGCCACGCGCCTCCAGAGTTCATTAGAAACACATTACGAACAGATCAGCATGACCCTCATCCTCATGATTCCTCCTGACCCCACACCCACAGCCTGCAGGCAGACGCTGAGATTACAGCAGCATGAAACCACACCCTAACTAAACACACCTGCAATAACATGACTACTTCATTAATACAAAACTGAGCTGGGGATTAAACGACATACAGGAGAAATGAAGCTTTTCATGGCAGGGGATCCAGTGGAATCTGGAAAGCTTTCTATAAATCTACAATTTGGCCCACAGCTCAAAAATCAATACCTCTATGAAACGTGTTTTAAACTATTTCAGGGAATAAATGTAGGCAAAAAAACTTTTCAAAGACACCTTGTGCTGTAATTTAACCCTATCCTCTACCAGATAGTGCAAAAGGAACTATTGCAAATGCCATGGAGATGTGAACAGGACAACCAGTACGCACAGACACTGTGGATCCCGTCTCATGCACTGTCTGTCTGAGTCTGTCTGGTGAACCACTGATTTGACTGCTCCAAACATTTTTTTTACATTACTTACATACAAGAAAAACTCTGTAGCTCTGGCAGACTAGCCAAAATCAGTCTCCAGGCACTCAGCGACTGCTACACATTATTAACTTTCAGCTTCTCTGTATGTCCCATCTTTCTGAAAGCACTGATGCTTTTGAAGCTCTACTGAAGCATGAATATCACTGTCCCACTGGACCCCGGCAACATCCCAGACAGACAGACCCCTCTATACATGAACACACGCACCGTCTCGCTGGTGGGTCCCGCCTGAGTGGATGTCTAAATATTTAACAACATTTTAAAAGCACCAGCCCTCCCTTTCCTCCAGGGTGTCTGCTAAGTCCTGCAAATTTGAGAATTAAGAAATCCAGATGCCCCCTGACATAGAAAGAGACCCAGAATGTCTCGTGGGAATGTCCTAAATTGCCACTTGACTGCTTTTATGCTCTTGTTAGCAGTTTAGCAGAAGGTCAAGACTGCCATTGTCCTCTTTTACAAAGTGCAGAAAGTCAGAGATAGGACTAAACTAACCAAAAATTCGAAAAACATATCAGAAGTTCAGTAATTGATTGTACTGATATGAGCCATATGACGGGCATTCATCTACAGAAGTAGCAATCGCACCTACATGATGATTTCAAGAATGGGATTGTCTGTGATATGAGCGTGTGTCTCTCGTCTTTTCTGGTGTATCTCTTCTGCTCTCTGCACAGGTGGGATTACAAGGCTAATTCCATTTTCTTATCTATGCAGGGCCATCGAACTCTGAGGTCCATTTTTTCTGAGGGTTGCTTTTTCCTTGTAATAGGAGAGACAGCTGGAAGCTGTGGCACTATCACCATCAAGACTGGTCTATCTCTATCTACCACACCAGGCTTAGTCTACCTTCATGTACACACATGTGAGACACCAGCAGAGACCAAGAATGTATCAATGGCGGTGAGCATATGTGTGAATGTGTGTGCTTGAGTGTGTGCACGCACAAGATAGGGGCTGCATGTGGAGACAGAGGCTCTCTTTCATGAGATTTTCTTCCACCCAGGTCAATTATATCACATCGCACTGCCTAGGGAGAGAGAGAGAGACAGAGAGCAGACTATCCCCCAGACTAAAGCAAACCAGGGGGTGACCTTCCCATTTAAGATGGACAGCAGGTAATGAACATTGACACAAACACATGAGCCACGTGGCCCTGATCTGCCTGGTCTTAAAGATACCATCTTCCTGTCTGTTCCTCCCTCTTTCCTTCCTCTCATCCCCCACTTCTCCCGCTGCATTCCTGACATGCCTCAGGGAGACAGAGGGGGCCTCCAGGACAGACAAACAAAGACACACAACACACACAACACACTCACAATGGCACTGGCTGCAGCCATTGTCTGTGTGCACTGAGGAAAAGGTCTTGGTGCTCGCATACTAAAAGAGAACACCAGTCCCCCTCTCTCAAAACACATTTGCCCTCGCTTAGTTTTACTCAGTGACATAAGAGCCAAGTGTCTGCACTGAAACTGTGGCTGCTGTAAAAAATGTTCTCCTGCTTCTCCCAAATATTTTTTTTTTTAAAGCTACACCCTTCTGGACCCGCAGACTGACAATAAACCACAAAAGTCTGGCTCTGACTGTCATTTAAACTGAGTGATGTCATGAGATTGCAAGTGAATCATATCAGCCTGAAGTAGTGGTGCTGCTGGTGTTGGCATTAAAAGGCCTGCAGCAACTCACTGTGGAAAGTCAATGCAACACTGACCTCTTCTGGTAGACACGCCACATGGCAAAGAATGTATAGATTTTTAGAAATTAGATTTCACAGACATCAAGTCTCTAAGGTCAGCAACAAATCTTCGCAGTTAAAGTTCTGTCCACTCTCATCGAATCACAACTATGTGCTGACATGACTCCTACTTATAACGATGACATGTGACATTTCTACATTTCAAAGAGATGCAATGTGTATTTGTCAATTTGTGTGAACTGTCGGACTTAAAGAGCTTCTCTGAGTCGGTGTACTTCCTGTTGATGTCTGTTTGAAACCTTGTTTCCTTGCTGCCCCTGCAGCCTCCATTTCCCTCCAGCTGTGGAGCCCAGACTTCCGTGATGGTCAGGTTAATAGCTGGGCCACATAGCTTAGCGCTACATTAGCCGACTAATCCCCCTTTCTTACTGCAGCTAACCTAACCTCATGTTTCCAGGGTCCATCTGACATGGATAACTGCTGGATTACCGAGGCACACCAGTACGTGGGAAATCTGAAAATACCCACAGGAACACGTAGAAAAGTGTAAAATCCTTGCACACTCACTGAGGTGTAGTTGGTCTTGCCCATGTTGTGGTTCTGGTTGTGGTTGAGGTTCTGATTCTCCTGCTCTCTGCACTGCAGCCCAGCCAGGTGCCTCTCCAGGGCTGCCCAGTCCATGGTTGGCAGAGGTTCTTCCTCTACACCCTCCTCCTCTTTGTATCCTCCCATCCGTACACCAGTCCCTCCACTGCTTTCTCCTCCACCTCCTCCACCACCACCCCCGCCACTGCTGCGGCTCCCTCTGCCTTGACTGGAGCTGCGGTGGCTGGGCTTGGGAGTCCCTGTGCCCCCCTGTGGTGTACCGGGGGAGTGGAGCTGGTTGCTCCTGGGCAAAATCAGATTGCCATTCTGTTTCAGTTCCTCGGGGACGGCTGCGACTGAGGTGGCAGTGTGACCGCCGGGGGCCGGGAGGGGCGGGACGGTCTTCACATCCTGGAATTCTTCGGCGAGGCTGCGACTGTTCACTGTCTTCCTGTAGCCTTTGCTAAGGCCGTCAACTCCCACAATGCCTCCTCCGCCTTCCTCCTGACCAGGAGGCTGTGGAGAGGTGTAGTCCTCTCCATACTCACTCTCCCACTCCTCTATCACCTTCTTCTTATACTCTTGGTAGTCCTCGTCCTCCTCATAGTCCTCTAAGGTGACCAGGTCCAGAGAGGGGGAGGATTTGTAGTCCTCCAAAGTGGCCAGGTCAAGAGAAGGGGAGCAAGGTGTAACCTTGTTGGAGTTGGACTCTGAGCTGGAGCGACTGGATGCATCACTCCCCAGGTCCATGCCATCCTCCCGGTAATCCTGCAATGACAAAGGAACAGAGAGAAAGAATGAGATTGAGGACAGGACACAGGAACATGTGAGGAGAAAGGCGGGTTTGAAACAGATATATTCTATGTTGGACAGAGTGAACAATGAGGGAGGGACGGGGGAAGGAAAAGTGGAAAATTAAAAGAGAATTTGGGGAAGTGTGTAGACTTAGATTAGTCACACCAGTGTTGTGGTTTCAGACAGGCGACCACAAAGCACTTCCTGTCCCGCAGGAACTTCCTTTATGCACAGAATTTTGTAGTTACAGTCTCCTTTGGATTTGTTTGCTAGTCTTCCCCTCTACGGCTGTACTGCTCCAAAGCTTCAGAGTCTTTCTAGACTACGCTCACTGTTAATCTCATTCCTTTTGCATTCCTCTGTAATGGTAAATGTGAATGTGTGTGAGTGTGGGCTTGTGCAGTACTTGACACACACAGAGAAGGCAGAGTCTGTGTGGCTGGATGTGTCAGAATATTATCCCACCACCTACTACTACATCTGCACAGCACCATGGGGACAAAACAGGGTGTTAGGAAGGCTGAGAGTGAATGACACTGACGTGTCAATACACAACACACCAAACTGTGACATGGACAGATGAGTCCAGAGTTGTCGTCTAACCTTGACTGTGTTGCTCCTGTAGAGCCCCAATCACTGCCTGACTGACTAGTTTGCAGCTAATGAAAACATTTGTGTTGTTTACAACCCTCCACAAATCTTCGCCTGACCCGAGCCTTCTCTTGCAGAGTTATCAGTCTTTTCTCCACAGGAGCACATTATCATAGTGTCTCACACCACTTTTAAAAGTTAATGAAAAGCAAGGAGCAGCAAAATTTCTCTCAGGGCAAAGAGAAATTAACGACACCTTCCCTACGTGATCCACATTATGAGCTGCTGTGGAAAATAAATTAATTATGAAGATTGCTGATTACTGGTTTGGACCATGAGGTAGTTTTGCCTCTTACAGAAGATTCAAGAGGGAGAAACTGCAAAACACACAGTAGCAATTCTAATGGGAATAAGCTTTCTTGAGTTATGGCTACTAGATCGCACCTGACCAGACATTGGCTGCTGACGTCAAAGTACAATACACAAAATAGGCAAAGCAATGTGACTCAGCATCTTGGAGACTAGATACACAAATTGCTGATACAGTGTTCAGACATGAGCCACTCTGTGCTGAGAAACTTTGCATTTCCCTGTGAAATGCGAACAGGTCAAAGAGAATAGAAGCGAAGGTGCTGCAGGGGATGAGCACGAATGGGGCCACAAAAGCCACGTTTTGCCTTGACGTGGTGGGAAGTTGTCATTAGACAGTTAAAATGATGGTATTAAAAACACATTGGTAACACGTTGCATTTCCACAGGGGTATTGGGACCTTCATTTGTGTCCAGAAGGAGAGTTGCATTTCAGTAGTATTATTTTACTCACTCATCAATTAGACCGGTGCCAGAATGTATGATTGTTTGTTAGTCTCAGTCTAGAGAGAGTAATAACAACTAAACTGCCCTTGGGATCATTTTCAACAATCTGTGTGTTCTTGACATAAAGAACTCCAGGAGCCCCGGTGGGTTTACAACTGAAGGGGGAGGATTTAAGGGCACACACACACACACACACACACACACACACACACACACACACACACACACACACACACACACACACACACACACATTACCAGCCTAGTTATGGCCTAATACTCGAAATCGCTTGGACTATGTATTTTACAGCAAAAAGGACTGCGGTCACGAGTTTGTAAGAGGTAATATTTAGGCTCAAAATGTTGCATGATTAATCATATAACGTATCAATTTATCTGTACAGCGTAGAACAACCTTACCGACGTGTTCATGAAACGCGCTGGATCACTACTCGGTCACCAGTCCCTGTCGTGTATGAACCGGCCCGTCATCGTGGCTTTGTCACCCATTAATTGCTATAAAAAACCCGGATTCAGGAACTGGGTGGGTTTTCCTCTCCAAAGTAGGAAGACCGCTAAGTAGAAGCGGAGTATCCAAGCTGCTATCGCGTTTCAAATCTCGGTCATCGATCCTTTTTCTTGAAGTGTTATCCCGATTTGTGCTGCCTCCAAACAGCGCCTGGTTTCCAGATATCATCACGTCAATACATGATGGTCACACGAGCCCGATTAATATAATGCAATCATTTAAAGTATGTGTGAATGGGGGGGGGGGGGGGGGGGGGGGGAGATAAAGAGAGAGAGAGGGGAAGGCGCTGCAAGAAGGCAGGCTGGAGCGGTAAAGCTGATCCGCTATGGGATTAACCGAAGCGCAGGCAGACCATACAGGCTGGATTTGGCCAACAAAATACATGCAAATTGACAGCTGCACCGATCCCCACCCCGCAGCCGGGCGGGTGTTTGGGGGGAGTTTAATTTATGTCAAAGACTACCCTCACAACTCTGCCCGTCGATCTCTAGATGCCTTGTAAGGGGACATCATCGCGCATACGCCCAGTCTTTGCGTGCATCGAGCGCACTCCAAGTGGCATTTGTACACGCATGACAGCTCCATGATTACATCTGGCAACATATACCCTAGGCTGTCATTTATTTTAATGGATGCATTTGATTGAAAATGACACGTTATTCAGGTTATAAACATTAGGAAAATACACGCGCGTTCCTTCAATTTGCAGAGTCATTCATAGGCTACTCAAATGATGTAATGTTCCCCAAAAAGTCCCAGGAGGAACCTGATATCCCCCGGCAACAGCGGTGACAGAAACGCCCTATATCACACGGCGGATGACACCCGCTACAGCTGTGACCAGACGGACCCCCTGTCAATACACAATTATCGGTCAAAATTAAAGTCACCGGCTGCGTGGATAAAACCTGCCCCGGGAGACGAGCTAAAAGTAGCCTGGATGCAACATCAGTGCCATTGAACCGAGCCTATATACTCACTGCCATCATCTGTGTAGCTTCCCCTCCGTGTCTCAAGACATGGTAAAGTATAAATCCCAGCTGTTAGACAACGGCGACGGTGCTGACTTGTTTCACAGCAGCTTTATTCTAAGGACGGGTGGTGGTGGTGGTGGTAGTGGTGGGGCTGTCTTCGCCGGAGAAATTACAGAGAGCCGGTGGATAATTCAGTACAGTCATCGCTCTGAGTATAGTCTGTCCACAGCGGAGCCAGCCGGAGTCTGGGGTCTTGATTGAAAAAAAAATAATAATAATAATGATAATAACGGGGATGGCTTAGAATCCCAGCAGGTCAGCGCCGCTTCCCTCTTCTCCTTCCCGGCACACAGAGAGATACCAAACTAACAATTCAGCCTGCGCTCCCGCTCCCACGTCAGCTGGAAAATGAATAGGCTCGGAGTAAAAGTGCGTCCCCTTATATTGTGGGCTCGCGCACGTTTCAGAGCTTCCACTCAAGCAGGCGGCCTTTATCACTCAGTTAATACTCAGACTTAAAACTAAACGCAAAGCAAGAACGCTGCTCCTCCGTGGCTGGCACAGGTCTTGTGTTTGTGGCGGCACTCATATATGCCGGCTCTTTGTCGCAGCCTGCAGCTCCGAGGAGAAAGTGACGACGACAGAACACAACTAAAGCCCAACCTTCTGCACCCACTGACCTTGCAAATGGCAGGAAGAGACAGAGGGAGAGAAAGAGAAAGAGATGGAGAGAGAAAGAGAGAGGAAACTATCTGTGTAAATTATTAAACATACTTCTGGTGTTCTCTATTTAGAATATTTCTAGACGGGTTTTCTATCACACATATACTGTATAAAGAAAAACCTCGGGCATCTTAAGGACCCTTCTACTGTGCAAAAACTGTCATTTTCATCTTACACCGAATTGCCTGTTTATTGGTACACCTGTACAATCTAATGCAATCCAATGCAACAGCCCTGCAATAAATCCAGCCTTTCAGATAGTTGTAATGTTCAGTTTGTGTCACACGGAGGTGAATTCATCTGTTTTATACTAAAACACATGCAGCCTCCACAGCAGGCACAGGTAGCAGGTTCCAAACACTGTTAAAGGTAAGCACAACCACAATAACAACACTTTTATTGTGCAAAAATATAGTGTTGTTCTATAAAATCAGATGCAGCACAAAGGGCAAGTTGATCATCAAACATCTACACATGAAAAATCACATATTGCTTGGAGACTTCTATATTAGATTAACAGAGCAGTACCAATTCCCAACAGTGCAAAAGGAGCTCACTATCTCTCCAACAATCTATACACCATTAAAGGCTCTCAACACTACTGACATACTTCCTTTCTCATAGCCTGTACTTTTTAGTGCTCTCCAATGTTAGGTCCAATATTACTGTATATGACCTATCTACTGCAACCGCAGTACAAAACAACAACCAAATACAGCCTTGAAAAATAACAATTATCAGCCCTTACTTTTTGAATTGCGGTAAAGCTGAAACTATTCGTTTATTGATCCACTGGTCGATTGGCAGGCAAAAATGCCATTCATTTAGCTGGTTCCAGTTTCTCAAATGTGAGAATTGGCTGCTTTTTGTAGTCATAAATGATAGTAAAAAGACTATAGGCTATTTGGGTTTAATGCTATTTTAGCTATTTTAAGGGCTCTGAGAAATTATGAGAATTTTGATTTGATTTTTATGCTAAATGATAAATCAGTTAATTAAGAAAACTGACAGTATAATTATTGTTAATGTATTGTAAATATGTGTCAATCTTCTTCGATATTCTGTGCTAGTGTCATTTGTCTTATTTCATTTTGTTTTGTCACACATGGGGATTGGTCTGGATGAAGACGCTGTACTAGACATATGAGTTAATAAATAATAAACACACACACACACACACACACACACACACACACACACACACACACACACGGGGGGGGGGGTTAACACCAACATAGTATGATATCTTCATGTAGCATTCTGTCTCCTCTTGCAGCAGCTAGTAATTTACATACTCCAAAATAAATGGAGATCAAGTCAAATGTCAGTGATAAACCAATCTCATCCACAACAGGAGTAAAACATACTCCAAAGCAACAAGTGTTATGATTAGGCACTGGATCTGCATCTCTCTAGTCGTAAGCCAAACATCTGGAAATACCAAAGCACCGCCTTGTGCTCCAGTGATGTTGTTGGGAATCTTTCATTGAGTCAGAACTCTCGCTCCGCTGGGCACAGCCTAGACTTGTAGTTGTTTGAAGGATGGGAGCTGTCGTCAGATATGGTGCGTTGAATGGATAATAGCAGTACAAAGGAGTTCATCCATAACAGAGCAGTACTTTGAAGACCCATGGCTGAGCCTCTCCTCACACTACAGTTGGGACAGCACTAGTGGGGATCTCCCCAAAGAGGAGACAGCAGGAGTCCAGCTTATTACTACAACTCCATTCCCCACTGCTGCTTTCAACTCTTATCAGCCCTTCCACTCCCCCCTTCTGCGTTTCCTCGCCAATTCCCCAAACATTAATCGGTCATAGTGAATTAAAGTAAGAAGTTGTAGAGTTAACTGGATGCCTTTAGGGAGGATAAGCTACCTTTGGGTGTTTTATCTTGGAGAGAATGTGAGGACTATAAGTTCATTTGCTCACCAGGCAATTAACTTATCATTAACTTGTCAACAGGAGGTCGATATTGTTTAGGTCACTTTTGCACACATACAGGCGCATGCAGTTTGCGTTCTTTTAAGTTTCTATTTCCTTTTAGCGTCAAAGCTCTAAACACAGTTTTGACATAGCATCCTTCTCCTCAGTGAATTGTTTCACAAAACAATAAAAGCCGCAACAAGCTCAGAGTCAGGAGGGTCAGATGAAGATATCCACGATCTGTCACATCAAAGATCTCTGATCCATGTCTTCATCACACCTTGAAGAAGAAGATGACTTTTACTGTACTTTTGATTGAGGATGTGGTCAAAGAAAGTTCACCATGCAACACTTCAGGCACTTCGGATCAATCACTCATCTCTTTTTGTTTTTTTCTTCCACTCCACTAAGAAGCAGAGGTGCGGTGTCTGTCAAACTGCCATTCAGTGGGATTTACCAATCACCAAGGGGCAGAAACATGTGGAAAAACAGCCTGGTCTAGATCTACAGTATCTGGGAAAGCTTTGCTCTATCTGCCTGCCTAACAGTCTATCCGCAGCAGCTATCTGGCAGGAATCACTGAAGGCCCATTACTGACAGAGAGATAAGGCCGGAGAAAAGAATGCTCCTCAGATAACACTGAAAAGTCAGGGAACATCTTCCTCTGCTTACATCTGTCTCACAGGCATTTAAAAAACACGGAGCTCCTGACAGTCTGTGAGAAATTGAAACTGTCTCTGTCTTGTCAGGAACTCACCAACTCTAACGGAGAGACACTGAAAGTGACCTTGGAGGATCCTCTCTCTCTCTCTCTCTCCCTCTTGCTCGCACTTTTTCTCTCTCCCTCTTTCTTTTCAGGGGCCGAGGGGAAGAGCTAACCTTGAAATAAGACTCGGGCCGAACCCAAACGACAGAAAATGAAGCGTCACAAACTTGACTGTGGTACAAGGCCAGACCTGCAGATGGGAAATGTCCTGCCTGGTTATGAGAAACACGAGAGGCCAGACAACAGACTCAACACCCAGGTCCCTCATGTCATGTCATTTTCAGATAAAGAAGAGCCAACCCCGGTTGTCATGAAAGAAATCTTTATATTTCACGCATAGCTTTTTAATGTATCCCCTCAAACACTTGTACCACTTAAATGACTCCCTATAGCTTCTACACATTCTCCTTATATCTATTACCTAATGCCAAGAGGAGTCCAATGTACCCAGCTCTAAAAAAGTGCTGCCTAGATGTGGGGTAAATGGCATATTGTAAAGACTGACTAACATTTTACTGTCTGTGAAAGACTGGTGGTTTCTCTTTGTCTGAATAGCTCAGTCTTGCATGTAGAGGATTTTGATAACATTAGAAAAGAGTGGAAATCCTGGCTTTTCCTGAGTTTTCTTGACAGCCATATTCCTACATAAGTAAATCTCTTGATCAAGGGCTTAATTTGTTTAACAACCCAATTTGAAGAGGTAATTCCACTTCCATTCTACTTCCAAGTGACAATATACAATTTTTTTGTTTTAACTTATAATTATGATGTAAATGTTGGTCACTTTCACTATGCAATTCTTTCTGACACCAGGACTGCAGTTTTGTGGAAAAATGAAGACTCGATTCATAGCACAAAAGCAGACTGAGAAACTAAACAGAGAGAGGATAGTGCGTTTATTTTCCCCGTAGCTATTAGTAGCTTTCCCCAGGTAGGAAATGGTGGATGGTGGAACAACCATAGTAACTTTTGAAACCCTCCTCGGGAATAGAAAAAGAGGAGGCAAAGGAGAAGATGGAGCGTGATAGAAACTGAGGTAAAACGAGTGAACCTCAGACAGGCATTCACTCAGTGGATATAGCCATGGTCAGACTGGGACAGAAAGTCAGCCCTGGATTTGTCCATTGGGACCAACTTTATGTATTTTTTTAGTCTTCACTGGGACACTGATGTGGTGGCCAACCTGGCAAGTCTGACTGTGAGAGAGCTACGAGACTTGAGAAAAAATTGACGTTCAGTTGGCCTCATTCCTACTACATCAGTAAGTAACAAAACCTGCATACTTATTAACACAATCAGTGTTTTACTCTGTCTTTATTATAGCACTGAAATCTGGGTTTCTAGTTGAAATTGGGATTCTTATAGTTTTTTTGTTGCTTTGGACAGTAGCCAGACTGATCAGGGTAGCCATGTTGGTAACACTACCCCAAGCAGCCGGTAACAAACGATTCATTGTCCGATTGATGAACAAATACCACATTTCCTGGCAGTGACCTTTCTAAAATGAGCAGTGATTAATTTTACTATATTCTTATTTGAGATAGCAGCGTCAACAATAATAGCACTTGGAAATGCTATGGGAGAAAGTTGCCTATTGCCACTTTAACTAGGTGTTTTCAGAGCTTACGTTAAAGCTTGATTTCAGATCACATCAGGTAGTTATGCCTTACCTATGGTGACTACCTGTGTAGGCTCTATATCTATGCTGTGGCTTATGTCCTGAGCTCCACAAACATGTAACTACATATCCAGACTGCAGTGGCTACACCGAAACACATGGGGACCACAAAAATTGTGATTGGTCAGTTTGGTCTGCTAGTTTTTTCTCCTGTAACTTTCCAATGCTGCTAATGAAGACAACATGAAGGAAGCAAAGATTCAGTAGTCGTCAGTAACACGCATTTAGCAAAGCCATTTCCACTGCACACCTTCTGCTCACCACAGTTGCTGCTCTCTCACAACGAATTAATGAATATTAACACAGCGAGTGCATAAGAGAAAGTTATTTGGTAATGAAACAAGTTAAGTTATCCTTATGTAACTTATAAGTTACACGTAAGAAGCCTACAGTCACTCTGCAGGCTCAGGTAACTCCTCTGCTAAAAAAGCCCTCACTAGAGCCTGGAGAACTATAGACAGGTCTTCAATTCAATTCAACTTCAATTCTGTACTCTCTCTTTACTCTCCGGTACGTTAGGCAAGGCGTTTTCTTAGCTTGAATCCTATATCACTGGGCACTCTTTCAGTGTGTCGTGGCAAGGACAAACTGCTTCATCCCGTTCCCTCTCCACAGGAGTGGTGCTGGGACCCTTACTTTTTGCAATATCCACCACCTCCAATTTTCCGCTCCCATGGCTCCTCATATCACTGCTATGGAGACGACACCCGACTATATCCATTGTTCCTGACAGATGACCTGGCACTCTCTGTGCAGATCTCTGACCATGTGGCATCCGTCTCCCGGTTGCGCCTCTTTGCACTATACAGCATAAGAAAAATTAGGCAGGCCTCCCTTCACACACAGTGAAACCCTTACAGATGGTCCAGAATGCAGCAGCCTGTTTGATCTTCAATCAGTCTAAAAGGGCACATGTCACTCCACTATTCATTGATCTACACTGGTTATCCATGGCTGCCTGAATCAAATTCAAGTCACTAATGAATGCCTTCAGAGTGACTTCTGGGTCTGCACCCAGGCTTGAACTCAATCAATCATAAAGGCTTATGCTCCTTCTCCGCCACTGTGTTCATACATGGAATGTGGTCTAGCATTACCATCCCTGCTCACAAGGCCATCGCAGTCCAGACTGTTCTCATCTGTGGTTCCCCAATGGTGGAACAAGCTTCCAAATGCTATCAGAGCAGGGCCGTCCCTCTCTATCTTCAAGAATCTCTTGAAGACTCCTCCTCTCATAACACCTCTAACACCCTAATGTGCCTAACTAGTGCTTACTATGCACTTTCAATGCACTTCTTGACCTAATCTCCTTGCACTTATTGAATAGATGTAGTACTTAGTGCTTACACCAAGGTCTCATATTGCACTGAAGCTTTATGGTTGTCCCTCACTTGGAAGTTGCTTTGGATAAAAGCATCTGCCAAATGAGTAAATGTAATGTGACCTCTTGCATCAGGTTTAAATGTGCCTGCCTTAAGTAAGAAATACACATTAACATTACTTTGAGGAATACTTTTATCTACTATCTTACAATTGCATGTTGCAATATATAGATCATGGTGCCTTTTGGCTAATCCAGCCAAACAAATGTCAACTAATGGATGAATCAAGATATATCATCACATGAATGCAAAAGCTGTTAAATCATAGAAAAATCAATATTGCTATGATGCAGTTTTTGCAACATTTCTCACAACTACCTAATTCACTCAAAGTTTTTGAAGGGAGAGATACCACAGTATAAATGGTATGGCAAAATCTCTGATGTTTGACAAATTTGATATCACCATACACTATATATTCTTATGTCATCAACTCAGACATGCACCTTTTCCCCCATATTTGCAGTACACAAAGTGACACACAAAGCAGTCCATGCCTCGAGACAGCAGCAGCAGGATGCAGAGTGTGTGATGATGAATAGAGATGTCAGATGGCCACAATAGAGGTCGGATCCTTAACTGGCCGACTGACCTGCAGTTCTAAATAGAATGGGTGGGCAAACCATTGAGACTGGCCATCAATCTCTTTCCCAAACACAATGATGATTTACTCCATTCAAATCACTGGGTGAGTGAAGAGGAGGAACAAAGAATAGTGTGTGTGAATTTCTGGGTGTTCCTCATTTCCTAGGCAACTACATGCATATGCGTGCGCAAAGACATTCACGCCTATGTACATTTGTGTTTGAAATCTGCTCATGACGCATAACAATGCACCTTTGTATCATGTTTTTGTAATTGTGTTTACACAATTTGTTGAACCTCAGTGCATGTATTGGATTGCACCACTAATACCTGGCTGTAATATATTGATCTTCCTTTCCATACTGTATATCCAGCCAACAATTTCACTTGCTAACGAAGTGTGAAATGAATTGTGAGAGCAACATCTTGTCCAACGTATATACAAGCACTCACAGCTATTAGATTCATTTGAATTGGAAGCACGTCGGCAAGCACAGTCTGCAATATAGTGTATGCAGTGTACAGCTTGTTGCCCAACTAGGACTGACACAGACTTACCAAATTTGTTTAATCTAGCTTGGTTTATAGAGGCTAAATGGATTGTTCAGTGGTAGACAGCATTTCACACAGCTTTGCATTCATCATGAAGCCCTAAATCCAAACTAGCAATTACAGAAAAGACCAGAATATGTACATATGGCCATAACCATAAAGAAAGTGAGGGGAGAGAGAGAGAGAGAGAGAGAGAGAGAGAGCAATAAATGTGATGAAGGAGGAGGCAATGGTATTACTGAAGGGGAGGAGGAAGAGAATTACAGTGATGAAGAAGGTGAGGAAGATGAAAATGTTGCTAATGATAATGTTGACAATCACTACAGAAATCAGAGTGATTACGGCCATGCTTGTGCTGATGAAAATGATAGTTTGAAAGACTATAGTCGTGAGTCACGGGGATGATCATGATGACAAGCATGATTAATCAAAACCAATATGGTCTGTATACATCTGAACGCTTACACTGCACAAAATAGAAAAGCAGAAGCATTCTTGTAACAGCTGAGAGCTGAGAAATTTGTGTGAAAAATGCTAAATTCAATCAAAGATCTTTCTGCTATAGGGAAGCTAAATTCAGACCCAAACTCCCTGGGGGGACTGGAACCAGCAGAGTTGGAAAAAGTCAGCCAAGTCATTAATGAAGTTATGACCAGAGACACCGCTGTGGCAGGAGATCATAATCGCCTGTAAGAGTGGAGGGCCGAGACCTACTCCAGACCCATTTAGTCCATGGCACACTAATGCTAATTAGAGAGAAAGAAGGGGAGGTTTGTAATCTGTTCAATTAGCCCAGTCTGGAGAGGTGTCCTGTGGGGCTAAGGAGAGATTCAGGCCTGGGACTGTGTGCTATTACTGAAGACCAATTCTCATGAATCAATGGGAAGAGACCTGAAGTTTTATATGATGGTCATGGTCAGATTTTGAGCACATTTCTATAAATTTTCAAACTTCCCACGTCTCTGGCATGGTGGATGAATTTGAGCTCAGATGGTTTTTATCTTCACTCCTCTTTATATTTCTCCACACCATATTACCCTCCCCTTTTGCTCTTTCTGCAATGTGGCAGAAAACATCCACAGCGGTTAAAGAGTCAGATATAGAGATGGAGACTCTGAGAGTGTGTCAGGTCCCAATCCCCAGTCTCTCTCTCTCTGCTGCCTGCCTGGCTCGCCTCCACGGCTGTTTCTGTGCCCTGTCAGCAGTACAGCCAGGCAGAGATATGCATCCACCCTGCCCTGTGCTCAGCTCCGCACCATGCAGTGCGCAGATGTCCACACAATTTACTGCCCACTCCAAATTGGATCACTTCTCTGGTGTTTTGTGCAGTCCTCGCACCTGCTGTTCTCCACCTTCTCTCATAAACGACTAAACATCCAGAGATTGGGGGGAAGTGAGGCAGCGGGAGTTGATTTAAGGAGCAAATTAAACCAGGAAGGACTGAATGAGATAGAAAAAGAAAGGACAGGGGTTGATGGTTGACATGAAAAAAAGGCGGCCTTTCTCCGATTTTGCAGTAAAGCCTTTTCCTACGTGCACACATCTGTGAAATGATTCTACCTCAGAGCACAAGTTGTTAGTGGAAAATAGGGCACAGAAATCATCTTGTAGGTTTCAGTACCAGCCCAGCATTAACCACTGATGATCTACAGCTTGTACAGTTTGACCTCAGAGGCAGCCATGTCTGCCAGTTCACCAGAGAGTTGTCAGGGTTAAGCACAATCTGACATCTGATCATCTGTGCTGTGACTGAGTGACAACTCCATTTTATACCTGAGTTGATAGTGTAAATAGATCATTACAGTAACAGGAGAAAAAGATGTGTGTGTGTGTGTGTGTGTGTGTGTGTGTGTGTTTTTTGGTTACACTTGTACATGTGAACCCTGAGAGACCCAAGCGGGTGGTGGCACACTGTCTAGATCAATTATTGATCCTTCCTGGACTGCTAGGTGTGAGACACTACTGCATCACACTGAGACAGGGCCTCGTAACTCATCATTGCAGAGATGGCAAAAGAGAAGTACCGAGCAACCATGTTGCGGTGTGCCATGAGGGTAGAGCGTAGCCGTCTCTTGTGGCCAAAATACATGACAACCCTATCACAGGACAAAATGCTGATATTGGTTATTCTAAAAATCCCTGGGTTTTGTTAGTAGTAGTATTTTTTTTTGTTTTACTTTCTGCAAGGGCTACTACAGCATGGTCAAGCTTAGGTGACTAAAAAAACTGATTAAAGTAATGGAAGGATTGTGGTTATATTTGTACAGTAGGTGTGTGATGGGATGAATACTCTACTTTCTGGCATGAAAGTCAGACGTGTAAAAAGCCCAACCTCTACCCTGACCTCCACACCCTCAGCTTCTGCCTCACTACAGAAAGGGCAGACTACTTCCTGCACTGGCACTGAACGCTGGCATTGGACTTAAACCGCGCCCCGCTGAATCAACTATGAAAATGATTTTCCAGGGACACTGCTAAGATACATGCTGTCACTTGGGCACTGTTTATAATAAATATGCATCATACCACCATCTATGGCCAGTAGATACAGTATTCACATACACTCATAAACACACACAGATATGCACATTTAAATATTTATACACATTTAGAAAGTACATCAATATAAATGTTCACATGTCAAAGTTCCTTACTGTAATTTAAGTTGGTAATTCAGTCTTTTGTTCTAAATTAAAGATGAAATGAAAGGCTGTGGTTGTCATTTCAGGTAAACATCTGCTTTGGAGTGTTAGTCTTCTGCGTACAGTCTCTTCAACTAAGAATTCTCCATACCTGTATTATGTATGGTATAATCATAAGCAGTCTGCAGCTGAGCAATGTTTACATTCAGTCGGTTGTTGGGCCGTACAGCGCACACTTTGCACTTTGTTCATCCCAGTAATTACAGAGAATCAACACATGTTTCCCACTAACCCAGTTGTTCATTCAACAGCCAGTTGAAGCTCCTCCATATGGATTTCACATTTGAACTCTGCATGGGCATCCTGCGTTTCTTACATTCTTTTTTCCGTATATTAGTAACATGAGTCTGTAGAGGGGTGCAGGGGGTAAATTGTTGTTCAGGTGATGTAACTCCTTCAATCAGTCTTCAGTAATATTCCTGACTGGACTTCATTCTCATTTTACAAGTTGTGTATACTTTACAGTGTAGCAATATCTTTCTGTCATAGAGGTTAGGTTTATTTTTCTCTCTCATCTTTACAACTTGTGTATTGCCTTTTGTTGAATATAATATTATGGTATTTAATTTGTTATTGAGTATCAGTTCTGTTTATATCCTTTCAGGTAATAGCCAATTTAATTGTTTCCTTAGTTCCTAAAAGCATGCAAATCAAAATAATTACCCTCGGCCTAATAGTGTGCACAAATTAATTTACTGTCCTCCCTGCTATTTCTCCCCAAATGCAACAATAAACATACAACAATTTCCCCTCTAACTACCAGTGTTGCTATTTTAATCTGAAAATCCTCCACCTTTAACAGTATGTTATTTTTCCTCTTAATAATTGCACCTCCTCAAGGTGAATGTTCAGCTGTTGCTTTTTCTTTCTGACAATTATCATCAGGTGTACATTCATGTGTCCTTGATACACTGGTCTTGTAATCTAATTTTGGCTTCAAAGATATGCAAAATCCAATTTTATTTGCTACCCCTCTCTTTATTTTAACTGTGGTGTCAATGTGTAGTCTATCATTCAGTATCTGGATAAATTGTAATCTTTGCAACAATGGTTATAGCCAGGCTTGGAGATTTTAGCATTTCACAACTTTTTTTTTCCTGCAAGTGGTCATAGAGAATAAAGAAACCATCACACAGTCAATGGTCACTGGCACCATTAGGGCCTGCATGCCTACCATACCGCATTTATCAGTTTTCCTCTTTCCTAGACATTCAGTAAATGGTGTTTTCCTTACATTTTTTGCTTGCAGGACTCAGGAATTGGGATCAGTGGACATATGCATTTGGATCATCCTGTCTTGAGTTTAGTGCCAGAACTGTTCCTGTAAGTGATGAAAACCTCACTGATAATTTTAATGCAGCATATTCACACACCTCATTGTAGTGTGTAGATAGAAGACACATTCAGAGATTAGCTAAATGATGAAGTAATTGAGGAGACAGAGTAGGAAACGAGATCAGATTATAGCAGTTTAAATCATAATAGCCTTCTTTTTCAAGTGGATTATATAATACAACAGTGATGATTAGCTCTAATCCATGACCACAGAGCATGGATAATGGAAGAATCAGTGAATAGACCGCCAGAGTTTGTATAAAATGATGGTTTGGTTTCTGTAATTACATCTGTCATTTGTTAATAAAACCATTCTGAGGAGACAAGGGTAAATATCAGACCCACCGGCACTGGTTTGGTCATCGCAGCTCTGCTTTGTTAAATAACCGCAGGTGGATTGGCGAGGCAAATAAGCAGAGAGCCCCATTTAATGAGCAGAATTGAAATACACATTATAATGTTGCTGCTCCATAGCAGAGTAATGGGTTTGTTCTTTTGAAGACAAAACAAGAAAAAACAAACTTAACTTATTCTGGAGGTTTGAACATTTGCTCCACTGAAGAGCCACAATGAACAAAAGGCAATCCAGCCTGAACCACTGAGAGAGCCATAATGGTAACCAGCCACTCTAGCAGAGATGCATGTCCTGTCAGAGGCAGTGCCGAAAGCCACTGGAATTGAAGACGGACAATGTCATCTCAGCCTGAATGCACCTTGAGGGGGCCCTATCACCTCCATCATGAGCACCCCCCCCCCCCCCCCCCCCCCCCCCCTTCTCATCACTACTAATGTGCTCCCTTTCATTTGCTACATTCCTCCCTCATCAGAACGCAGTCAAAAACTTGTGTGTCTCTTTCCACTCTTTTGTATTCTACATTCACCATATCTCTTCATCTCTCTCCTCCAGGCTATCTCTGTGCCATCTCTGATGCTCCATGCAGCATCAGAGGGGCTGCTGAAGAGGGTAAATAGGCACCGAGGGCATCAAGCCCCCAGCTCCCTGGCACAGAGATTGGGGGGGGGGGGGGGGGGGGGGGGGGTCATCAGCAGACTATTGACAAAACCAACCTAACAAAAGGAATCAGTCAGCAAACTGACCTTGCAATAGAGTGTGTTGAATCATTCAAAAGCAAAACAACAGTGCAGTACATAAATATAGCAGCTGATAGGTGAATGCAAGCAATTGTGTTTGTGTGTGTGCATGTCTTCGCCACTCTGTGCTACATTTAACACAGCCAGCTCAGAAAAATAATAATGTAAAGGAGTTTCTCTTTCGCAGCAGATAAATGGATTCTAATTGTTCTAATTGACAGAAAAGGCAGGTCACTGGGAGTTTATGAGAGGAACGTCTGTACAATGTCACTTAAATAGAGGATAAATGCTTTAAACTGTACACTAAGTTACATTTGAAAGCATTGGTTGTTCAAGAGTAAATAAATTCATTATGGCTTATATATGTGTGTGTTATGTAGGAGGGTGAGATGAGGTAGGAGGTAAAGACAGCACAAGGCTGTGTTCATTTTATGTAAACATGCTGCAATTTTAATGGACACTAACGTTCTTAGCAGGCCCCCCTGTGAGGAACAGAGAAGATGGAAAGGGGAGGGAGGATGTGGGAGGCTTTCAGACCACTTTGCTCCTTTGAATCTGTCAATTTTGCCCTGCTTTTCCCATCCTGCCTCTCTCCTCATCTTCCCATCTTCTTTCACCCAAGGTCTACTCATGCATGTTATCACTAAGCTGGCAGCAGTGGGAGGCTACAGAGGAATTCTTATGCCCAAAATGCTGCCCCAGTGCCATCTACCCCTCCACCACTCAACCTCTCCTCTCCTCTCCTCTCCTCTCCTCTCCTCTGTCCTGCATAGTGACAGGCTGGCTGTGTTCTATGAGCTGGAAAAACTCTCTGATAAGCAGAGCGGACTTCAAACAGGTGTGACAGGTTTGCATTTCTCCCACCACCAACTGACTCCGTCCCCTCCAGCGGAGCCAAATCACTGCGACTAAATCCACAATCCTGTATCCTCACCTGCTGCTGGCGCTCCATTATATTCCCCTGCAGTTACTGGGCCGCTCAGGGCCATATCCCAGATATGTGTGCCAGTCATCCAGTGATTCTGCAGTGATGCTGATGACAACCCTACACTGCAATTCAACAGCTAAACCCTTCAGACAAGTATCCATGACTTGGTACGAGTGGGCATGCCATCAGAGAAATTGAGTGAGCATAAACAAACGAGCTGCTGTGCATGCACAAACACACACCACTGATACAGTACATGCTTGTGCATGAGGAGGTGAGGGGGCACCCCTTGGTAGCCTGTGCCGGTTGTATCCAAGTGCTTGCTACATTCACTTATGTACATTCAATGCAATATGTGCAAAATGTTATGGGAAAGTGGAATATAAATCTCAGCTTGTGGCAATGTTTCTCAGCCAGAAACATTTCTTGTTTCTAACTTGTTTTAAAGCAGCTGTGTTAATCATCCACTTGTCTTTTTCAACTTGCAAAAAAAAGACTTGTGGAAGTCCAAATGCCAGAAAGTCAAAGTTAAAATAAAGAAAACCTTCTCTATTCTTGGTTGAGGTGGAAAAGTTGGTTTAAAAGCATAATGCTACAGAAATGCAATGGAAACAGACTTAAATCATAACGTACACGAAGCATCCAGTGAAGTTTCTGCTCCACTAAAGAAATTACAAATTGCGGCAGATGAAAACATGACATCTATGTGGACCGATAAAGAACTGAAACATTCCTGAAATTAATACACGGAACAGGCAAAAATGACATATTTCTATCACATTTTTCACATCACTGTAAGTCATTTGAAGTTTGATTGTTGCTCGTTTAATCACATCATCTTGCTGAGCCCTCTTCTTCTGCAGTTGTTAAATGGCACCTGTAGAACAAATGTTCATCTTGGTGCACAAAAGAGCAGTAATGGATGGAAACATGCATTTGCATTTTCCTTTTTCTGGAAATTCATTTTAAATTTGGGTAACTGTACCTACATTTAAATACCAACGGGAACTAGTAACTTTTTTATTGGTACCTGATTTATGCAAGAAAATTACACTGTGAATTGCAGGCTGTATTGTCAAGTGTTACCCTAATTTGCCCTAAATTTGGCTGGAAACGAACATGGCTCATAATAAGAGCAGAGTGCAGATGAGCTCATTCAAACAATAAAGGGATTTTGTTTCTGCAGGTTCAGAGAGATGAGGTGCAAACAGATGGCAAAACAATTACGCAGCCAAAGGCAGATGATTTGGCTTTTAAAGCTGAATTTATCATTGAAAATCTGGTCATTATGTTTTCATGCAATACAGTGATCCACACAATAACCACATGCTCAGTTACTTAATCTGTAGTAAAATAAAATGAGAGACATGAAAGAAAAAATAAATAATATGAAGCACAGAAGAGGATTTATTTTGCAGCAGCCTGGTGTTGCTTGTGCGTGATTTAGTCAAGATAACCACAATGGATCATTGTGTGTAATGATGTTACACTTTGGCATTGCACTTTTTTAAATCAGAAGCTGCAGAGACAACACATATAGAGTGCCTGTCTTCCCACCCTCAGATGATTATGTGGGGGTTTCAAAGCAGTTGCAAATGACATAAACTGTACTTGTACGAATTACCCATAAACCTTGTGTTCAGTTCAGACTGCCTTACTGACCATTTCGGTTGAGTTCATCCACATTACAAAAACACACATACTTCCATTTACCCCTAGCGGTATCAGTCACTGCAGAGAGTTTTGGTTTTGTTTGCTAAGCTTTTCACATACCCACCTCTGAAATTTCTGCCGCTACCCAACTCAAAAGCATAAAAAATGACAATAGCAACAAGTATTTCCAGAGACAATGTCTCAGTTAATGAATAATCCACAATATGGCTTTTCAGATCAATTGATGCAACACAACACTATGCCTTCATCTTTCATCATCCCAACAGTGATGGCCCCTTTTTACTTTTTCTTTCTTTCCTCTTCCTACCGATGTCTGCCAGACATCACAGTCTAAATGGTCGGTAATCACTACTCTTATAGAAAAAAGGAGCAACAAGGAAAAAGTGGAGAATAGAGTAAATGGAGGACAAACTATGCAACACTTTCTTTAAAAGCAGGGATTGTTTGTCCTGCTCTTTCTTCTCTGTCCCTTTTTTTTTTCCTCACTTTTTACACTTCCTTCCTATTTGCAGCTCATATAAGACACTAAACAATCAACAACATGGAGGGGGGATGTGGTATACTTGTATGTGTATGGAGATGCATGTATTTGGAGATTACACATCAACATATCAGAGTTATCAGACAGTCAGAAAATAAAAGAGCATACTGGCTTACTGAAAAAAGTCACGAAAAGCTGTCACAGATGTGACTTTATGGTCGTGTTCTTTCTAGTATATTGTAACTCCATACATGAGTGCTCGTTCACGCACACGCACACACACACACACACACACACACACACACACACACACACATGCACTTCTGCAAAAACACACACACACAGAGGCAAGATAATGCCATAACAGGAGTTGCAAATCTTGTGGTAAGTAATCTTGAGATGACAGTGTAGCAAGAGTGGCAAATATAGAAGGTTCAGTAGCATGCAAAGATGGAAGTGGCAATACTTTAAAAGCAAGATGCAGTCATGCTTGTAGAAATTAGAAAGAGGTTGAGAAAGTTTGCAAAAAAAAAAACACATTAGAAAAGAAAAATGCTGGCAGAGGATATTTCAAAAGTGTACAGCAGAGGTGAGGAGGAGGGAGGCGGGGGGTGGGGGCAGTGGTGGAGGAGAGGAACGAGTTTTGAACAACTTCCAGTATCCCGGCGCAGTGTGAACAAGATGAGGTCATCTCTGACGGAGCTGGGGCTGAATTCTAATCACAACAATAAGGTCAACAGAGTAATCCCTGTCCACTGAAATGTCACTGTTCCCCTGCTCTGACACGACTCCCCACGCACAGCATCACAATAACCAGCTATCGATCACACGCTAATTAGGAATGGATGAGGCCTGCTGTATGCTGTACAGGACACAAGGGTCACACAAATGTGGACAAAACTGCACACGTGCACAACAGAGTTAAATATATCAACTTTAAACACACACGTGCGCACACATACTTATGTGACTAAGTTGTTTGTCTTACATACACTCTCCTGGGGCAGGAAGTCAGGTGAGTAATCTCAACCCGAAATTAGCACAGCCTGAGAGAAAAAGGAAATGGGATTGCAAGATAAAAATGAAGCACCTAACACAACGCAGGCGCACAAACAAAGTAGGAAAGTCACAACATTTTATTTGGATCAGTGGTGCTCCTGGGAAAGATTAGTGTGTGACTAACTAACTTACAGCAGTGAGAAATTGGGATTATGGATTTTCATCAGACTGTGATTAGACTGAGAACATGACCAGAGAGTGAACTGCTGACCTCAGCTCCACATGCTTAATCTGCTTTAACTGTTGCTACCATAACTGAAATGTTTGTTTTTGTATGAGCGTTTCCAGGGTTTCCAGAGGAAGTGCACCTGTATGTGCTTTCGTGCCTGCAGTAGCAGTAGGGGCAGAACATGTGGATAAAATCTTCTATTACAATATGGAAATCTGCAGTGGGAGTCTTGCCATTAAACAACCCTATATGTTGATGTTATATCCTACAGTTGTCATTATTTCAGCTTTATTTTTGTGAAAGTACGTTTTGTGCGTCAGTTTGGTATGACGCGTCTCTAAAACCTATGAACCTCAGCTGGCAAGATGCTGTTCAGAGGCGTGATTCAGAGCTGTAGTGACTTCCAAATGCTTCACCATTGTAGTTTCAGAATTTTAACTGCTGTGATTGGTTGTTTCGTGCTGAAATGCACCTTGGGAGACAGTTGCTATGTTGACAGGCTTGTACATTTAACCATTTCTTTTTTTATAAAACAAAAGAAAAAAAACAAAAAACAGACAATTTCTGATGGTTTTTATTAAACTTTTGTGCTGATGATTATATTGGGAGAGTTTCATGGTGATCCATATAATATATTGTGATATAGTGCATTTTCTGGAAATTCAGTGGAGAAACCACTTGTAGATAAATAGCCAGATGGTGATTCAGTTTTTGGCTAATCCACTGAATTTAATACCTGAAAGGTAGGCAGATGCAAAAATCCTGGAAGTCTATGTTGCCATAATGTAATCCTTCTGGATTACTTGCTTCATTGGCTGCAATGGCATAATATCGCTTGAAATACTAAAGTTAGGTATGAACAGTAAAAGGTAGTTAACAAATTTGTAATGTCTTGTGGTATACAGTACACACACACACACACACACACACACACACACACACACACACACACACACGGCCACTCAAACCAACTGTAAAGAGAACCAGAGAGACGTAGTATGCTCTGCCATCTTGGTTCAGCCCATCTAAACTAACATCTAGATGGGAGCGACAGCCCTGTCATAGTAACAAAGACTGAGACTGCAACGCTCCCGCTAGTATGTGTGTGTGTCTGTGCACGCTTGTGTGTACAGTAATGTGTGTGGGGAAACACGTGAAACAGTCTGCACAGGAGGCCTTGTCAGATAGACAAGAGCTGAAGGAAGAAACGACAGCAAGTTGCAGCGCAAAACTGAGGAGGAAATGCCTGGAGAGAAGAAGCACACACAAAAGACGCAGGTAGGAAAGCAGCACTAGAAGTTGAAAGTAAGGGAAAGAATAGCTTTTAAAAGCAAAGTATAAAAGGATGGAAGTAGGAAGGACAGAAGACTATCATACTGTACATACTGAATTTTATGAACATGGAAAAAAGCCAGTGTTTTTAAAGCTAGAGGCATAATGACTTTTAATTTGCACTGAGTCTGTATTCACATCAGCATTATTCTATTCCATATGAAGCATGATTGATGAGCCTGGCTCTGGTGACATTATTAAACTGATCCAACTCATTAACATTTTAACTACCTGGGCGCTTTGGCCAGAAGGGCAAAGGAAAGGAAAAAGATGCTAATGTAATGCAAAGATTATATACAGTCAGAAGTTTTATTCACTCGGGTGACACATTTTCATCATCCAGAATGTGTGAAAGTGTAAACTCATATTCACACTGGATAGATACACGATGTGCTAGATTTTGATGGTGTCATCAGTGTATTTGTTATTCCCAATACAGCTCTATCTTTCACCTCTATTCTTCTGTCTCACCTCCTTTCAGTCAATTACCCTGAGCACGGTTTTATAATATACAGACTACCAGTCTGCTGACTAAGACATATTATCTATGCATCCACAGAGGATCACAAACAGCAGCTTATTGCTCATAAAAAGCAACCAGGCTTTAAACCCCACATACAGACACACACATCTACCTACGCAGGACCTGTTTTTCATTCAATTATCAGCATGTCTGTGCAATCTAAAACAGCTCAGAGATAGACGGAGCGCTGTAAAAATGGACTGTGAAATCTGGCCTCCATAACCATGAGAAACAAAAAGCGGTGGCAATGCTTATAACACTGAGCACAATTATACCACCTCCGTCTGCCTCTGCAGCTCTCAGACAAATGGATAGGTAGATTAGTTTTGCACTTGACTGGTTCTGTCTGGCAGCTCCAGCCGGCCTAGATGTCACATGCTGACGACAAGGCCACCACTTCCCCAGGTCTGGTCACAGCTAGACAGACTCATTTGGTCTGCTGCAGGGTCTCTAACCGTCACTGGCCTCCTAGCTCCAGCTTACTGCAAACTGGAGATACAAGAACGCACACTTGGAGCTATGAGGGAAACATAGATGATATAAAGGCTCTGTGGAGATATGAGGAATGAATATGAGGTTATTTGTAACGATGGATGCAGTGATGGATGAAAAGAAGGATGTAAGGAAGAATGGGTGATGAGAGGAAAGATGTAGGGACATGGGAAGGGTTGGTGAAATAGATAAAGCATTCTGTCAACAGCATTATGCAATCTTATATCACAACAAAGATATACAGCACTGAGAGATACTGACAAACTCAAATACTGTGACATCTTTTATAAAAACATTTATACCTTGGCATTAATATGTAACAACACAATCAGGTGATCACTATTGGCACTTTTAACACTTTCACACTTATGGGATGGACAGACGGACTACCCCGAAAACATTATGCCTCCGACCCTGGCTGTTGCCTCTGTGAAGGCATAAGAAGGGCTCTGCACCACCACCATTAAAACACCCAAAACACCAAATCTATCTTTGTGTATGAGGGAATACTTTTTGGAGGACTCATTCACTCCAGCAGGGCTGAGACACTTGTACAATCTATGCCAAGGAATGTTGAAGCCACTCTTGAGACTCATGGTGTCCCAACACTTTATATTGAGATTTCCTTTAATTTGCCACCAATCTTGACAATGTGATAACCAATCCCAGACTATATTTAATCTCATATATCAGTATCAATATTATATTGATTTATTTCCCAGCTCTCAGATGAGGGACAATGATGATGAATGAATACATAAATAAATGTGAGGAGAGATGCATGGATATAGGGAAAGATAAATATACGAATGCACTGAATTAGGGAAGAATAAAGCTTCACAGAAGAAGTGGATGAAAATAGAGGACTACAATAAAGCCGGTGAAAAGAATCCAAATGAAGCACATGGCCTAAAAACGATGCGGCTTATAAGCATATATGTCAAGTCTCTCTCTACCTTTGTGTGCGTCTGCCCCAGTCCCAGTGCAGACAGGTGTAGCTGCAGCCCAGTAAACAGTGTGGCTAGTATTTCAGTGTCTTGTCGCCATGCTAAGAATAGTCAGCCATGTGTCTGAAGAAGCAGCTCACTGAGACGGCCTTTCAGCTCACACATGCTGGATGACCTCAGCTCACACACAGCAGGACCTCAATGCATTGCCCATGTGTGAACACCATTTCTGTTTATATGCATCCATGCGCACATGCACGCCGTACACATGCCCCTTGTTGAACTCTATTCCAGCCGCTCCACAGCGAGATCCCTTCCTATCTCCCGTTTCACTCCTCACGCCTATATGTATCTCTCCTCTTGCTCCTGCAGCACCCTGAGCCCCCAGGGGACAACGGGCTGCTGGGTTGTCAGGCTGCGGAGCCCTCAGAGGTGGGAGGGATGACAACGTATGTCCCCTCGGGGATCGGAAAGGGACAGAAGGAGAGATAGGAGAAAAGAATGGAGGGATGGAGAAGAAGGGAAAGAGGCAAGAGAGTGCAGAAGTGAGAGGAGTTATAGTCTGTGATGTGATTTAACCCCACAAGGTAATACAGTATGTGAGTGAAGACAGAAAAGGAAAGTCCTAAACCATCTTCCCCCGCCCCAATTCCCTTTTCCTCAAAGTGATATATTCTCTGCCTGTCCCGACGGATATGGAGCACATACAAGCGATATCGTTCACTTTAATGCTATCTCTACTACAATTCCCTGATGAGAAAAGGGACAATGAAACTTTATAGTGCGAAGAGAAAAGAGTTTCTGCCGGCTGTGCTGTCATAGGCCTTATTCTGTCGGGCCTAAGGGCTCCGTTAAATACATAGAGACAGGATAGGACAGGGAAGCACAGTGGGGCACAAGCTAAAGTCAGAATATAAATGAAACAAAGACATCAGATCAAATCAAATGACAAAAATGATTTTGTGTTGAGTAAGTGTCAAAAATTATTATTAAAAAACAAAACAAAAACTAAAGCCGGGTCAGAGGTTGCAAATGTCAAATTATATTTGACATTCCAGAGCCCGGCTGAATTCAAATTAGAGAATGACAGCAGTAATGTCTTAGTATGAAAATATTGTGACACAAACTCTCATTCTGAAATTCTGTGGATTAAAGAGAACAGAGACACCTTCCAGTAAATATGTAACATATACAGTGTGTGTCAGTTTATCTGTGTTACGTGTGTGTGTGTGTGTGTGTGTGTGTGTGTGTGTGTGTGTGTGTGTCATTTGCCTCCAGCCTCAGTGCTGGTCGGCCTCTCTCTGGGCCCCATCTGTGTAACCATAGTGATTGAGCAGTCTCCATCTCTGTGTGTTAATCTAGTCTTCCCTGTGGGCTGCAATATGTGTGTTTGTGTGTGTGTGCGTGTATGTGTGTGTGTGTGTGTGTGTGTGTGTGTGTGTTTCTGTTGTTTTCCCAGAGGCAACAGCACACAGGTTGGTGATGCACTCATTACAAGAGCTCATTAATTTCACTTAAACTGCTGCTGGCTAACACTCACTGTCCGGAGGATTCTTTAGAAAAGGTGTGTGTGTATGTTGGTCTGTGCTTATGTTGGTGTAAGTGTGTGTGGTTATTAGTAGATCTGCGTCACTAGTCAGGGGTGTGTGGAGAGAGCAGGGTGACATGCACAGGGCAGCTGCTAGTTAAATTGAGCCTAAGCAATGTGACATGTAAACAGATGCACACACACATACACACACATAGTCAACTTTAGCCCAGGTTTATTTTGGAACATGTGTGCTTTATAAAGGAGAACTGGTTCTCAGTCAGTCTCCCTCTGTATGTGTGTATGAGTGTGTGTGTGTGTGTGTGTGTGGGTGTGTGTACAAGTGTATATCCCAGATAAGGCTGTGAAATAATTCTAATTATTTGCTATTTCTTGGCCAGTGCTTCCACAATAGCGTAGGAGGCAAATAGTTCAGATTCAGATGGGGAGTGTCTGACTCTATATGTGTATGTGTGTGTGTGTGTGTGCGTGTATGCGCTCTCAATCGCTGCCCTCTCTGCCAACAAGGCTCCACTATCAGTCTAGTGTTATTTCAGGCCGACTCTCCTTTGCAGCATAACTATCTGATCAACAGCAGCACTGTGAGGATTCAACACAAAGTATTTCCTCTGTGTTACAGTGCGAGCAGGAGGAGGTATATGTGTGGAAGCTGATGCTGTCAGTCTGTGGCAGTAGATTAGAGGACAAAATGAAGGGTGGAAAAGAGAAAAGAGAAGGACAAGAGGGCGTGTGAGTGTGTGTGTGTGTATGTGTGTGTGTGTGTGTGTATCATGTTTAATGAACAGGTCCATCTCTGCTGCTGTTTCCTTTCTGAACGCTGTCTTTAACTCTGAAGATGAGAGGCCGCATTATTCCTGGGAACCCAACTCCAGTCTACTACTTATCTATGTCTCAGAATGGGTACTCCACCTGCAGAGCATCTTCAGAGCACTCACTATTACCTAATCCGTGCATAGGTTTTCAGCAAGGATGAGAGTAAACACTGACTCTCCATGTTTCACATCCTCCCTGCTTTTTCTTTGAACCCGCTGACCAACTCCAAGCCTCCTCTTCTTTCCTTCTCCTTCACTCCATCTGCAGCTCTTCTCAAACACTTCATCTACTTTACTTTTGTGCTTTGATAGTCCCCCTCCCCAGAGGACTGCAGGTGGGAAATGACGGACAGATCTCCCAGTCTCGGGGTACTATGCCGTCATATTGGTATGCCAATGATACCAAGGCTGTCAGGTAAAACACATTCTGCCCATCCCCTTCCTCATTTATATCCAATTACACATGCATGTTTGTGCACATACTGTATGTGCTGAATGATGCATGCACGTATGTGTGCACACTAACATACAGCCCAATTTGTAAGCAAGAACATGATGTCTCTCTCTCTCTCTCTCTTACACAAACACATGCAGATGAAGTATAAAAAGTCCCTGTGCGTGTTTATGTGTCTGGATAAGTTTACTTGACAGGTTGCAGAACTAGCAACTATGTCTGAGTCAAATCATAATGCAGCATGCCAGATCCTTCAGTCAAAAACTAATAAGAGATTCAGAGACGGAGATGGCTATAGGGAGTGAGGAAGAAAGAGGAGAGAGAAACCAACACAATAAAAAAGGCAGCCAAAGAAAACGATATAAAAAAAGAGAGAAAATTGAGAGAATATATAACATTTATCATATGTATTGTGAAAGTTGACATACAGCCCTCCAGAAAGTCTGTTCAACTGTTCACATGAGTCCCAGCAGGGTGCAAAAAAGCTGGCCAGAGGAACTGCCTGACAAATCAGTCATCCTTGGACCACAGGGATGGAACCTCAATGGCAGCAAACTGCCTGACATATCAATCATCCGAGTCCTATGGGACATGAGCTATACAGGAAGACACAGGTGGCTGAAAGGCATGAGCTGGCAGGTTCAGTACACACAGAGAGGTCGCCAAAAAGAACCTGACCCATCTGTCAAACAGGGCATGTAAAGATGAACACTTAACGTTTCCACACAAACTGACAGACAGAGACACCCACCGCGCAGTTTGCCAAAGTCACCCATGTATCCATCCGCCTAAAATTTCAGAAATACACTCAAACACATATAAAAACACAAACAAATGCATGATGGTCTACATAAGCAGACTTAAAATGCAGCAGGCAGGCAGTCATATGCTTCTGGGCTCTTCCAAGACAGTGGACCCGAGGGAAATTAAACAATATCAGTAATCTCTCTTCCTGTTCCCATCAAATTCCCATGACTCGACGTAAGAGTTTTAATATGGTTGTGCATTTACAAGTGTGAAAAAAAAGGGAGAGGGAGGAAAGAGAAGGAGGACAGCGAGAAAGAAAAATATCTGAGGATGCATGTATACTGTGTGAGTGTATATGAATATGTATTGTACCAACAGATGGGCCGGCTGCAGTGTCAGAGAGTGCACTCCATGATTTGACGATGAGAAGCACATATTTAAATGAATATGAATTTGCATACCACTGACACATCCAGACCAGTGTATTAGTGTATCTGTCCCAAGCTGACAAGCAGAGCATCTGTTTGAAAAGCTGAAGAGATAAAAAGAATCGCAACTGCTTGAAGTGCTCTTTCCTCAGTTTCCCTTTCGTTTCTTTCATGGGTCACAAACTTGAACTATTCGCAGAACAGTTGGGAGTTGTAAAGTTTTGCGCCACAGTATTAGGGTTTCTTGCTCAAAGGTTTCTGGAGAGGTACTAAACACGAAATAAAACAGATGAGTAACAGTGATGGAAAGATAGAGACACAGCATCTGTTTTTCAGGTGCACCTGTTGAAATTATGTTGTTCATACAAGCGTATAGCTTCATTAATTTATTTGCCTCTTTCCCGTTTTAATGTGGAAAATGGAGGGAGGGATAGTGTGAGGGATTACAGCTCAATAAAAGGCTGGCATTATGGCTCCCTGTCCTCCACCCACACAGGGATTAGCTAGGCGGGGAGAACCCCACGTTAGCATTGTAGCCTAATAAAATGGCCATCACATAGAGAGGCATTTAGGAGCAATGAATACCAATGAGTGACTACAGAACACATTAAGCAAACTGGTAAGTTAATGCCATGCATCACAGTGACAGAGTATAATCCATCTGTTGGCTGACTGGAGCTCAGCTGGAGCTCAACATGTTGGCTTCCTTGCAGTGAGACATATCGTACTGAGTGGCTTGGAGAGGAGAACCATTTTCTGGTTTGCAATGAAAAAGGAGAATGTGGAAGCTGAATGGTTTTCCACTGCAAGTGTAAACAGACATCACCAAATCATACATCAATGTTACTTTCAATTCTGTAATAAACCAGAAACTAATAGTTGTTTTTGTTGTCAATTAACCTGTCTTTTGTTTTGATTAATTGATAAAATGTTACAGACTGATGGGAAATACCGATCATAATTTCTCAGAGATAGAGGTGAATTCCTTATTTTTTATTTTTTTGCAGAATGCAGGAGTTCTCAGGGGGTCTTATACCCTTCGATTCAAAAATGTACATTTTGAAGTAAAAATACAATTTTTGGTGGGTCTAAATTATTTTCTTCACATCCAGTGGTGCAAAGATTTTGTTCATGTTGAAATGGTGAAAGATGATGGCAGCCGATGAAATGCGACTGACAGTGAACAGACTGCAAATGGATACTGGTGCCACAGGCGCTGGCATGGATATGAGCGGCCATGTGGTTGTGCCAGCTATAAATATAGGTTAATTAATACATTTAAACTGTGCGGGTCTGCTCAACCTCTGCGTACTTGAACAGCCCCTTCTATGTCTTAAAAGTCCAATTTACATACTGTGAACAAATCCATATGCCTTTACTGCCCAGCAGCCAACCTGTTACATGTTGTACAAACTAATTGTTTTCGTGAGCAGGCCTTGGGTCTGTTTGATTATGGGTACTGGTCAGGTGGCCTTATATTAACAGAGTGGATCAGCTGTAACCAGAAAGTCTGTGTTATTTTTGATTGATTGATGTACCTGAACAATAATTGTGTATCACGTAATAATAAAAGGGAGGACGGACACACAGGAACTAATACACAGAAACTAAACAGAGACTGAAGTGACAAATCAGTTCATTAACTGACCTGAAAACTGACTAGTGGCACTAAATGGCACTTAATAATGTATCAACACCACATAGAATATTTTATACTCATCATATATGCTCAGAAGAGAAAGTTAAGTCTCTGCTTTAATCTTCCAGAGGCAGAATTGCAGCTGATGTGAAACAGAGGAGAAAGGCATGAGGACAAAACTCGGGAGAGTCAGAGTGGGAGTAAGTGAGGGACAGTAGGGGTAAGAAAAAGAAAGGGGGGCCATAATGAGTGTGGTTCAGCTGTGTTAATAGTTCTGCCCTGGCTGGCCGTCTCTCCCCGCCATGCCAAGCTTCAATGATTTATGGGCTATTTGGATGTAGCTGGGCTACTGAATGTACACAATCCCTCACACACAGCAGTGAGAGAGAGAGAAAGGCTGGAAGTATATGGGGGAGATAGCCAGGGCACGGACGATTCCTCACACAACCCATGAGAGTAAAAAGGGAAAACAGAGAGAACTCATGGGTGGGAATTAGGGCAGGCAGGAGGGAGAAGTGACAAGAAGAGGAAGGTGAACTGAGGAGGAGTGGAGAGCGAGAGGTAATGAATGCAAGGAGGTGAAGTGTCAGAGCAGAGAAACCAATGACACAGAAGGCTGGATAAGAGAAAAAACCCAGGAAGAAAGTGGGAGAGGAGGACAAAGTGAGCGAAGTGAGGGAGGGAATAAGGAGGGAGAGTGAGGAAGGGGAGATGAACAAAAGGATAAGAGGAGGCCAGCACTTTTATCTGGACCACAGAGCCTTGGTATTCACCTTCAACACTGCAGAGAAAATCCCTCCCTTCCCCTCACTCCTACTCCCCCTGTCTGTGCCGATCACTTCATTCTACCTGTTCAGTTTTCTATCACTACGTTGCATGCTCTTTTCCATCCTTGCTTTCTGAATTGCGAGGGCCACAGACACACAACCATTTTCTTATTTCTGACCATGCTCCAATTATTGATTTGCAGTGACAGATCTGTATAAAGAGACATTATGTCGTGTGGAAATCTGTAGTTTTGGAGAGAAAACCTGGAGTGGACGTGTGTTAGAGGCTGTCATATTGGCTTCATTTAAAACTTGCGCAAGTTTTAAGTGAATTATTGATATTTTGTAGTAAAATGTGAAACAATGTGTGTATGTCCACATTGTTTTAAAGAATGTGTTCAAACCAACACAAAAAGACGATTGGTCATGTGCCAGCATCAAATTGTATTGTGACATGCAACAAGGATCCCTGTCTGGACTTGAACCAGTGTCACTGCAGTTACAGACACCCCCACTCTTTATACTGTATGTTTTACTGTTTGGGTTTTCTGGTGGAGTGCACACAGTGATGTGCAGCATGACATTAGATCTCTCCATCTGAGCCAAGTGTAAAAAAAAAAAAAATTCTGGTGTGTCATTGTTGCTTCTTTTTTTTCTTTTTTTTTTAAATCTCTGATATCACTGGACTTTTTTAAGAATTTTGAAAAAAATGCACATAAAAACAGGTGACTGGGATTGTACCTAGTATATACGTATTATATGTTAAATATGGCACTCAGGTGAGGAGAGTATGGGATCATCTGTCGAAGGTCCACATGAAATCATTCTGGTTACTGAATTCTTGCAAACCACTGTTTCTCTCTGACACTCACTCTGTGTCTGTGTCACTTCCTCCAAAAATACCTGGATGATCTCTAGACTATGTTCACTCCAGCAATGACATGAACAATTTAAGCTGTCATGGTTTTCGCCACCGCTGTCTTTCATCCTCCATTTCCCTTTTAAAACACTTTCATCCGAGCTCCGTCTCACCTAAACACACCTTCAACTCCTGCCACAATGACACTCCTTTCAATACAATCAACAACAATCTTTCCTCCACTTGTCCGCCTCTTTGTCCTCTGGCTTGCTTTACAAAATGTCATATAACTGCTTTGGCCTCTTTGTTTTCCCTTTTCCTTTATTGGTCTGTTCATTCCTTTTTTGAAGTATACATGAATTTCGTGCCTTTAATCAATGTTTTTTATATAACTTATTAATGTTGGTTTACTGAAATAATAACATTCATTGAGGGTGTATTTACTTAAATCAATATGGTACTTTTAATGTACTTCAAGGCAGCATTGTCTTTCATTTCAGGTAAACAATCAGTTGCAGCCCTCTACCTCTGCTCTATCATTTTGCCCAGCCGCTCGCCGTCGGTCCATCAAATACACTGCATGAAGAGCTTTACTGACTGTTCTCCAGCCAGGAGTCTGACAAAAACAACAACCTCAACAACAAAGCTGCAGAATAGCAAAGAATACTGACCACAGCGGTGGGTGGAATGGGACTTGCCACCACATATTCTCCACTAAATGAAGCAGGATTTCCTTTTCATGGTCCCCTGGCAGACTTCTGACGGCTGCCACTTCCTCTGCCGCGCTTTACTGCCAGACAACCCTCTGAACAGCCAAACAGTGATGGCACATAATGAGAGGGCCACTAACCTGATTCTAACCCTGCGTGGGGAGCTGCCAAGGTGGGACACCTGTCATTTACGTGTGTGTGTGTATGTGTGTGTGTGTGTGTGTGTGGGTGGGTGTGTGGGGGGGTGGGGGGGTGGGGGGGGTTGGGAGTGCTAGTGTGAGACTTTAAGCATGTCTGAAAAAAAGGATTTAAGAGCTCATGGATCACAAAATGCCCTGCTCCTTAGTCAGTCATACAATGAATACTACAGTATACACACAAACATGCACATACAGAACATCAGCACTTACTGCACACACCAGAAAGGGAGGATAGAGGGGATTTTACTTCTCTGATTAGAGCCAGTTAAATTCTAGGATTAACATCATGTAGCGTTGTCTAGGAACTCGTGTATGTAAGAACACATTTCATTATACACTGTGTTAGACTGGGTGTTTCCAGACTTATATTACATATGACAACTTATAAGTGCCGTTAAAAGAGGAAATGTAATGTGGCCATAAGGTGCCAGAAACACTAGACCTTTTGCTGCTGACATAAAATTCTGCTCCTGCACATTTGTCGTAAACACTTAACACTTGATACTAATGATCAGACCAAACAAATAACTGCTGTTCTTTTTCTTTCCTGCTGACAGCCTGATATTCAGACTGAATTGACATAATGTTATCGGCATGACACGATGACACGGGCGTCTTGTTTGTCCTTTCGTTATTTTCTTTTTACCCAAACCAATATATGTGATTATTGCATTTGTCCACTCCAGGTCATTTTCAGTGTAATTTTCAACAGAAGAGCTACATTAGTTGTGGATAGGAGCAGTTCATTCTCAAAGTTTTATTTATTACATGTTGAGCAATCGCTGGCAAACTATAAAGTATTTATTTGCTGTGCATTCAAGTCAGTGCTACCATCAAGCAGAGGCTCAGCTTTGTTCACTTAAAAGACCTGAACCCTTGCAACCTATTAACTCAAGACCAGAGGGACTAAATTAAACCTTTTCCTAAAACCTGTAGGAAAAACACCCAAAACATGATTCTTCTGAAGAAACACAACATGCAGCGCTGTTCTGATGTTATTTCAGTTGTGCAATTCACAACAGCCTGGATAACTGTGTTGATTTTATCCACACTTTGCACCGTATTTGTTCTGATCTGGGACAGTTAGAAGTTCCCAGCCCTAATCCTATCAACACAGGCACTGATTGACTTTCTCCAATAGTGGAGACAAGTTAAATTGCTCAATAAAATTTGAGATGTGGGTGGCGATATAGAGGCCTGGAAGCAGCCCAGCACAGCACACAAAAATATGCACAATCTGTCAGACAAGTAATTGACTTGAATGAAGCTCACTGGTTTAGAGCTACTACAGTGTATGAGAGCTGTAACTCAGCAACTGTAGAAGGGTGGGAATGTGTGGACAACTTGATGTCACATTACGTAATAAATAAACAATAAAATGTATGAATTGATATTTACTGCCGTAATGACAATTCTCTCCTCTCCTCACCTCACGTACTGTAATACTGTGTGCCAGTGGGCTCATGTGCTTGCTTATGTTTTATGTTACAGAGATTGATGGAGTTGAAGGCCAGTGGGTAGCACAGTTGTGTGGGTGTAAAGCCAGCAGCCCTCTGTCAGCCTGTCAGAAAACTGAGGCATGCCAGCAGCTGTGTGTGTGTGAGTGTGTGTGTGTGTGTATGTGTCACCTTCTCTGCATGTGTGTGTGTGTGTTTATTAGCGAGTGTATATTTGTGTGCAGGCACAGTGTGTGAGAGCTGATGTGTGTGTGTTTGACATGGGGACAGTCTGGTCGACTGCCAACAGCTCAGCACGAGCCAAGTTTCCTCTCGATATGACACCTGCTGGCCATGGGCAAGAACAGGACACACTGGGGACGGGTCGCCCTGATGGATGGTGGCAACTAGGTGTATGTGTGTGTGTGTGTGTGTGTGTGTGTGTGTGTGTGTGTGTGTGTGTTTGTTTGTTTGTGTTTGTGTGTGCTATTTATGTAAAGACAAATCTATCACACATGTACAGCTTCACACTGAGAATTTATGAATTAAGCAGACATCTGTGTGTGCACACATGCATAACAGCGATGAGTGCGCTGGATCCCAAAGAATTAACAGGCTCCTTTGGTAAGGGACCGGAAAAGAGAGAGAGAGAGGCAAGCGAGAGGGAAGCCCCGGGCACTTTGACTGCTGCCTCACAGATAAGTGAGCCCAAATCTGCAGCCTTTTATGCTTTCATCCTTCCATCCATCTCCCCCACACACACTCTGGTCTCTAAACTTCTATCTAAAGCTCACCCTGCATTCCTCATAAATATCATTGCTTCTTAAGTTACCTCATTCCATTTTCAAATCTCATCAAACCTTTCCTAACCTCATTTACTCTGTGCTGAGAGGTACCTCCTTTTCATTCCTATTTAATACCACCCTTCTCCTATTCATCTAGTCACTTCCAAATATCTATTTCTCCTCTCTCCATCATTCTCCATTTTCCTCCTCTCTCTTTCTTCTCTCATGATTTTTTATTTTTTTTGCTCCTCTTGTCTCAAAGCTTGGCCATTGTTTTCATTCTCCGTGCTAATCTGCTAGCAGCAGACATTGCTGCACAGACACATTGGCATGCAAGCGCACATTTGCACATCCACACATCCACACATCCACACATCCACACACAAGCATTCAGATATGCACAAAATCAGACACACACAGACACACAAAGAGCACAGAGTGCAGCAGTCCCAGACATAAGGGCTTAAACAGCGGTTAATCCTCTAGCACAGTGTTTCTGTCTTCCACAGGGCAATATTGGGCCTGGTGCCATCCATCCAGATCACTGTGTACTCACCTCCCATCCACTCCCCTTCAACACACACAAACACACACTTCAGCCCTGTTACAAACACCACAATACCACTCCAAATGTGACAAAATTACAAGTCTGAGAAGGGCAACGCGAAAGACAAAAATCCCTAACAACAGTAAAACGGCAGGGAAATGTATTACATAGTCCAGCATATGAATGAAGAAGATAATATGAACAGTGCAGTAAGTTTGGGAGCAGATCTGATGATACAGTGTTGGCACAAATAGGAAAATAGGGTACAACAATGTGACACTATGTGGTTGATGGGATTATAAGAAACCAGATGAAAACCTCGTGCCTACATTGAGCTTGAGGGGCTTAAAGTAGCTCTCGACAAGCCTCTGACTCACGAGGAGAGAGAGGAGAGGAGAACAGAAAACTGGAGAGAGAGAAGTGAGGGGAGTAAATATGGGTCTTTTGAGTTTTGGCCAGGCAGACGGATTGGCTCCGCATCAGAAACACAGCACATGAAAAGAGGAAATCTGGCCGATTTCTCAATTTGCCACGGAGGAGGCCTGCACAAATGAAACTATCATCCATGTGCACCCCTCCAACCCCTCTCTCTATCGCCTTCCAGGAATTCTCCATCCCTTCTTTCATTCCAGCTCTTCATGTCTCCGCCTGTCTTCTCCACCTTTAACTCTGTTGTATCTTGGGTGTCTGTCTCGCCAGCAGTTCCCTCTGTCACACCTTTTCCTCCACTCCATATGTTAATCTGTTTCTCTATTTCTCTCTATTTCATTACCACTATCTCAGAGTTTTTCTCTCTCCCTCTAGCACCCATTCTTTCCCTCGGCTCTATTGGTAGGAGAATGAGGTGCTTTAATGAGTCTGTTCTTTCGCCCTCATTAGAGGGTGGACAATGATTGATGCAGGGAGGAGGGGAGAGCATGCAGACTGAGAGAGAGAGAATGTGCACATGCAAACACACACACAAACACAAACAACACCTTAACCAGATTTGTTGTGTGTTTTATGTGCGTGTGTTTGTGTTTGTGTTTGTGATACTTCAGCGGAAATTCCAGCCCAACTAAACCTGAGAGATATGGTCATTTTGCCAGGGCCTGATGGGAAGAACAGTTGGTAATGATCAATTGACAAAAACATATGTGAGTGTGTGTATGCATATGTGTGCACATAAGCAGACAGCAATGTCTTTGGAGGCAGAATAGCTTTGTTTGTCGCCCTCTGGGCTCCAGGTTTTGGGTGACACCATTTGAGGAAGAAGTGCGCCTCCTCCCTCAATAACACAAAACACACAGACACTGAACTCTACTGTAAAGCTACTGTAAGAAGTGAAAGGAATGACACCAGCAAAGAACAATTCTCATCTCATACACGCATCTTTGATTAGCTGATCAGCATCAGGCCTCTCTGGATGATAAAGTAATTACAAAGTGGTAATTGGATGTCATTATTATTAACCCCGATGAAAGGGAGATCGAGGAATTAAGGAGCGCAGATGACAAAACCCGAGACCTCGGCACATAACAGCTCATGATAGTGAAACATGAGCACGTTAGCCAATATGAGATGAAGACCAAAGAACCCTGTATACTATATGTTATCATAAAAATATTTCTGAATGGATAATTTTCAGTTAAATCCTGTCAATTATATTTAAAAAATTGTTAATCTAACAGTACATTTCTAACAGTACATGTCATTTAAATAATAACTAAATAAAAAGCAATGAATAGAAAAATAAAGACAAACAACAAATAAAAATAAACAAAACTTAAGCTTAAATTGATGAAAATATGGTGAGGCATAGACTAGGGCAAAGGTACAAAACTCTTTCTAAAGCTTTGAATATTCCCAGCAGCACAGTGGCCTCAGTAATTGTGAAATGGAAGAAATGTGGAACCACCAGGATTCTTCTTAGAGTTAAGTAATTGGGCAAGAAGCAACACAGTCAGAGAGGTGAGCAAGAACCCAACGGTCACTCTAACAGAGATTCAGAAGTCCTTTGCAGAGATGAGGGAACCTGCTGGAAGGATGATCATTTCAGCAGCACTCCATCAGGCCTTTATGTTAGAGAGAGTGGCTAGACTCTTGAGTAAAAGGTATGTGACAGCTTGCTTGGAGTTTGCCAGATGGGATTTAAAGGACTCTGCAGATTAATTAGGAAAATGATTGTCTGATCTGATGAGACAAATAGTGAACCCTTTGGGCAGAACTCCACACTATGTCTAGTGACATGCGGCTTCTCCGCAGCAGGGACAGGCAGACCGGTCAGATGTCAGGGAAGGATGAATGCAGCCAAATACAGAGAGGTGCTTGAAGAAAACCTGCTCCAGTGTATGTGACCTGAGACTGTGGCGACGGTTTACTTTTCAGCACAAGAATGATCAAAAGCATACAGCCAAAACAATGCTGGAGTGGCTGCAGGAGAAGTATCTGACTGCCCTCGAGTGGTCCAGCCAAAGCCCAGACTTAAACCCCATACAACATCTGTGGAGAGACCTGAAGATGGCAGCTTACAGACACTTCCCATCCAATCTGACAGAATTTGAGAGGATCTACCGCAAACAATGGAATAACCTGCCCAAATCCAGGAGTGCAAAGCTTGTAGAGACTTACTCAAAAAGACTCAAAGCTGTAATTAAAGTAAAGTAATTGAAATAAGGGTCTGAATAGTTCTGTAAATGAAAGCTTTTAGCTTTTGATTTTTAATAAATTTGCAAACATTTCTAAAAACATGATCTGACTTTGGCTTTACGGGTCACTGAGTGTAAATTGATGTACAAAATGGCAGTTTCACCCATTTAAAATTCAATCTGCAGCACATTAAAGTGAAGGGTCTGAATACTTTCAAAGCAGAATAGACAGAAAATACTACTGCTGCAGTTAAAAAATTGTTGGTCAATACAAATGGAAACACAGACGGTGTCTGAATGAAAGAATTATCCTGCATCTGACACCCAAACTTACAAATAAGTTTGCATTATTCTTTCATCTGTTTGAGTGTTTGATATCAGAGGAAACCCTAATAAACAAAGTCTGAACTCAGTGGCAGCCAGACGGAGACAGGCAGATGAAACACAAGAGGACACCAAAGAAAGACTATTTTGATGTCATCATGCTTCTAAATAAAAAAAGGTGAAGGAAAGTACGAGAGAGGGGTGGTGAAAGACAGAGAGAGAGGAAGAGTTGGAGAGAAACTGGTTCGAGTCCAACATCAATCACTGAGATGAGAGGAGGCATGGAAAGTGAAGACGACAGAGGGAGAGAAAGGCGAGGTGACAGGGAGTTGCTTGATGAGTTCATATGAGTCAGGTCCTGGGTGGCCTGGAGTCACGGATTAACTGTTGGAAAAAAAGCTGAAAGGTCAATATTGATTGACATCTTGGCTTCATAGATGGAGGATCCTAGTTTTGTATTTCCATGAGGCAGCTCTCTTTGTCTCAAATCTTTAACAAAAGCTTTAAATTAATTTGTTTTCTCACCTAATTTATGACCTTTCTGAAAAAACAATTAAACAAGTGAATATATAAGTCTAACCTAAATTCTGCACCAAATGCTAATGGTGAACTTAAAAACATCCCCAAAGCTAACTCTTAATCCCTTAACTGAAATATCCCAGAATTAGTTTGTTCACAGTGTTATCAGTGCACAGAGAACAGCAGTTGTGTGTTATCAATAATCTCAAGCATGTTTGCGGCAAATTGCCCCATCAACATTCATGTCCTTTCTATATTCACCCTCCCCTGCCCTCTGATTCCTTGTACAAATGGCATTTTATCTTTCTCTGGTGGTGATGTGTCTCACAGGAACCCTTCCAGCTAGAGCCATGTCTTCTGGCCTATGGCTGATTGCCTTCAAAAGCACAGAATGGTTGGAAAAAGCTGCAGCATTTGTTCTGTTTGTTAGTTTTTATTTTTTTTATTTTTTTGTGAGTCTTAATTTATATACTGTATTATCTACTTGTACCAGTTCCCGGCACAGCTCTACAGCCAACATAATGCATAATAAGTTGCACTCTGTATAATACAAACAAAGTCTACACAAGGGGTTTGAATCAGAGAGAGCTGTTTTACCACCCAACAGCTTGTCTGTATATGGTGAATTGCACTAAAATGCACAGTAAAATGTCGGATGTGTGTGTTTGCATGTGCAACAATGCAGAAAAGTGTAGTGATGTGCAAATGAGTGCTTGTGTGAAGGTGAAAGAAAATTGACTGAAACCCATCAGCCACTGCAATCAATCACTAGAACAGATCAATGGCATGTGGTTCAGCCCAGCCAGCACTGCAGAAATGAGAGGTGTGGTAAGCATAGATGTGTGTGTGTGTGTATGTGTGTATGTGTGTGTGTGTGTGTGTGTGTGTGTGTGTAAATGTTCTGCAGGTAGAGAGCAAGAAGATGATGAAAAGCAGCTGAATGAGAAAGTGAGTGGAAAGAGAAGGTTAAATGAATCAGATTACTGTGTGATATGACTTCCATATTAGATGACATGCTCTGCCTCTCCAGTTCCATGTAGCTGCAGCATGTGACACACGGATGAGTTTTGAAAAAAAAGAGATGGCCATGAAGATGATGATGCAGATTCTCATCTAACTCTGAAAAGGTCTGCTGATAAATAGTCATATCTGAAGCAAGTGAGGAAAACCACATCTGTTTCTCACTCTTCTGCATGCACTCTTTCTTCGCACTGTCTTTTACAAACTAAACCTCCAACTCACTTTCACAGCCTTTCTCACGCACTGTGAATAAAGCTCTATGTCTCTTAGCCTGTTCCATCAAATACTATACTGTAATGCGGTTTAGAGGGCTGAGCCGGTGCAGTGCTTCAGGAGACAGACACTCCAGTGGAGGAGAGGAACAAGAGACAATTCCAGAGTCCAGTTTTCTTTATACTGAGAGAGGATCTTTGATTTTCACTTCTTCAACCAAAGAGGAGGTGTGGAAATATAAGTTCCTTTAAACTGAACTATTCTGATTCTGACAATCAGAAGTATATTCTCCACAGTTCAACCTGCGGGCTTTTCTGTTGAGTTGTCATCTACTGAGGCACGAATGTGAGAACGACCTCCCAGGGGTCACTGCAGGTGATACACGGAAGCCTATGACTAGGAGTGTTATTTGGGTGAGAAAAAATGGGCAGGTTGTGATTGGAAAACAACTGAGTTTACAGTCTACAAGAGTAGAACATGATGGTAAAAGCATTACATGACAATGCAAAGAACTTTGTTAGAAACCACTGTATCCACGAAAATCAGAAGGTACAAATATAGTACTTACTTTCCAATATGTGCATCTCATCATTGTCAGTTTTTAAGAAACCCAGAACTTTATTGGTCTTTATATTGAATATGAATAAACAGTAGATGAAATGAGAATTTCAAAAAATCTATAATACTGTGCCATTTGGAACACAAGCACTCTGTGGAGCACTTGTGCAAAACCAGCAGCCTGTTTGTGTTTTCTTGTTTTTATTTTATTCAAGATCTATAAATGGAACATTTTCTGACCTGTTCTCATTGGACCTTGTTTACAGTAAACACAGTGGACAACAGTGCTTTGCTGCAGCACTGATTAGAGACATAAAACACAAATGAAAATTGGTTTTAATATAATTAAGTTATTGCACAGTGGAAATGCTATTAATAGATGCAGAGCATCAAAAACTCTAGATTGTAAAATGGAAATGTTAGTTAGAGAAAAGTAAGAGAAATTCATATGAATTTTGCTCAAGGACCAAGCTGTTCTGAACCAAGAGAGTACAAGTGATCAACAGTTTAAAGGATTTAAAATATTAAAACAGTAAAAAAAAAAACAAACACAAAAACTGAAAAGAAAGAGCCTTATCAAATTCAAGACACTTATTTCAATACCCAAATAAAATGAACCTGAAAAGCACCAAAATTCCTCAAAAAATCAAAACATGGAGGAAAAAACTTCTACTTTTCCAACTTAGTGGGCATCTTGAATTACTAAAAGCCATCCTTGGACAAGAATTCCAGAGATGGTTTATAATATCCATACCCCACAAGGTAATAAACCATATTAAGGTCAGGAGTGACATGTGAGAGGAAACACAGGTTAGGGGTCTTGTTAGACAGGGGGCCCAGTGAAGAGCATGGATTAGAAGTGTTATATGCAAAAATGGCTCCGGGCCTCCTGCAACTGACTGAACTCATCCTCGGTACAGAATTACAGTCCACTCTTCAATACCAGAAAATACACTGCAGAGGGCACAAATCCACACACACACACACACACACACACACACACACACACACACTGTCTGGAAGTGAGGGAGCATGTGCAGCTGACCAATGACCTGCATTTCTTCCAGGAAGTGAGCTACTACTGGGTTTACAAGGAAGTCACTGAGGTGCATTAGATGGCAGATGGAAGGAAGGATTGACTAAATGAATGTTGTATTGATCTTTTGTTGGATGTTTCCAGTGCAGTCAGAAAGGTGTTAAGTGTATGCGAAGATATGAGACAACAGTGTTAACAGGCTACAGCTGAGGAGGAAATGAGTACGATTAAATAGACTTAATGCATGCGAGTGTGACACAGGCTGTTGGACTGAAGTTAGCAATATAACATACATAAGCTTTGAAAAATATTTGTTCACACTGCTATAAGTAAAATTGTCAACAGACAGAACATGGCAGATAACTGTAAAAGACATATCATGATAATTCAACGAAAAGCATGTATGTCCAAGTTTGCTGAAATTTTAAAGGTCTCATATTTCACACTTTTCTGGTGTTTTACTTGATATTTAGATTTTTGTTTTGATATCCATAAGAGGACATTTGTGGTTTTATGTACCAAAAACTATCTTAATGTAGTTTTACATCTCTTCTCTCAGGCTTCTCTCTGGAGCTCTAGTAACAGCAGGTTGGTGAGCCAAATGATAGGCCGACTATTTTCTCAGTGATTGAATCCAGATATAGCAGATTTCAGGTAAACACTCAGAGAAACCAAATCTCAAAAAGTCAAAAAGACATGGAAATCTCACTTAATATGATATGTGACCTTTAAGTTTTGAGATAAGTTGAAGGTAGAGTGTCCTCAACAGAAAATCAACAGCATGAGTTATGTTTTAGTTAACAATAGGTCAAATGATGCATGCTAGTGAAAGGCTAATAGAACTATCACTTAACTCTCCCCTTCCCCTGATCCTTATAGATCATTTTAGCATCTTTAGGCTCATTGTTTTTGTTTTCTGGCCTGCTAAACCTTACTGTTTTGGTTCATTCTAACTCCCATCAATCTTGTTTCCAGCTACAATAGCCAGCTGCTTTCAGTGGAAAAACTCTGATAACCCCCTTGTACTCTAACAAAGTTAGCAACTGAACACAGTGATTCGTTTATCACCCAAAAAGCCACGTATATCCCTCTGCACTCGACAAAATCCAGACAAGCTAAGGGAGTGAATATTGAACTTAGATCCGTCAGGTGCCAGAAACACAATTGCCAGTCAGTGCTAATGTTGCTGTGTTTGCTGGCTATACAGTTTAAATAGGCAATTGTTTGCTAACACATAAGCACTATCACCATTATACAGTGATAATATGTCACTGTTCTGACTCTGCTTGTTCTTCTGCCACCAAGTAGCCAAAAACAAAAAAAAAATATCACTTTGGAGGTAACAGACAAATTGTATTGTTCCTCTTGTCTAGAAAAATCTCCCATAGAAGTCAATGATGAATGTGGAGATGACTTCATGAGAAAATTCTCTGATGCTTCTTGGGCTCATAAAATCCTTTCCAAACCAACTGGATTATGTAAAAAAAAAAAAAAAAAAAAAAATGCCCTGTCTCTAGGCTGTTTTTCTTAGCCACTCAGAAGTTGACATTTTCAAGAGACACACATTTTCGCATTTTCACTTGTGATTCTTGTTTGTGTTTGCAGGATGGGTCCCCCGAGGAATGAGTCAATGGTAATATTAGCAGTCAAGATAGAACACATTTTCATAGACGAACTTTCTCCTTCCTTTCCAAAGGGTTTCTTGGGCTGCCATTCTATCTGTGGAAGAGACACTGACTATCGATCTGGCTCTGACACATCACCAATGACTCACTGAAATGAAAGAGAGAGGGGGGGGGGGTTATACAGCAGCATGCGTGCGTGTGTCTGTGTCTGTGTCTGTGTGTGTGTGTGTGTGTGTGAGAGAGAGAGTAATAGAGAGAGAGAGAGAAAAAGAGAGAAAAAGAGACAGTGATCCCTTCAATCCTACAATGTCCTTCAAAGAGAAGTCAGCAGGGACGATATCTCTAGCTCTTCTTTTTTCTTTTATGGTACAGTTTGAAGTTAACAGCATGTTCAAGACAGATAGCCATGTAGAATAACAAGTAGACTTGGAACTAGTTAACACATGTGCATGTTCATTTTCTATAGAGCCTAAACTCTGCCTCAACATCTTTTTTTTCTGCATATGATCTCCTCCTGTCTCTGCTCAGCTTTAGAAGCTCTCCCTCTCCCTCCTTCAATTTTACTCATAGTTTTCTGTATTTTTTCACTTGTGCCTTTGTGTCATTGATCGCCTCTTCTTCTTCACCTCTAGCTCTCTTTTTTGTTTGTGGCAGCACTCTTTCCTGTTTTGAAGGAGATGACTGGCCTTGGCGTACAGATTAGGTCCAAGCTTGCCTCTCTTTGTGCGTGATTGTGAGACCAATGGCATAGTGGAAAGCTGGACTTCAACACATTAGATGAGTCATTACACCAGGGAGAGTAAGGGAGCAAGGGGAAGAAGAGGGCAGATAGAAGAGAGGTAAAAATGTTGACTTGAAAACAAAATATTCCATTCCCACAAAGATGAACTCCTCGCCTTTTTGATTTTATAAAAGATGAATAAAATGAACAAATGTCTGTTTTTGGTAAAACTGAGTAATGAAAATCTCTTTTAAACATTATTTTATACACAGTATGTTGAAAGGAAAAGCTCTCTGCCAGACAAGAGAAACAGAAAGAAAGGGGGAATTAGAAAGAAAATGAATGGAGCAAAGAAATTGAAAATGAGAAAAAAAAAAGTCGTTATAAAGAAAGAAAGAAAAAAAAAAACCCAGAGATGTTATTTGGACAGAGAAGGGAGAGAGAGAAACAAAGAACGAGAGAAAATAACTGCCGCAGACACTTTATTCTCTCTCAGTTTAATGCAAGGTAGTGTTCCAGAGCAAATCACAGACAGCCTGTGCATACTAATAGATTAATGCTCCAGTCATTACTGCTACCATCAGCACAATGGTAAATATTCCCCTAATTGCATATCACAGATAACACTACAGCTTTATGTTGTTTATGTGTGTTTTTGTGGGGGTTTGTTGTGTATTTATTTAATTGTGTATATGTGTGTGTGTGTATGTGTGTGTGGGGGAGGGGGGGGTGCATGAAGTTAATTGGCTGCCACAGAAAACAATGCAGTGTCACATTCCATTGCTTTGCTCTCCGCTGGGTTTGAGCATGTTTTAAATGATATTTAAGACAATAAAAATAAATTACCATGATGACTGTAAACACAGTGTCATTTGGATGAATGCATTGTGGTGAAATGATTTGTTGATTCATCGATTTGACAGTCAACAGAAAATTAATTGCCATAAGGTGGTTCTAGTTTCTGAAATGGAGGGATATGCTTCTCTTTTCTGTTTCATACAATTGTAAATTAAAAAAATTATATCTTTGGGTGATGAACAATTGGCTGGACAAAACAAGGAATTTGAAGGAATTATCCCATGTCTATGTCATCTTGTGCTTGGGGGTAATTGTGATTGGCTGATGTCCTTTTTCAGCATTTTCGAATATTTATTAGACTACACAATTAATCAATTAGTCAATTAGTCAACAAGATAAAGACACTACAGTTGTGCTAGCAGCTCTGTGAGGCTGTACTAAGGCACAGCTGTTGTTTCAGCTAAATGCTAACATCAGGGTGCAAATATACTCAAAATGACAATGTTAACAAGCCGATGTTCAGCAGATATAATGTTTATGATGTTCACCAGGTTAGTTTAGCATGTTAGCATGCTAACATTTTTTAATTAGGACTGAACACAAAATACAGCACAGGCTGATGGGACTGTCATTAGTTTTGCAGGTATTTAGTCATAAACCAAAGTATTGGAAAAATGAAAGTTCTGACCTGATGCTGACCAAATGTCGTGACAATCCAAACAGTTGTTGAGATATTTCAGTGGACTGACAGTACAAGAAACTAACATTGCCTTTGCTAGAGCCAAGCATAGCTAATTAAAGCAAAACTGACTGATTACTTTTTTTTATAAATTAGAAGGAAATGTAATAGGAACTAAATCTTCCTACTTATTTTAAAGACGTACTGCTGTATTTTTGTTGTATTTATGTGGCATATATTTGTTATTTTTATATTTTGCCTTATATTATTATTATATTATTATTAGCTGCATTTACAAGCCTATATTTGTCTTTTGTGTTTTGTTATCAGTTCACCAAATATTTCCTGCATGATATAGGATAGTGTGGCATTACGGTCTATACAATGAAAAATTCAACTCTGTTTCCAGTATAATTTTTGAAAGTAATAATGTTCCTTACTCAGTTTTGGATGGTGCTTCATTTCACTAATACGTCTAACTTTTGTTAACACTTTACATACCGATGAGCACTCATGGACTGTGGCCTGCGTTGAAGCTGGGACGACAGCAACATACCAAACCCCATAAAACGTGGGAACAATACTCTGAATGTGAATAAATGAGAGAAACAAACATAATGTCTGTTTCCCCTCACCAAACACTTTACTCAACCATTCAGCCTTGTTTTCATTCATGAATATTACATTGCCTGTGATTGGCTGCCAGATTATTACACTGATGAGTGAGAGCAGGCCATCTGGTGGCAGTGAGAGGGCTATCATGACTCACTACCACTAAGCAGCCCACACGTGTGAACAGGTTTGCTAAGAGTATTATGTGTTCCTATCCTCTGTATGTGTGTGTGTGTGTGTGTGTGTCTGCAGCTGTGTGTGGCCAGCTGTGTTTGAATGTGTATGTATAGAATAGTATAGTAAAGAAAAGATAAAGCCCCCAGCAGAACCACAGCACCCCCCCCCACACACACACACACATACACACACACATACACACACCCTCCAGAAACAAAGTCTCTGGGGTAGCTCTGGCTCTCCAGAGGGCAGCCAGCAGGTAGGCAGACTGTGTGAGGTAGCTACCCAGTGGGAGAGAACTCGTGACAGGCTGCTTATGACAGCATCCTGGCCCCTTTTCCTGGAACTCACTGCTCACACAGGTGTTGGGCTCAGGTGGGCGAGAGAAGAGGAAACTTGGCAGGCAGGTAGAACAGAAGAAGTGAGGGCAGGATCGTGGGCGAGAGAAGGAAGGAGAGAGGAAGAAATAGAGGGAAGGAGGAAGAGGGTATAGCTGGACGGATCTCACTGAGTCAGCAAAAAAAAACAAAAACATACCAGGCTCTATTTTTCTGCTTACGTAACTCACCTTACACTGAGGGGTTTAAAAAAATCCCTTGCTTCTTCAATTTCCTCTCTTGCTCACGCTTCTTTTTCCGCTCTCTAAAACAAGCCTATATGCATCTCTGGGGAACACATGTGAATGAGGAGAGCTGAGAGGTACTCAGCGTCTGTCCTGTTTTTATGTCCAACAGACACACACACACACACACACACACATATACACTCAAAAACACAACCAACTCATTAACTATTTAAGGAATGCCATTCACTGTAGAAAAAAAGGAGGCAGAGCCTCTTTGCGACGTCCATTCTGATTTTCCACAACACTCTCACACCGAGCTGCCATCTTGTATAATTTTATCAGCTTGTGCGTGCCCCTCCCTACAGGCCATATTTGTCTGTGCTCACCTGACCATCGCCCAGTCAATGTGTTCCTAATTGAGCCTGAAATGGAAATGATGATAGTGCACGTGTTTATTGCAAGGCAAGCAGTCCTGTGTGAAAAAAACAAAAAAACCAGACAGTGTTTGTTGACACAGCATCAATATTAGAAACCCCCTTTGGTGAAAGCCATATCACTAAAGTGGGAAACACAATAATCATATTCCCTCCCATGATAATTTACCCCATGGGCAGCTTTAGCACTATTAAATGAAGAGTAATCAGCACAACTTGTCAAATGATCAGTGTTTATGCACATTCACAACCACTGGAGACATCCGCCAGTTAGCTCAATCACACCACTACACAGAGCTGAGCCTCAAAACGCAGCTAAACATCTTCTACCCAAGTATCAGTAACAGCTAACTGAATATAGGGTGGACTGGTTACCCAGCACCATCTGGGAGCCGCTGTTAATCATCCAGTCGTTCTAACAAATTTCCATTGTTTTAAAACCTTTATTACTTGGGTTCATGATAGTGAAATTAAATCCCCCCTCTAAGCGGAGACCAGTTAAGACGGTCTGATGTGAGAGTGTATCCTGCTGATTTCCACAGAGCCCTGAGGCAGGCCACCTAATCTACAAAGCTTCGACACTCATCCACATGGATCAATGGATAACCGGGCAAATATTAGCACACATCTCCTCTCAGCCCGCCTGCCTTCCAGACTATCACTAGGTCTGTCTGTACAGAGAAATTTAATCTGCGCACAAACTATGTCCATGTCCACTGAGCACCATGCCAGTTAACCCCCGACAGGCTCCTAAAACAAGAGCTGTGAATGTTTTACAAGGGCAATGACTGTGATTGAATACTGTCATAGATTAATCGGGTCTAACACAGTAAATTAAACAAACGTTACACTGAACGTATTTGTTAACTTTCAGTAAAATCCTATGGTTAGAAGATATTGTTTCACAAAACTTTGCTATTTGAATGTTTCCAAACAATTTGTCATTTGTAATATATGAACAAGGAATTAACAAAATCAGTTAATTGAAGGTTTTGCCTTGCTTTTCTTTTGTCACTGATGTTTAGCAACACAGTTAAATGCATGAAGAATCATTTCAATGAAACGAGAAGCAGGAGGAAACCACAAACTGTTATTGTTACTTACATTTTCGCAAGGATAAAACAAATGAGATATTACATGTTATTTTGTGAGCTTCATAAGTGTGGGCTGGTGGACTTTTTCTTTTTTTTTTTACCTTGTTACGGCATTGCATTCACAGATTTTACAAGATTACAAATATGTATGGTAACACAGATGGCCCAAATATTGTAGATCTGTCTCCACTTTCCAGCCCTGTTGGTTTGGTAATTGAAGCATAGCTTGAGGAGAATGGTGTATGTGTCTGGAAATCTGAGTGGTTCAGCGTCTGTGGGATGTATAATGTGGAATTTGGAAGATATAATGTTTCTTTGTTGTGGGTGTTTGTGTGTGGTATGTTTTATAGGCTGTAGGGGGTGTTGCAAATATGGGGGAGGAAGACAAATGGGTTTACTCTGCGCTGATAGTTCAGTGTCATCTCTCCTCACATCCCTTCATCTCGCTCCTTGCATCGTTAGAGTTGTTGTCTGGGTTTGCGAGGCCCTGTGGTGTGATATTGAACATGTTGTAAAAGACTCACGCCCCGCACATTAGAGCTGCTAACACACACAGACACAGAGAGAGGAAGACAGTGGCATAAAAACGGTGCATGTGTCAAAGTTCTGAATTACTGCAGGGCTGTCTGGGGCAGCAGTGCAGAGAGGACAAAGAAACAGGGAGGAAGGGAGAAATAAGCTTTTCTATCCTGCTTTAATTTTCCTCTGGGATATGAGGGGAGGGGAGACATTCAGCAGATCAATAGTGAAGTTTGTCTCTGTCAATGCAGAGTTTGGTTCGGAAAAGGAGAGGAGTCGGCAGAATGAAAACAGACGACCACACGAGGACAGCCCATCGGGAGCACCAGGACATTTCCTGGTCACAAACACTAAAACACACATACACACACACACACACACACACACACACACACACACACACACACACACACACACACACACACACACACACACACACACACACACACACACAATAGATTCACAAAGACTGCTTGTGTTACATCTTTGTGAAGGAATTATATCATCTGGATAACTTTCTTCCCAGATCAACCGAGTGACCTGTTACATCAACACATAGCATTAGCCTAAACAATTAGCAGCCTGGTGGTTTGCGTGGATACGGTGGCCTGGGATAAAGTCATATTCCCCGCCCGAATTATTCTTTTTATAGACCGCCCCTGCAGGCTTCTATTCATAGCTCCTTTGCAGAATAATGAAGGATTTCTGACATAAAACATAAAAAATTAGATTTTTCATTCAAACCGACACACAAACAGAATGTGGGACCGACATTGATAAAGTATAACAGCAATAATCCTCAATACAATAACAATTTCTGACCACTGCTTTGTTACACACATGCACATCATAACTTATGTACTGCGTATTTGTTTTTGTCCAAAGACAGTACATGGTTTTGAAACGCACAAACACGTGCTTTACAACATCTTTGAAGACCAGCCATCTTTCTTTTTTTTATGTCTCAATCTAAAGCTGTTGCTCTACAGTTCTAGCATGAGATGCACAATGACACTGTGGGCCATTGACTGTAAACTCTTGATGGGCAGAGAAATAAAGAATAGGTCACCCATCCCAAATAAAACTGTTTAAGTATGTGTATTGATAATTAGTTGTGGTAAGCCATTTGGTCAGAATGTATTTGGTTTACCAGCTGCCATTCATATGAGGGGTGGGTGAGTTAGATTTTAATTTGCAAAACTGTGAAAAAGCATGAAATAGTAAATGAAATCAAGACAACAGATTCTGAATAAATTCTGAAACAATAAATACATTGTGGAAATAGCACACATATTGACTCAGTAACGGAGGGACATCATTCACATGGCTGGCCTTTGCGGTTATCAGACAGTAATGTAACTGAGCGTCTTGGGTTCGTCTAACTGGGCACATGTACTGAAATGGGACTTAGAGACATCGTACAATGAACAGCAGCAACAATTTCTTTTTTCAAGCGGCACTCCGACAACAGTTCCTGTCATACAGCAGCCTTACGACAACTCTTCGGGGACACACTGCCTCAAATATCAAAACAACTTGTAAACACAGGACAGTGTGTTACAGTAATCTAACGTTGGGCGGGAATTCAAAAGTGTGGGATCATTTCGAGAGGCTAACGGACGACCCCAAGTGGGGTGACATGCAAACTCTGCAGGCAAACATTCACCTATCATTCGTCCACCTCAGACAACACTTGTCATTTGAAACTTGTAAGCAGTCTAACGTTAGTCACTTAGCATGGCCGCTCACTCCTGTCTGGTTGTTCCCACATTCAGAATCATTACCATTAACACGTTGCTTCCTTTACGCTTTTACTTGTAAAATTTATATTTTAAAAGGCTCATTCTTTGTATTTCCATGTAATGTCAATACAATGTTCACAAAGTTACTTAGAACATTTGTTTTCTAAGCCCTAGACTCAAACCATGATGCCCCACAAAAATATATATCTAACTAATTAAATTAATGCCATAAACATGTGGCGACTGGTCTACTATAATGGCTTGAACTAAGGCCTACCCGTTGACGAGGAGAATCTTTGTTTGTGCACAGCCCTAGTCCTGACAGAACAAAGTGAGGGGACATAGAGTAACACAGGACAGAGATGTAACTGTTTTGTAAAAAGATTCAGTATCATTTAATGGAGGAGTGGTTTCCCAGGAAACTGTATTTCGTAGCCACTGCAGCCTGTCAGTGAGCACTTTTCTACTAATTCACCACACACCATAGAGGACCTGCTTAACTGGTGATGACACATTCATACAATTTACTGAGCTCCAATCTGCTTACTTTTAATTCAATTCAGTTTTATTTATATGGGGCCGAATCATAAGAAAAGTTGTCTCAAGGCACTTTTCATATAGAGCAGGTCTAGGCCGCACTCTTAAAAATGTTACTTACAGAGACCAAACATCCCCCAATGAGCAAGCACTTGGAGACAGTGGCAAGGGAATTTTCCTCTTATGATGCAGGAGTGATTAAAGAACCTGTCGTGTAGGAAACATGTTTCATGTCCTCCATGTTGAAACATTATCAGTATCAGTTCAAAAAACTCTACACTGTACAGCTCCTAGGAAAGTTGCGTCATGAAAAAATAAAAATCCTTTTTATACTCAATAAGGTTTTTTTCTTTTTATAAGTATTCTCCTGTTGTGTCTTTATGAGTGTGAAGTCAAGCTGCTTATGTTCTGCCAGAAAAAGGAGCACGAACTGAACTGCTTTTCTTGGTGTCGAAGCGCTGGCTCCCTGTTTTGACTGAGCTGCTCTCCTCTCCTCTCCCTCTGTGTGTTCCACCACCCACCAAACAGCCTGAAGACTTGATTTGAACTATGGCATGAGTGCAGCTCATTATTACAATGTCACAGAGGTGGGGGAAGAATCAGATGATACAAAATTCAATTTACATAAAGCAACCTTGAGGTGAAATGGAGCAGCTGATGGTATTAGTCAGTGAATTAAAATGAAACCCTCTATATTATTTTATTTTCTTACGTTCTCTGTCTTTCTTAATCCCGTGAAGTCAAGGTTTTAACAGAGAGGCACTGATTATCAAGCGCTCTCTGACAAGAAGAGAAGACATTTAACTCCTCCCTTTCTGGTTTCCTCCTCCTCCTTTCCTCTCCTTTCCTCCTCCCCTTCTCTCCTGTCCGCGAAATGCAGAAAATCGATGAACCCAGCATCAACATTATAACAACATTATATCAGTTCTGTCAGTGCAAAAGCGGGCCAATCGTTACAGCAGAGATGAACGCTCGCTGTATCAGTCTGGAGCTGAAGCAGCATTCTGATTGGCAGCGAGTGTGGCATTGATTTATCTATTACTGAGAGGAGATAGCATTAGTGTTTATCACAGAGACTTGAGGTCTTGCCAGAAAGTAGTTAGGGAGACGCTCGGTGTGCTTGTGAGAGTGTGTGTGTGTACAGGAGGTGTACATGTACTGTATGTATATTTCTTTCAGCTCATAGATCTAGGAGTGGATGTTGGATTGTGCGTGTGCAAAAAAGGCATCGGAAAGTTAAACTAGACATTGGATTTCAAGACTGTGGTAAATTTCAAGGTCAGTCTAGAATGAATGGATGGGACTGCATGCACATGTTTTAGAAGTAAATTACTTTAATAGCTTAGAGAGTAAAGACCTAAAATTTGTCTAACAGCCCCCAAATTCTGAAATATCCACTCTATATTAATATGAAATAAAGGACGGCAAACTGAATGTGTACTTCTGATTTGCTAAATCAGAAATTACTACTGGCATGTGTACTGTAAGTGTGTATGAGTGTACTGCTCCATTTCTGAGAAATAGAAATAAAACAATAAGAAACAAGAAAGGACATAGATTTAACAGTTGCCGGGAAACTGTTTTCATGTGGTACCGTTGCCCCTGTCGACAACCACTTGTCCTATTTAAAAAAAAAAAAAAGGCCTGTATCACTTACCCTTGTCATGGAATCTTCTGCCAAGGCGAATAAGAGTGCTGCTGTCACATTGATTCACTCTGTCTGACATGTTGAAACAAGTGAAATTGAGTGTGGAAGAAAAAAGAAGTTAAACGATTAGCTGTCAGCATCACAGAGAAACCCACAGGACAATACCAGTACAGATACAGCCAAATCCTGAATGAAATAGAACCAGAAACTTCGTCACAGATTGGAGGTAAAAAAAGAGGTGTACTCTTATACAAGACCATTGACATTTCAAATACATAAAACATGACGAACCACCATGTCGTTTTTGGCCAAAAGTTATTGTGTTTTTATTGCTATGCTTGCCAACTATTCAGGAAGTTCCCTGAAAGGCGTAGTCCAACTCCATCTCATGCTTTAGTCTGCTCAATCCACTCGCTTAAAGCATTATGTGAACTACAGTAAGTGCCCCTCCATGAGCAGTTGAGAGGGCAAATCCAATCTGTTAAAAAGCCACAACTCAGCTCCAGAGTCATACGGCCACCATCCAGCACTTGACCTAAATCTGATTGCACTGCGACACAGCACTGTTGGAGGCTTTTGGTGTTTTGGGAACAAACAAAAAAGTGTGTTTTTGTCATGTGTGTGTGTGTGTGTGTGTGTGTGTGCCTCTTTTGAGCAGAGAAAATGGTGCTCGTGTGTGTGTCTATAAAAACACTGTCAGGGGTTATTTTAATCAGCATGTGCCATGGTGCTAATGAATAAGCTCATATGCATGATCTATTATTCATTGCAAGTGTACCCTGTGTTAAAAGTCCATGTATTGTGTCTGTCTGTCTGTGTTCACTTGAGTCAGTGCTGAGTTAAGACTTTTGCAACAGGAGAGCACCGCGTCAATGAGCCACTACATTACTGAGGCATAATTATGGTGTCATGGCCTGCAACAGATTTAGAGCAATGAACATCATTGCCCCACATTCACAGCTTGGCCTAAATATTTAGGTTTTATTGACGTACATATGGCAAACAGCAGATGCTGCCACTAAAACGAGGAGTAAATACTAAATTGCAACAACATGAAAATGATAAAAATAATAAAAGAGCTTTAATTCAGTTTGGCCACACATGCCGAAATATAGACACTGTTTGCGCCAATTCATTTTGAAAGAGCAACAGTCAGTCAGTCAGTCAGTCAGTCAGTCATAGGGCCTGTCCCGCTGTTGCGGTCCAGCCAAAAAGCAAGTGAAGCTGCCTGTCTTGATGAAGGTCAATCACTCAATCATCTGAGATGCAAATATGTTTCAGTGGAGGTTTTCACTGGGTAGGTGCTTTAACAGCAATAAAATAGAGGGAAAGTAAAGAGAAAATATGATCATGGGAGTAGGTGTGTAGCGATGAGGAAAAGTAATCTAACATTCCTGCCTGTCAACATTTAAACACATATTACGCACACATGTGGCTTTTAAAAATGTCTGCTTTCTTTCTCCATATCTTCCCTCAGTGCTGGTCTCTCCCTTTCTGTCGTTAGTTATCCTCCTGGTCCCTGCATAAACACGTTTTTGTTTCCACATCATCTCCCTCTCTCTTCCCGACTCTTTTCCCTGTCTTTATTTGAACAGATAAAAGTGCTGTCGCTCTTTGACAAGACACACTTGGTTGCTTCCCCCTCAGAGAGAGAGAGAGAGAGAAAGAGAGAGAGAGAGAAAGTTGGTAAGTATGTGACTGAGAGAGGAGGAGGGTGATGTATGCAGGTACAAGAGTTCAATGCGTTTATGCAGCCTTTGATCAGCTGAGCACCTGTCTGCAGCCCCGAGGGCCACCAAAGTTCACAAGGTCAGCCAAGCAATGATATGCCACTTATTTTCTAGTATATCTGAAATATGAGAGCTGCAAGGTTTGCAACAAAACAACTGCTACTATGCACCAACAACATCAGAAACAAGACTTGATCCTAAAGGTAGAGATTCACCTTTTGCCGCATACTCACACTCACACTCACACTCACAAAAGGTGAGACTAGATGATTTTAATAATTCTTTAATGGCTCTCTATCTACATTTTCTGGAGAGGTGACCTCACTTCCAACAAGAACATACGCAGTGGTATTTCGGCCCAATTTGGTAGCATGCTGGATGGGTATCAAAGGTCCTGGCCTGAGAGCAGCTTGCAGATTGAACAGACGTCTGGTATTAAAAAGGTGAAACAAAAGTGCAGCAGAGCCAGAGAGACACAGCAGCAAAGAGGAGACGCTTCCTTGTGTCTGAACAGAGACTGCAGGATGGAGGTGGGTGGAGGTGGATGAGGGGCAGCTGGCAGGAGCTGAGGGAGCGGCATCCCTGACACAGAACTGCAGTCTGTTTGGATTACATCACATACATCTTTCAGACCCATTACCGCTCTGACCGGGAAGAAGGGAGGAGGTGGTAGCAGAGACAGGGAATCGAGGGACGGAGACTGAGAGCCAGAGGTTGAAAAAAAATGAAACTGTGTGGGTGAGAGTAGAGAGAGTGAGATAGGTAGAGAAGAAGGCAGAGAGAGGGTAGAGGGAAGTAGGGCGATGTGGCAGAGCACAATTTATTATGGTTCCCTTTCTCTCGGAGAGAGCCCAGGAGCTGTGGCAGTGTGAAATATTCAGAGAGGAACCAGGAACAGAAACACCAGCTCCCGGTGACGTAACGCAGCTGCAATGCTGGAACAACGCCCACAGAACTCTGCTCCGCTTAAAACCTTGTTTGTGGGGCCAGCTTTGATATTAATTTCCAAAGTTATGAAACAATGAGACAAATTTAGTCTTAAACAGAGAAATTTCTTAAGAAACTAATTCTAAAAATATCTTATTTGCTACATCTCATTAGATTGTTTGACGCATTTGTGATGCAAATTCTGCATCATGATTTAATGGCTGTTTCAAACAAAGAATCAAAATGAATATGCATAGGCATTACAACAATAAAAATAGGTTTGTTCCTCTGGAAGTAGGAGTTGAAAAGTGCTAACAAACACCTCTCTGTGGACCCTGGCATCTTCTCCTCTATCAGACTTTACCTCGTCAGCCCTCTTTCGGAACATCTCCTGCTCAATCTTTCCTGCTCTTGAAAGAGTTTTGCCATTACCCTTGTCCATCCCCTGCCACTCTTCTCCCACTGCTAAACCCAAGCTTGTCTATCACCCACTGCAACCTTTAATCAAAATCTGCCCGTCTGTCTCTTGTCTCCGTTACCATTCCAAGGTCACTCATTCAATCATTTGCTCTCTTATCCAGTCAAATTTACCTTTCTACATCCCCATCCCGACGGACTCCGCTTTCAATATGTCCTGATGCAGACAGAGGTGAATGTGTGCCTCTGTGTGTGCATGTGTGAGTGTGTCTGTGTGTGTATGAAAGGGCTGTAACATTATGGATGACTTCATTTAGGGGGGCTATTAACAGAGCATGTCCCTGGGCTGTGGACCTTTCATACGATTTCTCCCTGGAGAAACAGCAAACAGAGAAAATAGAACGGAAAGCATTTGAGGGAATACAGAGGAAAGGATATGTCACTGAATGTGTGATGTGTGTTTGTATACAATTTAAAAGTCAGATTTGATAACCGTGCCCTGAATAATAGCCAATATTTCCCAACTCAAAGAAAAATGTGTTGTTAAAAGTCCCAGGACTCTGGATTGCAGTGGTGTTGTAGAATACATGATCAGGTCCAGGGTTAATATATGTATGCACTACTCTCCCATATAACCTTGTAGGTGCAAACACGAACATGAGCACAAACACAGCAACAGTGCATGCAGATAGCACACACAGTTTATTGTGTGTGTGTGTGTGTGTGTGTGTGTGAAGGGTATTGCTAATATTGCTACATTATTCTGGGTAGATAGAGGCCCCAGCAGCCCTCAGTTTGCCTGCATGACTGATGGTACTAATAATATCATACTGATGTTGTGTGGCCATCAATCATATGATCAAGAGGGAAAAATATACAAACCAAATTGCATGGAGTGAGTCATCAACCTTGTGTCTCGCTCTATTTAAAGAGAGTTTGTAGTATTGCAGTTTGCCAGCTTTTATTAACATACAACTCTGCTTTTATTGTTTGCTTTAATAATATAGTATAATATAATGTAATACATAGATTGGCTCAGGTCAGAGGTTTGACTTCTTAATTGTGAGACAGATTGAGGCGTTGTTGAACAAAGCAGACAGCTGTAAAACATCTCACATATAAAACACTCAGAGACAAGTTAAAGGTCCAGGCTCCTGCCCACTCTCGTAATTGCTGCAGCTGACATATTGTACCTACAATATGTGTTAGACAAATGACAAGAGAAAATAAAAGGCACAAGGGTGTCCTTTCATTCCTGTCTTTATTGTAAAGACGGATGCAGAAGACATACAACACAGCTTGGAAGAAGAGGTGGGGGAAGAGTGAGCATAGAGCGCAAGTTAGATCAAGGGAAGGGCTTGAGGCGAAACACGGTACATACTTTCACATACTGTTTCCTCACCTCCAGCTGTACGGCAGCCAGAGAGAGAACAGGCAGTGAACCGGAGCAGGTGATGAATTTGAGGGAAAATGAGGTGATGGGGGGCTCATTAAGAATATAAATAATAAATAGATAGCCAGAGGTGGAAAAAGTATTCAAATTCTTTACTTAAGTAAAAGTAACAATGCTGCAATGTAAAAACACTCAATTACAACTTAAAGTCCTGGATGAAAAAAGTTCTGATACACAACTCTGCTTTCAGTTTTTGGACTTTTTCTCTAATCATTGATTTTTTGTGAGATATTGGATTATTTGAACATTTACTGAAATGAAACTGTGTGAAAAGTCTGGAGGGAAAAACAGTTCACAACTCACACACATCTGAAATGTGACCCAGACTACATACTGCTTTTTGTAACGTCAAAAATGGGTTTAATCTTGAACAATGTGTTGTTTTTTAAAAGCTTGTTATATTATCAGTTGTGTAAAGTCTTCATCTTTAAAGTAACTGGGAACTATAGTAAAGCTGTCAAATAAATGTAGAGTAGTACAAATACAATAAGGTGGCACAAAATAGAAATGCTCAAGTACAAGTACTGCTAAATTGTACTTAGTAAATGTACTTAGTTACTTTCCACCACTGTGAATAACACATACAAAGTGTCTGTTCTAAACCTCCATCCACCCACAGACAGACATATGTGCTTGCAAAGTCCATGAATTCACCTCTGGTCGCTCTGTTCCTGTTCGTCCTTACAATACTGGGCAGGGGCAGTGGATGGTCGGTGAATGGGTGGAGGTAAATGAGAATCAATAGAGTTAAAGAAAAAGAAGAATGCTTCTCTCCCACTACATTGATTCTCAGCTCCTTGGGGTAATGGTCCTAATGTTGAAGGCTCTGACCTGACACACAGAACAACTTTAATTAAGAGGAAGCCCCACCAGCCACCTTACTGCTACATACATAAAGAATGATCTAATCCTAATCTCTCTGCAATGAAAAAATAAAATGTGCAAATAATCAGATGCTGAGATTTGTTTTCTTACACTGAATCAAATCATTGTTCTGCCATTAGTTGGTGTGGAGTCATGCAAATATTAAACACACTCAAAATTACATTTGTGCAGTTGTCATTGAGCTATTTATCTATTTTATCTTTTTAGCAACACAAATAACCCTACCTCAAAGGTCTTTACCCTACCTCACTGCTGCTGTCTTAAACCAGATTAATAACTGTCTATTAACATTATCTGGTTACTCAAAGTTAATCCACACCAGCCAGCCAATCAAAATCATGGATTTTTAGTGGACATGCAATAATTGGAATTAATAAACAGTACGGTAACTGAAGGTTGAAACAAGAAACACTGCCCTTTCTGCTTGTTCAAAGAAGTTACTGTGTACAACTCATTTAAATTGGTGTCATATTTCTCCAAACGGAAGATGGTTTATTTTCTGACCTGTACTTTTCCAGCCATGTTCTTGTGTGCAAGACCTCTGTAGACAGTTACAGGGTACTTTACTTCTGAATTGATGGAATCCTTCACTCACAACAGCTGACCTCTGACCCTGCCAACTGCATCTAACATTACATTATTATCAAAGAGGAAGCAATATAGGACAGCGAGGCACCAGTACAGGAAGTGCCCAGAGCCTCACCATGCTATCTGCTGGAAGTGAAAAAAAAGGGAGAGGAAATTAGAACAATCTGGCCTGTGAAAAGCTTGTGACCTCTCAGACTGGCAATCAAACATACCTACACACACACACACACACACACATACACGCATGCACGCACGCACGCACTACATTCCACCACTCCTATTGGTCGGCTCATCTAATGACAGTTTCTTTTAGGTCAAAGGCAGGAAATGTCAAACCAATTAACAATACGACAGGAGGAAAGGCAGTGTGCTGCTATAGAAAGATGGTAGACACAGAGGAAAGTGATGAGCTGTAAATGTCAGATTCTCTGCAGGAATATATATGACAAACGTTTGTGAGTTTGTTGCAAGTTACTCATTTGTTTTTCAGCAGAAAGGAAACATATTTCCAGGTATTGTGTTATATATCGCAGTTGTCTTAATGTTAAAAACAGAGCTCATAGTGCACAGCTGTGGTGAGAGGAATGAATAATGCCGAATACAGGCATAAAAGAAGACAAACTAATGTTGACACTAGGGTGTAATGATTCAAATTTTCTCCCCCTCTGTGGTTCTATACACTCTCTCCCACACAATAATTGGATGGAAATGAGGGGCAATAAAAGGATGAGATGAAATCATTTTCATAGGCACTATATATTTATTTTCATCTCCATCCCATCTCCCTTGTTAAATGCTGTGCTCTGTCGATGAAAACCAACACGCAACACACAAACATGGGCACATAGAAATAAAGCAGAAATATAAAGACTTACGCAGACACACTCAGGGTGTATAGACAGAAATAAAAGAGAAAATGGATGAATAAACACACAAACAAACAATAAACCCTTCACATACATAGAGATGTGCAGAGATAAAAAAAAAAACAGTACAGCTGTATCGTACAGCACAGAGACGCACAGAGAGAGGCATACCATAAGTAATGATAGAAAATCCTCCCTCTTCAACCACATACACACTTTTAATGGTCTCCCTACAGGTGATTAGAGGATGGTGGAGCATTGACATCTTGACTCATGGTTGGTGCTGCTGCTAATGTTAAACAGCACGAGGCCCCTCTGACCCTGCCCTTGCTGCAAATAGACCCATTTACATACAAACCTTTCCCTGTAGCCTTTAACTAGGCTCCCAAGGCCACTCAAGGCCTACAGCGGCTCTGCCTATTAGCTGAGGAGTGTTATGTTCGATTGTGTGTGTGTTTTTACTCATGCGTGTTTTGATATAATATCAGCAACATGGATAGACATTAGCCTGCCTATATGATGCCAGTCCGGGATGGATGTTGTGAATCTTGGCGCTGCCTCAGCATGTTTTCGTGAACCTTGACCCACAGGGAGGAGAGAGAGGACAGTTGATAATGAGACACCTCGTCCCTGTGTGTCTCAGCCTGTTTACACTCCTCTGTGAACGTCCTTTCTTTTTAAGTGGATGGTTTTACATGTGGAGGCAAAATGAATCATGTTTGGCTGTTACGCAGCAATCCAAGTCACTCATAGTAATGACTGACAGTCAGACAGTAGATATGAGAGTGAAGACATATAAAATGATGTTGTTTTGCACTGTACATAGTTTTAGATGTTAGGTGTAATAAGTTAATAAAAAAAATACAACTTTAAATTTCATTTGTTTACGCTGAGGGTGGAGTTATGAGGGTGGCAAAAGTTATTTCTGCAAATTCAACCACACACACCAACACACACACACACACACACACACACACACATACACACGATACAGACTCTATCATGATGAATTGATTGTCAGATGTGTTTGTGTCGGGGGGAGTGGGAGGTGTCCCGCTGCAGAGTGATTTATGGAGCCAAATTTAAAAAGCCAAACTCTGAAAGAGAGACACCCATGTCATTGATGCCACTGTCATTTGCTGAAGGGTACAGAAAGGGAGCCTGTCTGTCTTTCAGGTGAACTGCGCGTGTGTGTGTGTGTGCGTGTGTTTGTGTACGTGGGCGGCTGGATGTGTAAGCAGGTGTGCATGCATGCTTACTAGTGTGTGAAAAGGAAAGGATACATGTGTTAGTTGTACAGTATAGGTTTGTGTAAATGAAAGGGGCTAAAATGAAAGTGCGTGTATCTATTTATTATAATTTCCCACTGACAACAAGTGCAAGTATAAAGTTGTTACATTTGTTATTAACCCCCTTAAATATCATCTTGAGGTTTAGCAGAAACAAATAATCAACTCTCAGTCTCTGAGTCATTGTCACTATAATTAGTTGTTAATTAGTTTTTAATTGAAAGGAGGAAAATGCCCTGTTATTTGCTGCGCATAGAAATGAGCCCTCTGTGATGTGAAAGCTTCTCTCTTCTCCAGGTGGAAATATTCAAGGTACCTTGATTTTATGGGGATTACAATAACACTGTTCTCAATTTGAAAATCTCTACAGTACAAATAACACACAATGTCACCCTACTGAAGTACCCACTTTAGGAAAATGACAAGAGCAGATGCTTAAAGAAATGCAGAGGCTAAGTGCTCAATCAGTTTAACGCGCAGTAAATTCATGGAACCTTAAGATGCTCTGGAAGATGAAAACAGTGGTCACTGAAAAGAAATGTTGTTGAGTCATTCCTCGGTGGAGTAAAGAGAAAAGGTATTATGTAATTGTGCACATTCAGCACCAGCCTGTTCCATTACAGCAGTGATACTGTGGTACCCTGAGTTAGATAATAAACATATTAAAAATAATATCAAAAAGTATAATACAGTTGTTTCAGAGACCCAAGTTTTGACTTGAAAGTACAAGACAAATTCAGTCAATGACAGCTTAAGCTACAAAAACACATGGAGTAGCACTTATCATAAAATTAAAAACTAAAATTGCTGCTCCCAGAGAGTAACAAGTATTATTGTTAACTTTTAAAATGAGTAACAATTGTCTCTTTTGTGCAATGATGCAAACACTGTGTCCACTGGGCTCTGAAATGAGAGAACACTGTAAAAGAAGTCGGGAGGATCAGGTGTGGAGGGGTGACAAGTGTTTGCATAAATTACAGCAAGAATCCCATCAGCCCGCCCCCCACCCCCTCCTAATTCATTTCCTCCACCCCTCCGTTCTCTCACACACCACTGCCCTCTTGCTCCCATCATGAACATCAATGCGTGAAATTCGCTCCCTTATAAGGGCTCACACACACACACTCACACACTCTCACACACACACACACACACACACACACACACACACACAACTACTTTATTAGTTTTACACTCTAATTAGCACTGGAGGAGGAAATTATCTTAGAGTTTACTTTCCATCTGAGCCAAAATGTCAGAGAGGGCAGCAGCAACACCTCTGTCATCACAGTTCACAGATCACAGATCACAGCGCACACACACACACACACACACACACACACACACACACACACACACACACATAAAGAGGAAAGGCGTGCTGATCGATTGCACTCATTATCTCTCATCTCATGTGTGTTTGATATGTAGGCCTTTACTTGTAAAAGCACTATATGTTATAATCATTTCGCACTTGACATCATGTCCACTATGCTAAATTGGAGTTGTATTGCTGGTCAATACTTGTCATGTGCAGCAGTCTCTGCTTAACAAGGAGCATCTGCTGGAGTCTTTAATGGGATCATTGATCTCAATGTGTGATATTTAGTTTGTGCAGGCTGTAATATCTTTATTGTTTATTTTATTGTTTATTTTGTGTCCACTCGCCATCTCTCTTGTTTCAGCTCTATGCAGCTCTTTTCCTCTCAAAGTCAGCCTCTTGTTGTCTTTCTTTTCGCTTGCTCTCGTTTTTCTTCAAGCATTTTATTTTACTATAAAAGACATTACCTTGTGTTGTGGCAAAGATTCCCTGTTTTGTTTTCCTCCTCTCCTCTCCTCTCCTCTCCTCTCCTCTCCTAATTAAGGCCATGTGAGCTTTAGTTGGCACAAGCTCTAGCCCATTACACACACCTGCCAGGATCCAACTCTTGTAAGTGATTCTTTCTTGCTCTTTCTTCTGCTCACAGTGTCTTACATATTTCAGCTTTCTCAAAAGCCCTGAGGTCTCTGAGTGGCAATTAACTTTGTCTGTCAGGTGTGCAAAACAAACACACGCACACACTCACACGCGCTCACATTTAACTACTCTATATTCTCATACAAATGGTGGATGAAATATCTCTTTAGCCCGCAGATAATGTTATTACAAATCGACTGTATGTAAGCAGGACGTAGTGTCATGAATCAATGTGACAACAGCCATGCAGAAAGCAGGCAAAGCACTCTGTGGATCTCTGTGCCTGTGTGTTTATTATTGGCCCAAGCGCTCAAATGTGCAAATAAACCTCCACGCACCCGTTAACCCGAACTTCCTCCCTGTTTGACTTAGTCGCGGTGAGTTGATAGATCATTAGTCATTCAGCACTGTTGCTAGCTATAATGACTTCCCTCTCTCTTGCTCTCTTTCCTGTTTCTTTCCCAGTCTTGGCTGTCCTCTGTCTCCACTGATAGGGAAATTAATGTAGCACACTGTGGTAGTGTATTTCAGCGGCAGCGGCGGCGGCGGCTGAATGCTGCTGCATGGGCTGGTGTGGTTTGGAGCGAGCTCAGGAGAGCCTGGAGGTTTTGTTTCATGAGAAATTAAGATAGAATGAAAGTTTAATGATCCCTCTGGAGAAACTGGGTCATTGCAGCAGTAAAGACTATGAAATATATAAGATTATGGACAATAGAACAAACTGAATAATGATACAGTGTCTTTACACTGATCCACTTCAAATAATTCTTACTTTGCTTACTACTTAGAGATTGCTCAGTTAATGCTTACAAACCAACACATTTACAGAACATATTTTAAGATGAATGCAAGCTTGTCAGTGAAATTCAGCTAAATTGAATTTATACAATCACACATATAGGCAACTTTGCAAGCCAAATGAACTATGGATAGCTTAGATGTATGAGAGCACAGCCAAAAACACTTGGCACACTAAAATAGGTTTTGCAAGTTAATTGTGTAATACTGTAAAGCTTTGTTTTGATTTCTAAGTATGAATTAGCTTCTCCTTAATATTAAAACTATTTTTGAGCTGTATAAAGACAATTCTATCACTGCAGCAATTTTTTTCAGCAATGCAAATAAAAACTCAAAATGACAGTTGTGGGTGTTCAAGCTGGAGCTAGAAGTCCTCTTCAGGATTAGAAATTTGGTTGCTGCTGCAAAGCTGAAGCTGTTGGTGACAGCATAAGATTTTGAAACACTCTAACCTAAAATTTATGTAACCTATGGGTGGGAGGCTGGTTCGGCTGGTTTGGCTGGTGTAGAGTTAACAAAACAGTTTCACCACAAGGTCCTCAGCAGATGGACTTTTGCCAGTGCTAAGCTGCTATTAAATGAACCTTGTGGTGTGTATGTATTTGTCAACAACAATTACCAAATTCAAGAATGAACTTTCCGTCTCAACTTTTAAGCCAACATGGACGAGAAGACCTTATTGTTTAGAAATGGGCAAACTCTATCTGCTGAGGATCATGAGACACAATGAGAAACAAAGCAGTCCATAGTTTATCAGCGTAAGCAGAGCAGCTTATTACGCCCTATAGTTATGTTTTATTGCTAGGCAACCTCTAGTGGCCACGGTCATTATGACCAGAGCAAAGGAGGAAGTCAGGTGATGTAGTATAAAGAGCGACAAAGTCAACATTAGGAGGAGACCGGAGTGGATGGATGAGTCCAGAAAACACAGAACTTTCACACAGGAGACAACTCTTTGTCTCCTGTGTGAAACTGATGCTGAGCTTCAAAAAGTACTTCTTTAAAACCCAAAACCACGATCTTCTCCTAATCCCAACCAAGTTGTTTCTGTTCCTAAACCAAAACCGTGACTGTTAACTTCATGTTCATTATTGTTACCATGATGACAAAGGTCCGATACACTCCTATGCCCTGTGTGCAAGGGTAAGGACAAACGACCCAAATGGTTGTTTAGGTTGGACAACCTGTTGATTTATGTGAAGTATTCGAAAATTTCCCCCTTTGGCTTCCCCAGTGATAAAGCGCACACTATAGCAGACAGATAGAAAGTCTCTGAGCTCATCACTAATTACTCATTAATTGACAAATAAATAATAGACCAACTACAAAAAGCTGCACTTGACGACACCGCCAAATTAAGTATTGATTTGTGTGGTTTTACTGTGGAAAATCATGAAATGTAAAATCGTGGTTTTTGGTTTTTAGACTTTCAGAGTTAGAGAGCTAGACTGACACATACTGTGTAACTATCTCTACAAGCCAGGGTGCTTGAGTGGATGATGAAGCAATAGGAGAATGGGATTGTGGGTATATGGGTTGTGGTGGAATGGGAGATGACAGGACACTGATGAAGTGAGACAGCAGTCATGTGTTAAATCACTGCTTCAGTCTCCTCCGCTCTCTGCAGCCAGTGTTGAGTAACCTGAAAACAAGATAGACAGGTATGGGCAGACAATTCCCTTCTTCTCTTCAGCTAAAAGGAATCAACCCCCCTTCCTCCATCCCCCTCAGGGAAACTATCTGACACATGGGATGGTTTGGCGAAATCCTTGTAAAAAGAAAAAAGTAAGTTTCTTACATCTCTCTCTCCTTCTCCACTGCTTCATCCCTCTGAATGAGTGCCAAGCTCATTTCACCGCTACAAAGCCAAGTCTGATTTGAATAATCAGCCGGATTCTTTTTTTTCTATTGCAAAAAAAATGGAGAACTTTCTTCCTCATTAATTTCCATTTGTCAACACAATCACACACCTGCCTCCCTCTGACTGGTGTGTGTGATTTTGTGTAACCAGATGGGTGCCGTATGAATGGGAGCTGGTGACAAATGGAAAAATGGAGGAGAGCTAGTTACTGATAGTAAGAAAATGTAAAAGGCTGAGAGGGAGGGAGGAGAAGACACAAGTGGGGCAAAGTTAGAAATAGGCCATGTGCAGGAGAAGTAGACAATTACTCCATAAAGTTGTAGACAGCTGTGCAGGGGGAGTAGACGTGATTGTTCTTGTGTGTGTGGTGTATGTGTGTATCTACAATATTTTTGTGCATGTGTGCCTGTGAGAGTAATAACAGGAATAGGTAATCATCTCCAGGCACTTTCTCTCACACACACACACAAGCATAAGCACACGCACACACTCATACTGTACGGACCTATTCCCTACTTTCTTATTTCTCTACCTTATTGTTGCCATTACTTGTCCATGAGTATATTCTTTTATAACCTTACTTCCAGCCCTTCATCATTTTAATGACCTGTAAAAGCAAATGGGCTTCATGGGCCACTAACAAAGGGGGCTCACATTAATTAATTGATTACATGATCAATTATGTGCATCTGTGGGCAAGTGTAATTAAGGCCTGCCATATGCGCCTGGCTGATGTAACCAAATCCCTCACTGAGATGGCCTGTCACCAGTGTACACACCGCCATTTGTTTCCAGGAGAAAATGATTGTGTGTGTATGCGTGAGCTCATTTGAGACAGACTTCTATTTGTGTGTCTCATTATTGTTTTTTGGCACTATTTGTGTGAGTGTGTGCTTATCTCAGTTGCATGCCAGAGAACATTTGCGTATGATGTGAGGATGTGTATGTGTATTTATGTGTGTGTGTGTGTGTGTGTGTATGTGTTGTCCCCCTCCAGGCCTGCAGGCTGATAAAGACTTAAAGGTCAGGTGTTCCCTCTCATTTCTCTGCCTCTCCAGGTAATTACTCCAAAGCACAGTTCAAGGCACACAGAGAGAGACAGGAGGCAGGTACACACACACACACACACACACACACACCCACACACACACACACACACACACACACCCACACACACACACACACACACACACACACACCACAGGGATCAGACAGAGAGAGGGAGCGCGAGAGGGAGATAAACTCGCTTCTGCTCTTGTAGTCTAACCAGAGAATTAAAGACAGACACCCAGAAAAAAGATAAAAGCCAAGCCAAAAGAAAAAGAAAACAATGACAAAAGCTTGAATAAAAGATGATCTGTGCAAGTTTATTTACACAGGTATGTGTACTCATCTCATCAGCAGCATGTATGTAAACAGCTTTTTGGTTAATACTCAAGGTGGTAACATATTATTCAAGTCAGCATACACCTCTAGCCCATGCACAGAGCTGTATAGAGCATCTGGGCTCCAGGGAACTACAATGCAGAGAGCTCGAGGCTGTCCTGATCAATACGTCAGACAGCGGGGCGAGGCAGGGCACTGCAGTAATGGCACAGACACATAGTTAACAGTGGATGTTAAAGTGAAGACGCAGATAGAAAAGGAATGGGGTCAGCACAAAAAAGTAACTGGGCTAAAATTGCAAGAAAAATCTCATATCTTGTATCAAAGCTATTATACTCTGTATCACGGGTAGGGGGTGGAGCAAAACACCGAGCATAACACTTTCTTCTCTACTTTTTTTTTTGCCGTTTTATCATTTCTTTCCCTCTGCTGGCGATGTACGCTCACGCTGTGGGAGGTATGTAATGTTTTTCTGAAGATTCTCTTAAATAGTTGCCTGTAATCCGCACTAATAATCCTCTTCCCTGAATAGCAGCAGTGATAGTAACAGTGCCGATTACAGTCTCATACAAAATGCATGTGTAGAAATCCTCTTAAGGCCAAAACATGCTGATCTAATTCAATCAAGGATCTGATACGGTGGATGAGGACTCAAACATGATTTGCCATTAGAACTATGTGCCTCTGTGTGTTTGTGTGTGTGTGTGTGCGTGTGTGGGTCTGTCTAATATTCGCCAGTATCAAGAGAGCTCTGACAGTGTGTGATGCAAGTATCTAAACAGCTCTGAACACACACACACACACACACACATTCACGAACACATGCAGTAGTATCATGATGACATGCTTAGTGTTGCTGTCAGTGTGCATAAGTGAAGGAATCTCAGAACATCCCCATATTCCCAGAGAGAGGGAAATCTCATTCCCACCACTCCCCTCCCCTCCTTTATCCTATTTCTTATAGCATCCTTGATCCGATCACCAGGCCTCTCCCGAGCTTCAAAGCATGCAGCGACGAAAGACGAATCCCTAATTCAAATAGTTCTCTCTCTCTCTCTCTTTCTTTCTCTTTACCCTTGTGTTTATCATTTGTTGCCTACAGAGGGCTTTGGTTCATCTGACAAACAGTCAAGGCATCACAGAGATCCGATTACAAAGGCAAAGGACACGAATACGCTGACACAAACAAGCAGACACACACACACATACACAGACGAGCATTCAAAGGAAAGCCGTGTTTATAATAGGCTTGCCTTCTGAGAGTGCCATCCCCGTGCTTTTGTGTAGAGCAAACTGAATAACCTCAGACTTTTGCATGAATTCCACATCCAACACACAGGCTAGATCAGTTCTTTTAAATATGAGAGTGTATGTATTGAATGATAGAATTTCAAAGGAAGCTTTGTGCTTTCGTTTCTCGGGAATGCTGGTTGAAATCCTTGTTATCTAGCTGAGCTCCAGCATGCCCGAGGATGACAAAGTAGAGGAATTCAGAGTGTGGTATCGGTATATATTATTGGTGTGTAATTTGTATTTTATCCTCATGGCAAGTCCACCTCTTTGTTCATGGGTGCAGCTCCCTGCAAGGCCACTGGTTGTATGTACAAGCTTACTGCAAGGCAAGATGGTACACTCCACAGACAAGGTGTTACTGAAAATTGCTAAACCGAGTGAGCACACAGACAAAGGCGCACAGAAGTAATCTGAGTTTGAAGATCTGTGTGTCACCCTGACTTGCTCTGCTGGGATTTGCAAGGACAGAAGTCAGACATGATGTCAAGGTAGAGCGCGACTTGCCAACAGCACTCTGACAGCTTTCCAGCAGCTCCTTGTCATCCTGCGGAATAATCAGAGTCTCACTGTGCTAAATTAACCCTGTTAATCATTGCTATGGCTGACGAATGCACAAACATTACACACACCTAGCACCGGCCTCAGGGTATCAGCCCGTCAGTACCAGCTGTCAATGCTGTAACATGACTGGAGAGAGGTGACCATGCATGAAAGTCTGTTGTCAGGTGCAAGCTCATGTGTGCCTGCGGATTAATTGTGACAAAGACTACGTGTTGATAAGAAGTCTTATGAGCTGGCATGAAATGACAACTATTGACTGCTGTGGCAGAATGACAAGAGGAGTTCCAGTGCTCCAGTTTCATCGCTGGGCAGGAGCGAAAGCCTTGAACCTCCTGGGAAGCTCCAGTGGGACCAGAACTGATGAACGCAGACTGTAATCCATCAGTTTACTGTCTATGCATTAGTGTTGTGTCCACAGCAGAGCAGACCAATAGACCATTAGCTTTGTAATTAGCCAGGCACTAGCACAGAGAAGTAGGCACCATACAGAAACACTATCTCAGCCACAATTAGCCAGTAAACTTTAATTAGCATTGTGATTAAAGACATGGAGGCAGAAAATCCTTCAGCAAATTCCTCAGCCTCCCACTCCCTACCGACTCTGACAAGAGTGTCCAACTTGAGCTGCGTCTGCGTTTTTCTAAACAAATGTGTGTGCAGGCCTGTGGTCTATCTGGGCTTAAACTAACGCAACTCAGCACTTAACGTACACTGAGGATGAGGACACAGCCGCTGACGACACAGCAAATAGGGGGCAGAGAGGGCTGTGCTGCAAAGCAAGAGCACGAATATGGTACAGACACTAGGAATCGCTATGTTCAAGCTCTACAACATACGCATCTGTGCACAAAGACACGGTGTCAAACGATCATTTACTTATGTGAAAGTAGCAATACCTCGGAAAGATCAGAAGAACAGAACAGAAAGATTACGTTGAGTCTCGCGTTGAGTAATAAAGTTTATTTACTGTGAGTCAAAACGCAAAGTATCCTTTCATTCTTTCAGTCCAGTTGTTTGTGCATACATGTTCTAATTCTGCTGCTATTTCAGGCCCTGCCACTCCCACCTGCCTGCCTCTGCCAGTGGAATACCTGACCTCCTCCTCCTCCCGACTCACCTACTCACCTGTTCCCTATTTCCTCATTAGCTCCCTAGTATATATACTGGTCTGTTTCCACTTGCTCTCTGCCAGATTGTCTTTGTGCCATGCGCCTTAGTTTTCCAGTGAGCTGTTCTTTGCCTGCCTGTTTTGATCCTGATTGTGTTTTGGACCTTGTCTGTGTGTTTGTTTTGGATTTTGCCTCCGCCTGATCCTTTGTACTTTGCGTGCCTACTAGGATTTGTGTGTCCTTGTGTCTTTCTAAGTAAAGTTTGAGCTGCAAACCCTCCATATCCATACTTTCATAATACACGAGTCTGCCATAGGTCAGGTAGACATGACTTGGACATGTCGTAGACAAAAAAAAAACAAGCTGTAGAATATAGAATTTACTTCAGAGAGAAGACACGAGCAGCAAAGAAAACAAAACAATTCCTTCTAAACAAAGTCATACAGGGCCAAACAAAAGGAGCAGCCAGTGACACAGCCCTCTCTGCCATCACCACTGCAGGTGCAATGATTCATGGGAGAATTCATCTAGGGATGAGCTGGCGGGCTATAAATCACCTCTACTGCAAGACATCTCCACGTGCCAAAACTCAGCCTGCTCTTTCTCTGGGTGTTTGCTGAAGTTTATGAATGCCTGTGTGCACATGGAAGGGCGTGGTTGTGTGTGTGTGTGTGTGTGTGTGTGTGTGTATGTGTGGAAATGATGTGTATCATTATTTAAATCTCTACCACGGGATCCCCTCTGTTGATTCTACTTCAGCTTAGCCCACTGATTTGTGACTGAGCAGTCAGGCATATATAAAACATGAACTGAAACAATGCCATATCCCCTTCCTCCTCTCTCTGCCACTCACTCATTCTCTACTTGTCTGTCATGCATCATGGCATGTATGCGCTGATAGAGCGGAGCTTGGTTAAAACTAAGTTGTTCTCTCTGTCTTTCTCACATTGTTTCATTCTGCTAAACCTCTCTTTGTCTCCCTCCTCTACCTCTCCGCACTGCGGACTGTCCCTCAGCAGTGAGCTGGTCTTTAAAGCAACATATTTATCTCTGCATCAGTGACATCACCACTGAAGAGAGAGGCACAGAGAGAAAGAGGGAGAGAGTGAGGGAATAGGAGAAGAAATAAAAAAGATATAGCATCCAGTCTGCTGTCTGTCTGGCCGAGGTAAGTGTCTCAGAGGAGAGGAGAGGAGAGGAGAGGAGAAAGTTTAAGGACAGAAGATGAAATAGACGTGTTGCTGTTTACATGTAAAGTATTATGTCACTCCACAGAGAAATCCCCGTTCTACTGTGAAATCTTGTTTTTTATTGCCCCCTTTTGCCACAAAGCTGGGCCTGAGGGCCAATTGCCCCTTGCTGTCAGGGAGGGATGGAAAAACAGAGGGAAAACACTCACAAAAACAAAACAAAACAGAAAAAACAAGAGCAGATAATAAGGTGGGTAGAAGATCTAGCTGTGGAGCAGGAATTCTTCTCTGAAAGTTAGTTCCATAAGATTGGCTTTGGTATTACTCACACAGCTCACTGTCACTCTGTGTGCATCTCTCTGTGTGTCTTTTCTTTTTTCACCTATGTCTCTATTTATTTCCATGTCTCTTTTCCTCTTTCTGAACCCTTTTAAAAAGGCCTCTTTTGGTCCCATGGCAATGAGATGAATACCACGATGGCAAGAATCTCTACTGATGAGACACATACAGTATATGAACCCAAAGTTAAAGACTCTTCCAGCAGTTCCTATAGGCCCGGCCAGGGTCACAGAGCCAACGCTTAACAAAGTGATAACCTATGATGTGACACACAGAGACCCAGTTTCCTCTCTATTCTACACAAAAAATGTGTATACACACAAGTTTATAAGATTACTGCTTGATTCCAAAATACACAAACTCAATCTGCAGATAAAGTACAGATATCAAGACCTGCTGCTAAGAAAGGGCCTCATATGAACCAAAGGCCAATTGTGAGGAAAGTGTCAGACACTGTTTTATGGTAACCACATTCAGCATAAACAACAATTTCACATTAAGCGATGCAACAAGACTATGAAGAGCTGGCACATGGTTGATATGCAACGAGGAAACTGTGAATGTTTGTGCTCTGTATTATCATAGAGAAAGAAGGAAGGAGAAGTTATTTTATTCTGTTCTTTTATTCTATTCTTCTGAGAATCAGCAACAAATTAAATTTACTTATAGGTGCCATTACATGGCATATAATGTAAACTTTTGATCACATCATACCCACATCATAGTATACCATGGCTCTACACCTTTGATTTTACCTTGTGAGGGATATGAATGCATTATAGGAACTGTAAACCACACTCTGAGATGGCAACCATTCATTTGAAAATTGCTTGCTGAGTGCATAAGCCAAGTTTTTTTTGCACTTCCTGATTTGTTCATTTAGTGTTACTGTCCAGGATCCTGCCCACTCAGCTGATACACTTAAAATTGGATGATGTCATAACATCATCAAATATGAAAATACTTTTTCTAGGCTTTGGGAAGTTTTGCAAATATAAAACCTTCATAAAAACTCCATTAAAGAGTTTTGATTGACCTTGTTTTAAGTCAGAGGTGTCCTGTGAAAAGTTTTACAGATGCCTCTTTAATCATGGTGGTCCACGGGTAAAATGCTTTTTGCGAATGCAGGGATTTTTTTTGTTGCAGTGACATGGATTGGCATTGTGACAAACTAGACTGACCACCAGAGCCACATACAGCTCTTTTAATACATCCATGTTCAGGGTGCATGGATGGCAGAGACTGTCCTCCCTGACAAAACTACCCCAAAGGTCGTCAGCTTATTACGACCCATAGTTACATTTTATTGTTAGGCGACTTTTAGCAGCCGTAGTAATTATGATAGTGTTTTGCCTCAGTCCATTCAAATGGTGGAGACAACCTGTTCTCTTCTTCTATAGACAAAAGAGGGCCATTTCAACTCAGTCTCCCCAGAGTCCCTCACCTTTGATACCTGGGTGTGAAACCCACCCAGCAACCTAACAAACAATTACTACTGGTAACTGTATAACATATAACACATATAACATGTGACCAAGGCCAAAAAAAGCCAGCTGTCCCCCTTTCTTCTCTCTCTGGTTCTTTTCACTCAGCTAACCTGTTGTGGGAAACCAGTTATGGATCATGTCCTTCATTGTTGCTGCACTAATGACTCCTATTGGTTGGTCAGACCAAGAGCATCTCGCCATGTTACAGCTTCCTGTTTGAGCTCTTTCATGGCAGTTGGAAAAACTGGCTGGTAACACCAAATGTATCGGAGGAGACCCAAGGTTTTTCACATCCTCCAACTTCAGGGGGAGGATGCAGGGGAGCTGAACACTCCAAACTGGGGAGAAGAAAGTCGTAAAAAGGATGAAACTATGGCCTGTAGTCAAATAGAGCACACACAGTGCACAAGTGTAGGGTGGAATACCAGAACAATGATTACTCCCCTGGTTGTTATGGTTACAGTATATGGGAAAGTGGCTCAGAGAATATCTTCCTGTTCCTTAATAAAATAGGACTTGTAAGATGAAGAAGCTGAAGAGGAGAGAGTGGTCATGGAAGCGAGGTGTGAAATAAAGAGATTCAGCCTGACTTCATACAAGCTGTAGCAGTTATGACCCCTTGTTCTCCACCATTGCTTTCCTCTTTTCACACACTCTCATCCTGTCTTCCTCCAACATGCAGTCAGGGACATATTGACTACTTTTCTATTTATGGAAACACCCAAGCCCCCTCTCTGTTGTCCTTTATTTCCACACCATATCAGCTCTTCCTTCCACTGCCTCTGCTCCTTCCACTCGTCCGCTGAACCAGATCCAGTTATTCACAGCTTGATCCAGTGGGTCTTATCAGCCTGACTGTTTATCTGTTTGCATTTTGCTGTCTTATCTGCTGAGGTGTTGTCCATCTGTCCTAATCGACAAAGCACTGGCCCTCTGTTTATTTGAAACAATTATTTACCCATGGAAAGTTGGCCGCGTACTTATCTTCTTTTCCAGCATTGCACATCACATTCACACAGTCGTATATATTCACAACCAAGGCAAGCACAATCGTCCACTGGTGGCCAATGTGCAGATCCACTGGGAGTTTAAGGTACCCTGCAGAATTTTTGACCACTAATGGTGTAATGGAGCAATGGTTTGACAAATAGGTTGCTGCTTTGTTTGTACTTCATGCTTTACATGTTCCACATGAGGACGCACAGGTGTGTGTACAAGCAAATGTAGTGCTTAGGACACTATACACATTGTTGTTGACTGTAGAGGAAGGTATAGCAAATATACAAGCCAGGAAAACACACAGTAGAAGACAACAAATTGCTGAGAGTGATGATAAATGAGACAAGCGTTTACCTCAAAGACTGGCCATGTCTATCAAATGAGATAGGGACTATGTGACATCCCTGGATTTCCTGTCATTTCTCTGAAGGGAAGGAGAAGACTAAAAAAAAAATGAAGTTAACAGTACTATTATTAATGCTGGCTGCTATTGTCAACAGAACCCAAAAGATCACAAGCAACAATACGTTTGCCTGTTTCTGAATGCTTTCTGACTTCCTCAGCCTCAAGCCCATTTAAGACATTTCATACATACTTGCACTTTCATTTTTTAAAAAAGGCTGTTATTTCGTAAAATAACTAGGCACTGTAATTTTATCAAAAGGTATTTTCAGCACCATGTGGAATTGATTCAAAGTAAACTACAGAGCCCATGTTGAGGGTATCAAAGGAACATGTCTCCTGGTGCAACAGTGTGACTCAGTGATACATTTTTGAACAACAGTGGAGGTCTAGCACAGAGGGGAAAGCTATTGGGATCAATTCATTGCTTTTTTTTTTTTACTGAATCAACATAACTGTGTTTGTTAACAAGAAAGCTCGACAGGGTATCTCTGGGTGCCTTGCTAAAGGGCAACTTAGTGTTATTTTGTTGAGTGAGTGTTTCCTCACCCTAGTTTGGTCCACAAGGAAATAAAATGGCCACATGCCCACTTCTCTAGTCTTTACTCTTCTCCTGTCCTGTTTACAGAGGGTTTCTGTTCATTTATCTGTCTGGTGAGGTGCTCCCTGTCTGTCCTGCCCAAAAAATATACTGACTCTGCAGTTGCATGCAGAGCGCTGTGGCTGCCATGTTTAGGTTTTATCATGGAGCGCAGACACCACCACAGCACACCTCTAATAGGCACCTCCAGTCTAGACGCGAGGGCTTATGTGGGCTAAATAGAAAACATAACACATCTGCAGGGCACTATCCATTCAGTCTCCATTACCCCACAGATAGGCTTTCTTGGTCCCTCACTAGCCATCATCATCAGTCAAGTAGCCAGCCTAAGCACCCATATAGACCCAGTGTTCTGTCTCCTAGCCAATTAAGTTGCAGTTATGAGTCCAGCAACACAGCTCTGATGGGACAAATGACAAATAATCAGACATGCTCAGTCCAAAACGAGCCCGAGCCTAATTGGTGGACATTAAGCACACTGAGAGTAACTTGGACCAGACGGAACGGTTAAGAGCCTGTAACAGTGTGAGTGTGTGGCAATAAGATTGGATGGGAGTGTGATGCCAAGCATTTACAATTAACTAAGCTGCCATATTGCTCTCCATTTCCCTCTGTCATTACTTTTATCTGCTTCCACTGCGCCCCTTCCCTCCCCTTCCCTCTTTTCCCATACCTCTGCTTTCTCCTCCATACACAAAATGCCAGCCTGAAGCACATCCAGATGCAAATAGCCGCACAACCACACATGAGGTGAGATCTTGAACTGTGAAGAAGAAGTATGCCAGACTTGAGAGACAGAACTGGTAAAAGAACCAACACCAAAGGGAGGAGCTGAGAACTTCAGAGCATGAGGGATTGAACAGACTGCAACATTTCATCATCAAAACTCCAACGAGCAGCTATTCAGAAAAAAAAAAGGCCCTGAACCGTGTCGATTTGTTTCGGAGGGTGAAAAGCCGGCGGTGAGATCAAACAGGCCTTTGATATTTCTGTCATGTATAAAGGGAACCATACTCTTGGGAGGATACGCTGGTGAACAAGCTCTTCTTATATTCACTGTTTATCTTATGCGCTCTGCCAATGTATACATACACCTCAGTGGAATCAGTCCCAAAATACACCATGCAGGCTTCTTTTCCCCATTGCATATGGATACAAAAGCCCTTCTGCTTTAGTAGTATTGTGCCTGTCTGAGCTTATCAGAAGAATTACAGCATTGTATTTCTTTGACAAGGCTTCTCTGGCTGTCACAAACCCCCAAAAGCAGCAACCAGTGGTTAAACACAGTGCCACTAAGACTGCTTCTGTGTCCATCTACTTCCTTTTTCTGTCTCTGTGTTGGCTGAGTGACCAGACTGATATCTTATGTGGACAAAAGGTATCAGGAGTCAAGCTACTGATGAAGAGGAATGGCTGCAGAGTTAATGTAATACACTGTGGACAAGGTATTAAATGGGATCAAGCAGAAAGGGACAGAGGAAGTAAAGCAGACAAAGCACTGTGCCATCAAATCATTTGCTATGAAAATAATTAGTGCCTCTGTGATATTGATGGATCCTATTTTATGTTCATGCCAGACTATCTCTCTCGCTGTCTCTTTCTCTGCCGCTTTCAATCTCTCCCATGTACGTAATCAAGAAAAAAAGACTTCAAACAAACCCCAGAGTACCATCATCCTGCTGTCTCTCAACCTTGGGAATCAATTCACAAATGAAGAAAAAGTAGACTCTAGCTAAAAGTATGCAATGATAAATCAAATTACCTAGCTGAGAAATCATTATTCACAAGCCACTAGAACTATCAGGCTTTGAGATTCATTCTGTTTTGTGGTTCAATAAGGCCAATAACTTACTGCATAAACTCAACACTAATTGTGTTACTATGTGGGTGTTCTCTCCTGCAGTTTTTCTAGCTTGATGACACTCCTGTATACAGTGCATTCACAAAGACCCCTTCACTCCCCAGACTCCCGTTATATTGCGGCTTTATGCTAATGTCATTTAAATTCATTTTTCCCCCCTCAATCTACACTCAATATGCCATAATGACAAAGTGAAAACAGAGACAGGATTGCGTCGAGGCACACATCTGGACAAGGCTACAAAAACTGCACTGTATGAATGAAAATACACACACAATGACACACAGCCTCTCAGAAACCTTAACTTGCAAAGGTCACAGGTATAAATAGAAACAGTTAAATGCTCCACTCTCAGTTGCCTTACTGCACAAAGGACAGTTAGAAAAAGTGCCATATCACTGCCATTTATCTGTGTGTGTGCGCTGGCGTGTATGTGTGTCTATGACTCTGTCCTGACTTCATGGAGGATTAATTGATTGCTGCTGTGCCGTCATCCAGATTTCATTTCCTTCTGAGAGAGATGTGCATCCTAGCAACAAACTTACTGTCTCCACACACATTGTACCGTTGCTTGATATGAGCACCTTCTCTGTCTCTCTCTCATTCTCTCTCACACACACACACACACACACACACACACACACACACACACACACACACACACACACACACACACACACACACACACAGAGTACACTCCCATTTCTCAGCCAGGAGAGCTCAGCACATTGAAGAAAACTCAAATGAATTTCAACTGAATCTTTGCTGATCAAATCCATCTGTATTAGAATTCATTTTGAGGTTTCAGGGCAATGAAAGAAGAGCCAGTGATTAGGCTATTACGTAATTGCAGACCCATGATTTATGGAGATGAAAGAAGAAAGAAATCTGGGTGGGTAGTGGGGATGATTATGATGAGTCATCAACAAAGAGCCAAGTCATGCTTGGGTTTCCCGCACACCTTGAAAGACTTAATTATGATGCAAGACAAGGAAACGTTAGATGCTCTGATGCGCGAGTATCTGACAGACAAAAGGCACAGAGGAGCTGTGTCTCTTCTGATGGTAGGCCTGATTACATCATAGAACCATTTTGCTTGTGCTGAAAGTGCCTGCTATAAATCCACAAACTCTTGTTCTCTCCAGGCAAGCTCATTTTATTCTGGTAGAGGATGCGTCCTCAGTTCCTTATAGCAACAGAACAGCTGGAGCTTCCTCATCTTGACAAAGCAGGTCCCAGTCTCTCAGACACATCAGCGCTGCAGTTGCACTGATCCACTGCCTTTCCAGGGAAACTGGACCAGTGGGAAACATTGAGGGTCTTAGCTGAGTGCCTGCCTCTCGTCTGCAGGGATCTGTTTTTGGAGGGCTTAATTGGAAGAGGGAGAATGATGTCCAAGGAAGGTACTCTGTGGTGAAACATAATGATCCTGCTCTCCCGCTCTTCTCCACAACCTATTCTTTCTTACAGCACTTTGTTGTCTTTATGTTCCTTAACTTTCCTCCATTCTGTACCAGTCTGCCATTGTCTTGTCTTGACAGTTTTCTAGTTTGGTGTTGCTCCGCCCCCATGTGTTCCTGTCTTCACACTCACCGCAGTCCTCTTTTCTCAATGAAAAAAACAAACGACCTTGGTAAAATACTTAATAATAATAGACTCCTGCTCAAGAATGAGAAGGTCAAGCCCTAAAAAATTCACTTCAGGCTGTCGATCTGACACAGCTGGAAAAATGTGTTTTAACGTAGAAAAGACAGACCGAGACATTGGAGCGTAAAGGAAGAAAAAGAAGAATAGGAATACACCACGGAGTTTATTATGTGGAACCAAGACTTGGCTGTATGTAGTGTTGATACATAATTGCCTGAGGCACAGCGCCAACAATATTGCATCTGGATATAAAATATATTGAAGTCTGAAGTTTTGCCAAATTACCATATTATTTACATCAGTTTAATGGCTCCTCTCCATGCAGTGGGAAAACACAAAATTTGAAATGAAACCTCCCTAAAAACATAATGTCTTCCACCACAGCCCCTCAGCAGCTGCAACAAAGTAAATGAATGGATATGGGGACATTAAAAATGGAAATTAATAAAAAGGAGTAATTACCTGTGGATTATCTCTGTCTAGTAATTAAACAGCATTGGCATATGCCTGACACTGATGTGCCTGCAGAGCTTTATGAATTATACTGATGTCAGATCAGCCTGCAGCATATTGTTTTGCTTTGTGCTGTCTCTGACATGGGCAGGATAACACACTGAGGGGACTATGGTGATGGACTCAAGTCATTCATCTTTTCAGATGAGTTAATCTAGGACAGGTAGCAGTTAGCATATACCAATGCCCCCGTTTCCCAAAAGCATCTTAAAGGGATAGAGCAACCTGTTGGGAAATATGGTTATGTGATTTTTTTGTTCAATCCAAACAAAAATGTAGAACTGACAAAGGGTTACTCGTGAGACAATATCTTGCTGGGGCTATAGGTTCCCCTGTTTGCAGTCTTTATGCTAAACTAAGCTAAGCTAAGACTGCTCTAACTTGGGCTGGGTAACGATCTTCTCATCTACACTTACTTCTGCAACTCTGAGCATGAAAGCGAATAACCATATTTCCAAAAATGTTAACCTGTTCCTTTAAGGCTGATATTTTATGCTTGCAGAAATTTAGCTTGAAGGGAAAATTCACTCTGATCCACTTGATGAAAGTACAGTATAAAAATGATATTTCCACTTAATTTTGAAAACCAACTCTAGGCTGGAATTTAAAATGACCCCTTTCTATTATACTGCTACAGCTGTTAAATATCAGGCTTAAAGCCAGGTACATTTTGAATGTGCCTCAGTGGTGGTAGTTCCCTAAGCTGCTTTATTACTGCTGCCATTCCACAAGATGTACAGATGACCTATTATGTCTCTAATCGTCTTTGTGTAATTACGCCCACAGCTCATTATACATTGTGCCATCCAGTCATGGAACATGGGCTGAGTGGTATAGGCAAACCAGACAGTAATGACACTGGATGGTACCAATCAGGCTCAGCTGGAATAACTTGTTATTGGTTAAATTTTGAGATCTATGGCCTTTGCTGTTACACTGACGGCAACTATTTAAATATTTTATTCATTTTAATGCATTCAGTGCCCTTCAGCCATTCAGGGACAAGCACGTATAGTCATGCATGCTTAAACAAACAGAGAGAGTGAGTGAGAAGGACAGTCAGAGCAGGACGTGTCTCCCCTCTGGTTCCCTGAGCGGGTGTCCATCAGGCTAAATGAGAGATGAGCGGTTCAGCTTGGTGTGACTTGGACGCAATCCTAATGACTGAAACCTGGCTGACAGATGGACCAACCACATTCAAGCATATGGACGAGCACAGGGAGACATGCATGCAAGCAAACACACATATGATCATGCACGATTGTGTAAAAATGCACACGCACACACACGCACACGCACACACACACACACACACACACACACACACACACACACACACACACACACACACACACACACACACTTACAGAGGGGGGAAATCCATGACTATTGGCAGCTGTCACGTTCAATCAAAGTATTTTTCTCCAGGTCTGTGGGAGTGTTCATCAGAGAGATGAGGCAAGGACGGATATGGGGAAAAGCTTCAATAACAGCCTTCATCTCTCTTCCACAACAAAGAAAGGAAGTGGAAGAAGAAAAGACAGAGAGAAAGAAGAGCTACCTCTTTTGCTTGATTACAGCCACGCAACCTCACACAAGAGAAATCCCTTTAGGAGATATTTATAGGGTCTACTCAATGATTAATGGCCACATATCAGGTAGGTGTATGCAAGCAGGATAGCGTGACCATAGCTGTCCCAGTATTCACACTACACAGCCATCAAATGAGCATGCACACACACACCTGTCTGAAAATATGGACGTACACATTTGCCTCTGTGGACGTGACAGTGGGAGTCAGACAGGCAGGGCTGATCTACCTGTACTTTAGCTAATGGAATGGAAGGGTCCCTGCTGGGGGTGTTCAGCTTGATTTCCCCCGGCACCACAGTCAGCCGGGGCCGCCACTGTTTGATTATTCACGTCTGCACACACATATTACTAAGTAAGACCATAGCAGTGTTGATGTCTGCTCCAGTGAGCATGTCGGTGCCCTGGTACTCTCTGTGCTCTACAGAATGAAGTGTTTTCATAAAACACTGCAACATGTAGTATTTTACAATACATCATTAGGAGTGTTTTTTTGTTTTCATCATTAGTTTACAGTTGTGTATATGTGCATATAATGTAGGCTGTTGTTAGATGATTCACAGAAACTTCAATCATCAATTGTGGTAACCTATCAATCATTATTTCTCAAAAAAAAGTGCCAAATTGTTACTAGTTCCAGCTTCTCAAATGTAAAAACGTTCTCCTTTTCTCAGATTTTTATCACTGTAAATGGAATATTTTAGATTTTTAGACTGTTTGGACAAAAAAGCGATATCTTAGTCTGTGGGAAACAGTGATGGAAATTTCAGCAATGTTTGCAGCATGGCTGTAGGGATGGCAGTGTCCATAAGTCAGTTGGTCCATCACTTTTGCCCAGATTGAAATGTCTGAACAACTACTGGGTGAAATACATTTCATACAGAAATTCATGGTCCTCAGTGGTTGAACTGTAATGACTTTAGTGATATCCAACTTTTCATCTGGTGCCACCAGCAGTTTGACACATTTTGCTTTTAGTATATATTTAGTAGTAAATATCCGAAAAACTATTGGATGGATTGCCATGAAATTTGGTAAACATATTCATGCCCCCTCTTGATGAACTGTGAAAACTTTGGTGATCCCCAAATTTTTCTTATAGCGCCATCATCAGGTCAAACTTCAGTTTGCTTGATACTTTGGTTTATAAACAAATACCTGGAAAACTAAGTAAATTCCCATAAGCCCCAGCTGTACTTTGTGTTTGTTGTGTCAGTTATAATTAGGAAATGTTAGCATGCTAACATGCTAAACTTATTTTATCATGCTAAACTGGTGAACATGGTAAACATTAGTGTTAGCATGACAGCATTGTCACTGCGAGCATGTTGCCAATGTTAGCATGTAGCTCAAAGCACTGTGCCTAGGTACACGTTTGTGTACGTACTGGTAAACATGTATACCATACATGCATGTATGTTGTGTCTATCTGTGTAAGTATGTACATGAGTCAAAAAGCTAGTTTGTGTGTGTGTGTGTGTCTTTATCTTTGTGTATGTGCGTGTGTGTTGACCTCTCCCTGACTCAATTATTTTTCTGCCTGTAGCAATAAGGATTAGAACTTTTTCACAGCTACAGAAAAAAAACCTCCATTCATTTGCTGGAAATATGACAATAAAAACTAAATTGGTTTTCTTTGGCTGAGGAGATAGAAAAATCTGAAAATAATTTTCTGCCCTTAGATGACATTTTTCGGTTTAGAAGAGCTTTCTAGTTTTTATTTTCCTGGGAATATCACTTCCCATAAAGGGCCGGGAGATTAAAGGAAGTCTGTGCTTATATGACTGTCAACAAGACTAACATATTGAGGGCAGAGGACCTTACAACAAGGCTGGCTAACATGAGACCCCAATGCTCAGTGAAGACGAAGAAAAGCTATGACATAATTTCAACACAACAGTCCACTTCAGTGCACGTGAAATGACAGGTGTTAGGCTTTGACACCGGGACAGAACACAGTTTGTTTGACTTAACAGACCTACAATGAATTCCTTATTTCTTGTTTAAATTACAGAAAAGTGCTACAAGTGAAAAATTATTGGAGTCACACATGCCACTGGAATAGGGAATGAATACTTACTCCCCCCTGCTGGGTGAGTAAATGCCTTGTGGGGGTCTGGCTGAGTGTGTACTAGAGCTAAGAAATGACTGTAGCTTTTGTACATGCAAAGAACACCACAGACAAGACAGCCAAGGTTTTGGTTTTGAAAGCTTTGCTTAAAGATGCATTGTGTATGTGTGTGTGTATATGTGTGTGTGCGTGTGTGCGTGCGTGCGTGTATGTGTGTGTGCATGCTTGCGTGTGTGTATGTGTGTGTGTATATGTGTGTGTGTGCGTATGTGCGTGCGTGCGTGTATGTGTGTGCGTGCGTCCGTGCGTGTGTGTGTGTGTCTGCGTACTTTTGCACATGTTCAAAGCAATGCATCACTGTAAAAACATCAGAAGCAACAGATTAAGGCTTTGATTTTAAAATGCTTGCTGAATGCTGTGTAATTGTGTGGGTGTGTATGTGCGAAATAAAACATTTTATCTGTGAAAAGGTTATTTGTCTCCATGGTTAACATTTAACATGAAAGACTGGAGCAGACGTTCTCTCATCTATTGATAAACTTGACTCCATTTCTTTTTCTCTCTTCTGTGCAGTCGGCCATATTTAGCTGTATACTCTCATCGATCTCTCTCTTTCTTCTTTGCAAATAAACAAACCCTTTCCATTTACTGTCTGATTGATTTCCCAGCTCTGTTTTTACATTTGTCTTTGTTTTTAAAGCATTTAAGTTAATGTGCTGTCGTCATCATCATAATAGAGGAGTGGAGGTCCCTGGCTTGGCAAGTAGTTGTGTTTTCCAGAGTCCCTCTGAAGACTGAGTACTAAGCTAAATGAAACAGCACTGGCTCACTAATATGCTCATGCAGAGAGCTCTGCGTCACATCTGTAACTTCTCATCACATCAATTGTCAGTTAAGTAAAAGGCTCCTTACAAAGTTGCGCAGACACCATCTTCAGACCACAGCACAATGACTACAGTGCACTGGCAGTTGCCTAAAGGCCTGATACTAGTGGATAGTGAGTCTATGACTGGAAAGTTACAAATATCACACCAGTTGGGAAAAGCAGAGCAAGCGAGTATGAATAATATATGTTCCGCAAATTGCTGTACTTTCGCTAAGGTAGGACTACATACGTAGGAATACGGGATCTTCACAAGTATTTTTTCATAAAAAGGCTTGCTGCTTTTACTTTTGGAAAGGATGGGAAATCTTTTTCCACCATTGCCTGCTGTGATAGTCAGCTTCCTGCATGGTAAACATACAGAACAGTGAGGCTGGATGTCATTTGAATTTATTTCAAGCGTTGTGGGAGGAAAATAGTATAAAACTGGCACATGTATGACTTAAATGAGGAAATATCTAAACAAAGAATATGAAAATATGACTTTATGTACATGAGGCAAATGGTAATGGACAGTTTTCAATAAGGGATGCTACACATTTCATTTTAAAGTAAAAAAATATTGAGTTTAAATACGCCCAACAATCATGCTAAATTCCTGGGTATTTCATGTTTGAGTTTCCTGGGCATGTGTGTATTAGAGGCAGACTATTACTGATGCAGCATTCATGCTCGATCCTCGATAAGCAAAAGGTCTTTTTAGTAAAATCTGTAATCAAATATTTCCGGTGGGTAGAACAAATGACTGCATTAAAACCATGCTCTGCGGTGATAATATGAAAGTGCTTAAACAAATAAAAAGTGAAAAGAAGAAGCAGCGAGCCCGGCGCTTAACTCTCCTCGTTCCCTGAGGGGAAAACATCACGCTGGTTTCTCTGTGATATTAAGACCAACTGGCGTTAAAAGTCACTCTGTAACTGAGAACAGAGAGTAGCACCATCAAGTTAACTGTGGAACATCAGACATTACACCTCATATGGTAAACAGACCTAAAGAGAGAATTTTGAGACACTCACAAAACCAGACTTTTGTTTTTTTGTTTGCCTGTCATGGTTTTACAACAAAACCTGCAGCTACATCCAGGCTCTATGACTGTATGACTGATGCTCCACAAGGGGAACAAGGTGGTGACTGTCTCTTTGTCTCTCCTTGAGTAATTATCTTCTCTTGTATTGGGGGGGTCCTTGGGGCATCATCACTTTGCAATTATGGTTCTTTTTTTTTTTTATAACACTCAGTCATTCCAAACACATTTACGCAGAAAAAAACGGAACAATATTTTCTTGGTTTTAAATTGACCTCATGAAAATAGGAACACACACAGACACTCACACGCGCGCGCACACGGAGTACATACAGTATTACCACAAGTTTAAACTGCAATATTACTCCCATGCTGCCACATTGATGAGTGATTGACAACAATGAGGATGAAAGAAGGAAGCAGCGGAATAACAAGAAAATCAGAAGATGGAACTAAATTAAACGGAAAAGGTGCAAAAAAATAAAGAATAAATAAGAAGAAGAAGGTAAGCAAATTAGTGTATGATAAAGCAAAGAGATAAGATTGATCAAAAACTCAAGCAGAATTCGGAAGGTGGCAGGAAAGAGACGCAAAAGAAGGAGAGCGGAAAAGCTGAGGACAGTAAATGAGAGACAGAGCCAGTCTTCAAGTCTGGGATCTGCCTAATAACCCTTAGCCGCCGATCGGGCTGTTTCTGGGCACTGACACTAAATGTTCTGTTCAGTAGTCCTCAGTCCCATAATCCTCTTATCCGAGTTGATTTCGGCACTGTGAAGTCACAAGCCAGTGTTTGCTGTGAATCTGTCTATGGCAGAGCCATGATGGTCGTCTGTCTTCAGCTCAGAGAACAAACCCCGGAGGAGCGGAGGAGGCAATGGAATAGATAGAGGGGGGCACGAGGTGATGTAGTGTGAGTTCAAATGAAAAGAAACTAAAGTAAAGTTAAATAAAAGATTCGACCTGAGATGATAGTGTAGTGCATTCCCGGGATAATTACCGCTGTGTATCTCACTGCACTTAAAACCACATTACCTGGAAGGAAGGAAAACTCATAAATCTCCTCTGTTATTCCCTCCAAGGTCATCCACAGAGGGCTCTGTTAAATCAATGATGGGGTGTTGGAGGGTCATCTGAGGTCAAGGACTCAGCATTTTGACTTTTGACCTCACCCTGGAAGTCATGTGGCATTGTATGAACTGGTACAAATTGCAGGTCAGATATAATCACACTAGCTTTTAAACAGTATCTGACCTTGGTTAGGATTACATGCAGGATGCAATGAACTGGAATGGAGGAGACATAGAAGGAGGAAGGAGGAGGAGGAATGTGCATCAGCGATATTAATTTAAAAAAAGAAAAGAAAAGGAAAACCTTGTATACAATAAAGCTGCATTCACAAAAGCTTTCAACACTTTTCCTCACCCTAATCCCTGCTTTCCACCTGGTTTCCCCTAAAGGATACCTGCAGCTCTTCAATTTGCCCTGGGAGAAAAGCAAAGCAATGAGGGTTTCTGACTGGTGTGCATGTGTGTATGTGTCCCGCTGTGAGAGAGATGGCTGCCCAGCTGATCAGCTCTGCAGGATGCTCCATGCTCTGTTAAAGAGATAACACTTGGAAGAATTGGGACCTATGCCTTCTAGCAGGGGCCACCTACACACGCACTCACACGCACTAACACACACACACGCATGGACGCCAAATGGAAGAAAACTGATTGGTTTGTGGGCGGGGGTTTAGAGCTGGACAGAGGCTCTTGAAAATGCCAGGGATAATAGATGTTTACTGTTTGAGACCATGGGTTTGCTGTTTTCAGGAATTTCCAGCAGCACACATGCACTCACACCAAAAAAAAACTGAGCTGTTTCCTTTCTCTGCAGGTGCCTCCTGCCTTCTACTACTGATGGCAAAATAGATACAGTCAGTGTAAATGTCTGATCTTGTAAATTGCATTCAGTCGTAAGTGTAATTTTAGTCCGACACTCATCTGTTTAGCACAGCGCTGCATCAGAGCATTCATTTTATTTGATCAATTACACCAATTATAACTCACCTTGTTAGGCTGACAATAAAGGAAACAGAATTTGTTGAGCCTCTCATTTCTTCCAGTGTGACTGTGCAGAAGAAGTGGTAAAGTACGGTGAGGTAAATAAGATGAGTATTCACTCCTAAAATATGAAGAAATTCTCTTCTATTGAAAACCTAATTACTAACACAAGAAGCCTTTGCTGTGATCATGCATGTGCAAGCATACATTGTATATTTGTATTTCCTGAATGGGGAAAGGTGAACAGATAAATAATTCATCTAGGTGCACTCTATTATGTTGTTTGAAGCATGAAATATTGCAATATTTCATTTTTTTAATAGCTGAACAAACAGGTGCAGATGTCTCTGTTGAGGCTGCTTTTATATCTTTTGTCAGCCATCTTATATAAATGTGGTGTGACTTCACATCTCAGCAGTTCATAAACCCAGTGACAGCCAAATGTAGACACTATTCCACCCAGCTCATATTGCACACACTGGTATTGTAATCTCCCTCCATCTCGCTCTTTCTTATTTAATTAGAATGGGCTCATCTCACTCAACTTATACTGAATAATGATCAGGCTTGGACGGGAGGGCAGATAGCACAGGAGATACCATGTAATTAAGGCTGTGGTGAGATACGGGCCAGTGAATTGATGGCGTCAGTATTAAAACAGGACAGAGTAGCTGTGATTTTCATGTTTCAGCTGCGGGTGAAGAGTCGAAAATGTTCCTTTAGTGATGGATTGAGCTAAACTATGCGATCTGGCAGCTAGTGGTGTCATTGAGACTATTCATTACAGATTCCATAACTCACAGTTTCTCTCCACCCTTCTCACTTCTGCTGTAGCTACTATGCAGAGTGATCTTGGGTTGGTTGGGAAAATGCAGAATGTGTTTTGGTCCTCCCCCATTTGTTTTCATCCCTGTCAGCAGATTCATACACTGTGAAGTCATTCATCACGGACTCTTTGACTTTCTTCTCTTTATCTCTCCCATCCTCTGTGTGTCTGTCACGTGAACATCTCTGTTAATAAAGTATCCACAGACACCGCCACCTCACATAACAGTCTCAGTTGATGGACTGTGCTAAAATATAGATAAGTACTGTAGCCTCAGCCTCGACAAAGGAGCACAAGATGAGAACAAACAGCTATGATAGCAAGTCTTTTGGGATAAGACATTTAATTCTTCCCTGTGATATGCCCTGCTGTTTCTAGGAGGGTAGAAGATAATACAGAGTGTGTAATTAAACATCAGGACTGATCAAAGGGACATGTGTTAGGCTGGGACCAAGTGGCGATGGGGCTGGGATACACAAAACACATACGGAACACATCATCCGCACGCCATCATATGCTCTAAAGCCAGATGATCTTAGAATCAAAGCGATAGCATCAGTGCTAAGTCCATTGACAGGAAGGTAAACCCGCTACCGCTAATCCCCCACTGCACGCTTGTTTGCAGCAAAAAGATTTCTCTGCCTCCTTTAGTGAATTCCAGTGCCCACAGCGGATGGTTTAGCACATGCGGTCTGTTCATTGAAATGGATCCAAACAACCATGCTCATGCTATGCGTTCCGTCCTACAGGATAATTAGCTGTGTAGAGATGAACACCGGTTCACTGATATAACAGTTGTTTATGGAAAATCCCTTGCAGGAACAGTTTCAAACTGTTAGGGACACCTGTTTGGGTTTTCTGTGATTAAGACAGATCACTGTATAATAATGAGAGCTCTTCAAAAGTAAGGTATGTAGATTTATTCTATTGTTTCTAATAATCTTACAGTGATAAAGCATGTAAATTATTTGACTACATAAAACAGATTTGTTGTCTGTACAATCATACTGTACATCACATACCATTTACCATCATAACATGGGCTATGTTTTCACCTTTTTCACACCACATATGAGCTTTCTGAGTCCAGTCCATCATTGCAGGGAGAGAATAGAGTGCTAGACAGAACAAAGTGTGCTTTTGAGCCTGAGTGAAGAGCGAATTAGCTCATCTTAGTGCATAGCTCAAAGACACTGGCTGCACAGAGGCCAGACATATGGAGGCATGGTCCAGTGAGCTCTACTAAAAAGCACATACAGGCATACAAGCATTCACACACACACACACACACACACACACACACACACACACACACACACACACACACACACACACACACACACACACACACACACACAAGACTTTAGCAGCCAAGTGAGATGAAATATAAGTCCACTTCATATAATAAAGTTTGCTTTTGTCAAACTCTTTTAATCTCCCTCTCAGCCTGTATTTGTCTCTGGTTTCTTAAGTCTTCAACAAATTTGATCTGAGATGAACTACTGTTACAAATATGTGTGATGTGTTCATTAATAAAATGGTCCAAAAAAAAAAAAAATCAACAATCTCAACTCCCTGTGTCATGTCGCACTGATAATACTGAGAAGCCACAGTTTATTCACCTACCAATTCACCTGTATGCCACTGCACACAAGAATGAAAGAAAAGAAAAAGCATTTTTCAGAGAAATGTAAAAATATCATAAAATCGACAACAGGGCGCGTAGGATTCAAAAACTGCTTGACTATTTGTGTTGTCTTTTCTTTCTTCATGCTTTTTTTTTTTTTACCAGCTCACCCACATATGCGAGGTTAATATTTCAGTTAACCAGTAATTGTTAATATTGATATCTTATGGGACTGGGATACAATAGACTACAAGCCTCCAGAGGAAGTCCTGTCTGTCATTGGAGTGTGGGCACAATTGGGATATCTTATCTTGTTATGAAAAAGACATCTAAAGTTAACATGAATCAATCTTGATTTGAATGTATTTGACTAGAATAGGATCTTTAATGATGTGATTTCATCAAACTTCAGTATTTATGGCTCCCAGCAGATGCTCCTGCTGCACGTCTGTACCACCAAAATTTTCTTTTGCCCCCAACTGCAGTAACACATCAAATCAACTCCTGCTTAAAAAATGAGCGTCTGCTTAGTCATTTGTCATGTAATTACGGCTGTTGACTGAAATATGGTAGCTGTGCCTACTATGCCGCCTTCATTCGCTGAACGGTGTGGAATTGTACTGGAAACCCGACACAGCTGTTTTGAATGAGGATCTTTGCGCTGCATTATGCATGCTGAGAGGGTTCCTCCATTCAAAATGATACTCGTAAGAGCACAATATTGAATTTGTATAAGGCTCTGAAACATATGCAAATAAGGGATAGTGGTATAGAAGTGTATTAGATATATATTGTGGTTGATGTTGTGTGATTTGACTGGATTTACAGTGCCAGAGAGGCTAAGGTCATTTCCATATTCCAGCCTTTATGGCAAAAAGACAGCTGCCGACTGGAGAATGGAAATCATCCAATGAAATATTTATCCACATTGAAGAGCAAAACAGCTGGTATGCGCAGAGAAAGAGACAATAAATTAATAACGTAAATGTAGGATGGAGACTAACCTATAGCAGTGATGTCTGGCAAGACATTCGTTTCCAAAATTGCAATTAATAAAACATTACTGGAACTTGAAAACTTCCCCGTTACTAAACTACTTAGCTTCTCCTTGCTTGTACCTGCTGAACTTTCTACCTCTGCTTTCCCCAGGGGAGATCTGCTTACTACAAAGCAGTTTAAATGCCTTTGTCTTAATAGTGATGTGATCTCCTTTCTCAGCAAAACCTCTGTTCTTCCCGCAGGAGCGGGAAGCCACTGAAGAGTTGTACCGGATTGAGAAGCCACTGAAGAGTTGTACAGGAATGAGAGAGTTCTTAGAAAGACTCTTCTTTTCCCCACATTTGCTGCCTTCTCTCTCGTACTCTCTCCCCCACATACCGCATCTCTCTCGTAGCGCTTTTTTCTCCCTCTCGCTTTCTAGTTTTCTCAGAGTTCGTGAACTTAGTGAATGACTGATTTTGAGAGCGTGGATCTCTGCGCGAGGGGGAAAAGTGTTGTCATATCAAAGCTGTCAGGCATTCTCTGTTTACTCTATGAATCCTGCATGAATCGTTTCCTGTTGATGTGAATGTGCAGACATCGTAGTCTGGGACAGTAAGTCTGCTGTCATTCACCATACAATGAGGGTACACATCTGTCTGTGTTTGAGGCAACTTGCACTATACTACTGAATACACAAACAAAAACACAGCCTGAATACTTGATGAACTTAAAATAGCTGATACTTGACTCAACTCTGAAAATCTAATAACACTCGTTGCCAGTTTATTGGGTACACCTAGCTAAAATAATGTAGTATAATACAACAGTCCTGAAGTAAATCCTGCCTGGAGAGGATAGGAGTGACTGTGAAACTGAGTGATTGCTGGTTAGATACAGCAGCTGCAGTTATGTGAGCAAACATATCAGCCTGCTGTGGAGAAGATGGAGCGTGAAAACAAAGAGGAACTTGTTTTACAGATTAAATGCTTGTTCCTGTCTTTGCCAATAGCTATGAACTCTGGGTTTACTCAAAGAAAGATCTGAAAAAACAAGAAGAAACTAGGTTTCTCTAGCGAGCTCTTGATGCGACAGAATGAAAAGCTTGAAAATCCAGGAAGGTCTTTATGCTCAGTTCCTGCTCCCCCAGCCAAATGAGGTGATTTAGGCAGCCATTAAGGAGGGTCCTGAGGAGTCTACCCACTGAGGTGTTCTGGGCATGACTGACTGGGAGGAGACCCTTGGGCAGACCCATGAAAAACTGGAGTGATCTCTTATCTGGGACTGAAGCACAATGTTTCCGGGAGAAGCTGATGGAAATGAGGAAGGCATTTAGGCTGTTCTGTGTGTCAAACTCTTACAGTGACCCCACTCACTGTAAGTGGTTAAAAAAAATAATTGATGCACCTTCCCATTATCTTTAAACTTGTGTCATCTCATTTTATATTCTTGGGTTACCATGTTTACTTTTTTTAAAAGTCTCTCCTTTCCCTTACCCTTATGTGACTCTGCTGCCACTGCCTCACCCCTGCATGACACTTCCTTTCACCTTAACTCTCCATGACATTATGCGTAAAATCAGTGCTTGTCTTCTCAACACCCTGCATTTCAAGTGCAATGCCGTTTCTCTCCCTAATTACCATCTTTCCCTTCATGCCTCCGTTATCCTGTCCCCCACTCTTGACACACTAAAAACAGTTTGCTCTCCCAGCGTAACGTTGTGTGAATGACTGGTTGTTCCGCAGCTGCTGTTAAATCTCCCTTGTGATAGGCAGGTGCAGTGTTGCATCGTGGCTTCTGATCTTCGAGGCGGCTCTGTGATGATACTTTTGCTCACCCCTATTGCATCTCTGCACACCTTACACGCTCCTCTGTTTCACTTTTCTTCCTACGACACTCCAATGCTTAATCTCCTGTGAGTACAGTTTAAAAAACAAACTTCCCTCTGTGTCAGCCACGTCCTCACCTTGCCCTTTCTGTATGTCACTGGCTGAATAAGGAGGCCAAAGTGATGCCCTTTATTATCAGTGGGTGCAGGGATGAGCGTGGTGCTATGGGAAACAGTGGTGGAGGTGATGATAAGGACAGCACAGCTGATATCGGTTTACCGGGCTAATGAGGCATGAAGGAGCTCCACAACTGTCTTTTAATTTTTATCAAAACTTAGTCGCATCATTCGCTGAATTCGCTGAAATTATGCAAAGTTGTTGTAAAAGTGGAGAGAAGGAGAAGGGTGTGACTTTGTGTTTTGCAAGAGGTCAGGTGTTTACTTCATGATAACACGTTATCTCCATTCGCCCGCCGAGTGGTTGTGTGATGATAATACTGTAGAAGGGTTCTATGTTCCTTTTATTAGCCGATTCCTCTATTTATCTGCTCCCTAATCATTCCCTACACACAGACATCATTACTGAGATGGATTTTCTGGGTGAGAAAGTTGGGTTATAGGAGGAGAGGGAAGAGGGGAGAAAGAAAGAGAGGGAGAGGAAGCCTCTTCTCCATCTTTTCATTAATCACAAATCAGTTTGTTTCTCTCTGGAGAGCAGACCACTCAGTGGGAAGGAGAATAGGCTCTTTTGCCCCCCTCTTTTTTTTTTTTTTTTATCTCCCTTCTGTTCAATACATTTCCCTCCAATCTTCTTCACGGGATTTCTCCAGTCTCTAAATGCCAAACCAATAAACCAAGAAACAAAATCCCCTTCCTCTCTCTCTCCTTCTCAAACAGACTGCATGTTCAGTATTTTAATAAAAACCATAGCTTAGATGGTCACATCTGAGAGAGCAGACACGCGTTCTCAGACACACGCGGACACATACACAACAATCGACGGCTAGTATGCGTGCTGTCTTTTATATTTCCAGGGTCGGTTTAGTGTAGCCTACTGTTCCACACCTCAGCAGTCACTGGGACTATTAGAGTGATCTCACAGGGCTGAATAAGCAGTGGGATTGTTCAAGCTGAATAACAACATGGAGATCTTTTCAGGAATAAAGGGCAGGCGGTGAAAATCACAGCAACAGAGTGGGAGAAGACTCTCATTTTGACAAGACAGAGGAAAAATGCAGTGGTATACACAAGTGAAGAAGGAAATACTTGATGAATGAAAAACTGCAGAGCAGAAGTGAAATCACTCTGGTTATTCTATCTCCCTTCACTGTTCTAAGTAATTATTATTGTGGTGGGACAGGTATCTGGGGATTGGTTAATGCTCCATTTCTAGTTATCCTTCGGCTGTGAACATAGAAAAATGTGTTCTTTCATGAACACGTATATATGACCTGGCTGTGCAACGCAAACGGCATTCAGTTATGCTCACCAGTGCAGTCTAAACGTGCATGAAGGAAGACAGTGACTGAGTGGTATTCCACTGGCAGCAGGGCTGAAACCTTAATCTCTTCTTAGATATCTATCTCTCCATCTCCACACCCTTCTACACTGATGCACACTGATATAAGCATCAACTGTGGCATGCAAGCCGCCAAAGTCAGGATTGAAGACACAGGCATGCACGCTAACCTCATTTTGTCAATTTTTTTTTTTTTTTTTAAAAACACATCACAGGAATACTGTGGCAATAAATAACAAAACTTTGCACCTATCTGTGCACATACACACTCAGCAGTAACTATTTTTAGTTTTTTTTTTTTTTTCTTCTTTTTTTTGGTTCATGCGTACAAAGAGTGCAGAATAATAAGCACTGTGGGTGAGTGTGAGTGAAATGTGTGTTGATATTTTGGTGTGCCACCTTGAGTCCCAGTAGAAGTGAGGGAGCGAGGGCAGAGAGGAGAGGGGATAATGATCCTGCAGATAATGGAAGAGTGTAATCTCGTAAATGAGGCTCGATATGCACAGTGCTGCAGGCCGTTCCTTTGGACCCAGTGTCACACACTAACACGCACGCACACACACACACACACACACACACACACACACACACACACACACACACACACACACACACACACACACACACACACACACACACACACACACACACACACAACCACAACCACAACCACAACCACAACCACAGACATCTCACTGCTCTTGAGGTATGCAGTATGTGCAAAATCTTGTTGCATACAAATTAAAGGGAAAACACTTTCCCTTAACTCTGTTCCTCCTATATGCCTGTGTATGAATGTGTGTATGTGTACACGTATGTGAGTGTGGGTGTGTGTGTGTGTGTGTGTGTGTGTGTGTGTGAATACCTGAGTGTATGCGTGACGCTGGGAGCATGAGTGTGCACTTATTAATAAAACATTGAGCGCCAGGTATAGGAAAGCAGCACTTGTTTCACAGGGACAAGAAGCAGTTTGTACCCTTACCTGCGCTCAGGTGAGATATTTCAATGTTCGTTCAATGTTCAATCACAAATACAGCTGCAAAATTAATGAGCTACAGCTGAGTGTTTGGTGTTAGAATTTGGAATCAAGCAGCACCTGATGTGATAAATATCATGTTTGATTCCAAAATGACTGCTTTGTGATAAATACTACCAACACCTTTTACATCCAGAAAAAACCTAAATGGTGCTCGTTAGACAACGTACCAACACTGTTGTTGCAGTTGCAAAAGCATGCCAGTTTCATTCATAACTTTTGGCAACTTCATTGTTTATGTTAGCATACAAAGACACAAGCAGGCAGAATGTGTCTTTGGTAAGCAAGATGAGTTTCCACATACTGCCAAATGTGACATCCACTAGAAGTTCTATACAATTTTACAAACTAACTGTTAAACTGATGAGAAGCTAAATAAGTTACGAGAACTACAACTTTGGATACATCTCTTGGTTTGATGACCTATGTTCCTTGTCTTCATTCCCTTCTCCACTAAGCTTAGTGGAAAAACATAAAAACACAAATGATCCCACTAAAGTCTTACTTTCTTCTCTCAATGTGGAGAAACCTAAGGTGTAGTTCACGGTTGTTAGCTTTCAATAGCAAATTGTGTCCTGAGTCCATCAGCGGAATAATCCACTTCTAGCTCAGAAATCTTACATGCATACTGCCTTCAGAATAAAGTATGACGTTTTTCAGCATGTGACTAATCTGGTCTTGATTACCTCTGCAAAGTCCCAACCAATAGATTCCATAGCGAAGATGATTCATAATTATATCCAGTCTGCTGCTTTTCACATCACCGCTGTCCCCAATCAGACATTAATGATCAATTATGGCCATGTTGCTGGGCGAGCATAGATCAATGAGATAATGTGGTGGGATTGAAGAAGAGAGAAAGGCTCTCTCAGTATGAAACAAAGGGAGAGAGGGGGAGAGACAGAGAGAGACAGAGAGAGAGAGAGAGAGAGAATAAGGGCAGAAAGCAAAAAGTGATAGAAGCATTAAAGCAACCTGCATTTTGCTGTTTTAATGTTATGTACAGTACATTACAAGATTGGTACTTTGGTTTTTCTAATGACAGTATATTTAAAGTAAAATGTTATTAGATCATAGGGCGATGAAGGACTTCAAGGATCTTCAAGGAACCTGTTCGACAGTTTTCTGTAACCCCCTTCTCTACATGGATGTGACTCTTTGCAGAGGTATAATTCCTGCCATTGTATGTTCAGGGTTCATACTCCTTACCATCATTAACTGCTCAGAGTGAAAGAAGCAGTTGCTCTTATTTCTTTTTTTTTTCCATATCAATGAAAAATGTTCTTTCATTTTAATAAATTGTTAGTGGGGAGGTTCGTAAGACCTAAACTGAAGACTGTTCAACTCTTCTCCCTTCAGGTTTTACATAGGTGACTTGCTGTAAGATCGTACAATGCCCAATTTATGAGACTGTCATTGGAGAGCAATGCTGGGAGTAAAATCTTACTTATAGTGCCAAAAGGGTTTGAGGCAGCATTGTTTACAGTTAGCAGATTTCATTATTATCATCACTTCTCTGTCTACTGTCTTCATTCCTGCACAGTTTGGCAGCACAAATGTATTTACATGTCATGACAGTGGAGCAAGTTGAAACTGAAAATTGAAGAAAAGAAAAAATGGGGAGGAGGAAATTTATATATAGAAGGCAGGCTGGAAAAACCCAGCAGCTTGTTCACAAGTCTGACGTAATACTGAAACACTTTAATATTTAATTGAAGTGTCATGAAATTAAAAGGCTCAAGGAGAAGAGGCAAAGGACGAAAGATAGAAGAGAGACGTAGTGAGAGAGAGAGAGAGCGGGAGAGAGGGAAAGATGGATAAGCCACTGAAATAAAAAACAACAGCTCACCTCTCTTTTTAATTACAAATATGTTGATAATGGGTTATTATCTTTGATAGAAGAGGCCCTTGACTGGAGAGAAAGAGAGTGGGTTGTTTGCTGACTGAGAGTGTCCTCTACATAACATCAAGAGTCCCTGCAGCAACAACTATTTGGAGCAGATTTCTGAAATTGACACACATCACGCTTTTAAATCCAGAATGATACTGTCTTTTATGTAAGGAGAAGTAGAGGAACATCCTCCAGAGAAGCGCTTGGATTTCTGACCCAGGGTTTTACTAGACCTGGACTACTCCCTGCTATTTCGCCAGTCTGTCCCAACAAAGCAGAACAGTGACCCCATGTGGATTTTACTAGATGATACAAATGCAACATGACGTCACTCTGAATCTATGGTTTGTAAACAACTGTCCTTCAAACATCTGGATTGCTATAATGCAATTTCCAGAGCAAAATTTCAAAGTGATGCAGAATTTGTTTCAACTGGCTTTTCTAGGAACTTGATGTAAGAAAGAGCAAATGCTCCAGAGTCTGACTAATTAAGAGTCAGCGTGCATTTAGTTCCACCCATATCTACGGCATCACATTCACACACACCATCATCCAACATGTCACATGAGTATAATGTGTATGACACACCTCAGAGAGTGTATGACATGACATGTCCCAGGTGTGAAAGGGCCCATGTTCGACTTGACATGGCACTGGCAGGTGATTAGCAGAGAGTCAGACGTCGTTGCCCCCCCATCAGATACTATTGCAAAGGAGGCTCCGTCTCCCTAATACATAATTACAAGAGTCATATGAATGTCCTTCACATGCCTGTAGAGTGGTTAAAGCATTTACAAAGAAACCTAGAGCTGGAGTGCATGGACTGAAAAAACTAATATTAATTTTAAACGTGTTTGGTTGGTTGCAGCCACAAGAGGATTAAAATTCTGTAGCTTCCAGATCTACAGCCAGACTCTCTCCACCTAAGGTGGTGATGGAGTGGTGAGGGGTCACTAATGATTCTGTCAATCAATACTTTGGTTGGTGTGTCACAGCAGTCCTTTTACATCCTGCCAGGGCTGTCACTCTGCCCGGCCCACCTGAGACACAGTGGAGACCCAGCACACCCACACCTGCACTGCCAACGTACAGTACATCTTATCTAGGTGAGAGATTGCGACAAGAAGGATTATGTCAATTAAATCTGCAGTCTACAAAAGCAGACCCAGCATCACTCCTGAGAAATAAGAAAGAGTATAAACCCAGATGTAAGCTGTCTTTTCAATCAATTTGCACCTAATGAATGAAGAAAAATGATTAAACACATGAATTGCATCCATGAGGCTTCAATAAACCTAAGCTAATTCAAGTGAATCCTTAATCGCCTGACCTAGGCTTTTTGTATCGTCCATGGTATTACAGTAACAGGATTGTAAAAGCATTGGCTCCAGTTACACCCATCCTCTGGTGACGAAGAGACGGATGGAGGGGGTAGCATTAATTTCCAAAGCCTTATGTTGCATTTGCATAATTACCATAAATCATCAGAGGGATGTTCTGGTCCACAGTAGAGGAGAAGTGGGAAAGGTTATTGGGAAATGCCATTGCTTGGAAGGGTGACAGCACGCAATACATGACTTAATAGCTGGTGTTGTAATGATTAAGGATAATCTTGTGGTCCTTCATACAATGTTAAGCACACAGCAAAGGCATGTCCTTGTGTCTAGGAAACTGAAGGTTTATCTATGCTCTACATTACCTGCAGCATCAAAGGACCGGTTACTGCTCACTTGGTGAGTGTTTGCTGCGTTGTACTGTACATTTATTTCAATGAACATTTTTAAAACTGCTTCAATAATGGTGATCTGTGCACCGCTACTGATTTACTAGGATTTTTACTACACTTAAGAAAATTAGATTTGCTCTGTGGTTTCTTTTTATCCACATTAAAGGCTTTTTTGGGAAGTGTTTCCTTTTTCTGAAACAAGGGGCGTATACTGCGTAGACTGTAATGCTCTTAGAGAGATATTGTGATTTTGGTCTACATAAACAAAACTGACTTGACTTTGTGTCAACACTGACAATGCTTTAGATACATTCTTCTCAGTGATATTAAGCCTATATATACCTATGAGACTATGAACAAACAGAAGTGGCATTAAAGCACTTTACTTTCCAGTGATTGGCTAATTGAAGATTGGTGGACTGCCTTTGTCTACCTATCAGTGAATGGTAGACCATGAAGTTAATATACAGTAAATACAGCAGAATGGGGGCATGGGGCCATGCCGAGCCTGAGGCAGAGTCATTTATATAATAACAATGCTGAGGTCCTATAATAACCATTCTACTGACATGACACAATATGTGACCTTTCCTGCTTTCTTCCATCTATAGTAATGAAAGGCTGGCTAGTGCACTGAATAGAAAAGACTGCGAGGATTAAAATTATGTGAGCTCAGTGACAGGGTAACAATTTGTACCCTGCATTAGATTAAATGGGTGAAAAAGAATGTGAGGGGTTAAATGCTTTACAGGGCAGAGTCGGTGCAGCCTGTTGGCTCAGTAATCTGCTGAAGCTCTAACGCTTTGTGTGATGACAAATTTGAGTCAGTTACGAAAAAGTCAGTGGGTTACTTCAGGACAACTCCGAGCCGACCCAGAGGTTAACCCGGAGATCAAAATAGGTAGGGCAATACTGCTAAATGTCTTTTATCTCTGTGGAGTCGAGTAATGCTTTATGTACTTGTACTGTGCATAAAGAATGGACATAGAGTAACTCCATGAAAATTCCCCAAACTCTGCCTAACCTCCTTTTTGTCTCTCCTGCCAAGCTTCCATAGCTATTGCTGCAGCTGCCTGACCTGATAAAGCCAAGAGAACAGGAGGTGGGCGAGTAAGTGATAAAGAGACAGAGGCAGAAACAGAGAGCCCAGAGTGAGGAAGATTCAGGGAGTCTCTGAGAGAAGCATAAAGAAGGAGATGAGAAAAAGAGAAAGACATTAAATATGAAAAGAACAGGCCAAAATAAACGATGACCTGACAGAAAGGAGGGGGTTGGCATGTGGTGGGGGGGTGGGGGGTGGGGTGTGTGTTAAGAGAGCACTGATAGAGAGGGCAGAGATGGAGAGGCATGACAGCTGGCAGACGGGGAAGGCAGTGCTGCTCTGCTTGGCCCAGTCTCGCTGCACCTTAGCAGGCCAGATGGACTCCCCTGCCCCTGTGTGCCCTTCACCAGCCAACACACACATTCATAACACATACAGCTTTTGTAAGTCTAGAGAGTAAATACATACTCTGTACCTTGATCATGTAGAATTACCTTTGTTGAAATGACATGGTACTATACAATAAGTTTTGTAAACTTAATAAATATAATATAATTTATACACTAAGGTCGGATATGTGCAGAATTAAGAGGCCCAGATATACTTAAATGGATAAATAAATAAAAACTTAAACAAAACTCAAAAACGAGCAAGAAATAAACCATTTTTGTGTCCTGTATCCTTTTCACATGATCAAACACACACTGCAGGTAACACATGACTTGAGTTATGGTACTTTGGAGGTTTTGATGTTCTTGCTTTCGCAAAAATGTCAACATGTGTGTTTGCCCCAATCACTCCCCAGGAAGAGCAATAGGAGACAACTGTAATACAGGGTCTCCCTCTAGTGTCAAAACTCAGCAACTACATCAGACATCATAAATCAGCACCCAAGGCAATGAACAGCTCCCAAACCCACCAGACAGACTGCCAGTGAGGGAAGACGCAAGACAAGAAATCCAGAATTAAAACAACCTCAAAGTTTTAACAATTAAAAAAAACAACATCTTGTGCATGTTAAGATCTTCTCTGGATGGTTGTTTTTGTTCTCATTTCTCAAGTAATTTAGAAAGAAAAACATTCAAGCCAGTCCCAAAACAGTATTGATTGATGTCTGGTTATAAAAAGACATCTATCATCTAGACAGTCTGAAATTGAAGCGGTAGCGCTCCGTGTGTCCATGCGCCCGTGTCTGTGTGTGTGCTCACTCTTCTTTGTGTTTGTGCATGCGTGTGTTCTTGTAGGTGGTCGGGAGGTGGGGGGTTGACACAGTACAGTATTATGAAACAATAAAATTTAGACAGCTGATTCATATCTGGGCATAAAAGCCAGAGTTTTGTTAGGTTCCTCTTTAATGAAACCTATAATTTCTGCCTCCCTCTATGGTGTTGCTATGGAGCAGAGGGACCGATCATAAAGAGAGATATCCAGAGCTGCTCTATTTTGCAGGATTGCCATGGCAATGAGTGAGCTAAATTACAGTGTGAAAGATCATTTACACCGTAAAGAGTCGCATGTCAACTATATCTCAGTCACACACTGCTGAAAACATTACACTCATTCCTTTTGAAAACACATGATGAAAAAAATGGCTTGCTTTGGAATAGAAACACACAAAGACCTGGTTTGTCATGCACACACGCACAGACACACACACTCATATATAGCAACGTTTTCTCAAAGACTGATGTTATAGGCGCAAAGGTTACAAATTCAATCACTTTAGAGATGACTTCCACATCACTGTGTCTCAGGAAAATATGACTCCATCCTTGTGTGTGTGTGTGTGTGTGTGTGTGTGTGTGTGTGTGTGTGTGTGTGTGTGTGTGTATCCATGAATGTATAGAGACTGGTGCAGATTGAAAATGTTTCGCTGGGTCGACAGAAATGAAACTGTTAGAAATTCAAACAGGGTGGAGCTGTCACATCCAGCAAAAAACATTATTGCAAAGAAAGAACAATCAAATAAGGAGAGAAAAGGGCAGAAAGAGTAAGCGTGTGAAGCAAGACAGAGTTAAGATAGTCAAACAGATTTTATGTGGACTGTTGCTCTCAATCACGTTAAAAAATAAAAGCTATATGAAATCATATGAGAGGAGAAGCTGAGCCTCTCTTTCCCACAGAGGGGAGTACATCCACAGTATCAGCACATTCAACCGGTGAACCAACATCTGTTTTTTATCTTCCGTTCCTCTCTACCACTCTCCTCTATCTCCCTTGACCTTAGGGTCTCAGTACACACACACAAACACACACACACACACACACACACACACACACACACACACACACACACACACACACACACACACACACACACACGCTCTTTCTCTCAGTGATGATCATCTGCCCTTGTCAGCAGGTCTGAGTCACTGAGCTAAGCATTTCCTGGCTATCCCAAAGGATATCAAACACAACTAATGTTTACTGTGTATGTGTGTGTAAGTGTGTGTATGCACACATGCATGTGTTCGTGTAAATACACTTATAGAATGCTTGATGACTTTATCCACAACCTTCTTGGCCTGAATACTGGCCGTCAGCTGCTCACATCATGTGCTGCTCTAATCTAATGGAGAGCATACATTTTATTCCAGTGTCTCGCCACTCTGAATTCTCTTCACTAATAACCTATCTGCCCCCCTTTTATCCACAGGAATCCAAATCAAACAGTCTTCTTCACTGTAAAAGCTTTTCTCTGAAGTGATTGAGTGGACAAGTACCACCTAAGTGTGCTCATACAGACAACTCTCCCAGCTGTCTCTGAGATTTAACCTGCCTGTTGACTTCAGGCTCAGAGATTAGTAGAGAAGTGTACACACACTTGCTATTCAGCCAGAAGGCTGCAGTCGATGTCAGTATAGAATTATAATGACCAGAACAGACGCAGTAGAGAAAATCCTGGGGATTTACTCTGGTCTGGTTAAATGAAGGGAAGATGTGCTAAATGAGAATGGCTGTTCCACCGATTTCAATTCTCAGTGTGGTGTTGCTGTGAGAGAGAGTGTGTGTATGTCACACCAAATCCTTGTATATTTACTCTCTGCTCCCAAAGAAGAGGCTGGTCATGAGTCTGCATACTGAAGAAATTAGCTAAGAGATACTGCCCCCTTCTGGACAGAAATGAGATCATATGCACTGTCCCATGTTCACTACATAAGGCATCACAAAACCCTAGACACTCTAACAGCAATATCTTAATATATGCCATGCACTTATAGCACACAAACCCTCTTCGAAACAGCTGAAGCACAAATTTGAAACGGCCAACATGTGTCCCACAGCGGTCTCATCAATTCAACTGTCTGAGCAAGGACACACATCCTCGCACACACAGCCCGCTGCAACACCGTCCGTCACAGTGTTGTCCGGATGCTTTGATTTTGTAACGGAGAGTGTGTTCGACATAGGCATGACTTACTGGGGTGCTGCCATCTGACAGGGTTGTCATGCTGATTGACATGCTCATCTTGTCCGAGGAGGAGAGGGAGGGTGGGGAAGGGCTCCTCTTCTCCACTTCCTGTCTCTGGAGGAAGTCACGCCAGGCTCGCTGAATACTACATGTATTGAAGAAGAGACCACATATAAACACAGGAACAGATTTTGTAAATATAAAGCTTAATGTTAACATTAATGTAGGTCACTTTACTCGAGAATCAGTCAGGAGGTGAATGTTCTTTAAAAGGCAGAATGGTCTTACAATCAGTTTGTGACCCTTTAAAATGAAGCAATGTGTACTTGTGACAATGTTACAGTTATAAACATCACCAGCAAGAGTGATTTTTAATTATAATCCTCAGACCATTTCATATCAGTCTCTTTTTAGAAGATGAAAGCCTATAGAGAAAAGCCACAAAATATGAATTTAATTTTGTTTATGACATTCTGTTAATTATATTGTAACCTTACGGTTTTGAATCTCAAGTTGGGAACTACTAAACTTGGAGAAAGGGCAAGAAATGCAGAAATAAAGTACCCAGGGAGGTAGTTTTCTATTTCATTAGTCACACTGTATGTAATCAGAATTAAAGCCTACAATTGTCTTTTTAGCCGGATATAAAAGATATACTCACATCAACACCTTGTTCTCAAAGGGCGGCATGTTGATATTGATGTTGTTATCTAGGTCCATGGTCAGATGATTACTGAGCCAGAAGGGAAAGGGAAGGGGTGTAGGGGACATGCAGAGGACACACACACACACACACACACACACACACACACACACACACACACACACACACACACACACACACACAGACACACACACACACACACAAAGGTCCAATCTCAGTCAGGGTTATCAGTAATTAAACAGCGATGGCTTGGTCCCATCTGCAGGGAAATGGGCTTTTACAGCAGCACAAGAGCAGGCTGCTCATTCTGTCTCTGTGATGTGTTTATTGGGTCTGTGTCTGTGTGTTTGTGTGTGTTCAAGTATGTAAACCCACCTCTGCAGCTGGAAACCTCCATCATGAACATGCTTGAAGCCACACTTGAGGCCCTTCAGCTGCTCCTGTGCGAGAGAGACAGAAAGAGGGAGAGACAGAGAGACAAAGTGACAGAAATAAGAAAGCAGTTGACATCTCGGATATGTGGCTCTGATGTAGACCAAGCCGCAACCTATGGGGCTGAAAAATGAAGCCAACAACTGCCAGGAAGTGCCAAAAACATGTTTACATCCTGGTACAAAAAATCGTTTTGGTCTCAATAGCTAATTTTCCCCTTCATGACAACTGTATGGGGGTTGAATTTTGATCTCAACTCACTTGTTTAAATTTTACAGGTGGGTGAGCACATGCTTGCCCCAAACCAAGGCACTGCCAAGATGGTGACTTCGGAGCAGCCCACTCTGAGCTTCAAAACCGCTCTTAAGGTAACTATGGTTAACATCATGAAGGCTACGACCATGTTCATATACAGTCTATGGTGCGGACACAGGGAAAAGCTTTGGCAGAAAAAGGAAACCCCTACTGTGTATGTGTGTGTGCAAATAGGAGTGAATGTTTGTCAGATGTGAGATCATTGTGCTGAGCTCAGGGACCTCTACAGCAAGTGGTTTGACAGCATTTTGGCTCAGTTAGATGTTTTCTTGTGAAGTTAGTGAAGTAAGTGTTGGAAAAAAACTCAGCCAAATTGCTGCATCAGCGTTTTGCAGGCATTTGGCCCAGAAGCACAGAGAGAGTCAAAGAGAGGAGTCAAACAGAGAGAGACAGGGAGGGCAGAGAAGATACAGCAGGACATAATTCGTGCACTATGGTACAGGTGTTGTACAAATGTACAGATGTCGCAGACATAGTCAAGATTAGAGCGGCGAAACTTTACACTTTCATTAAAATGACTTCAAGCGACGTTCTCCGCTCCTTGCCCGCTGCTCTCCTCCCCTCAGCTCCATCCTTGTGCTTTAATAGTGCTGTGTAATGAGGACAGGCCTGCCTCTACATAATTGAGCAGACTAATTCAATTACAAGGGAGCAACAAAGTTTAAGTGGAGCAGTTCTTCCTGATGAGCCAAGAGGGTCACATCAGGGCACTGAGCAGCTACCAGCTACACATGGTGTATTCGTGTGTGTGTGTGTGTGTGTGTGTGTGTTTACAGTGAAACCAGCAAAATTCCACGCTTTTATTTGACTTTTTGCTTGATTGTCCCATTACTGCGTAATGTAGTATGCATGAAGGATATACTGCATCTATTTGATGGCAAATTGGCCTATAATGAAATTCACAGTAAGAAATATATTACATGGTTAATATTCATTATATAGCAATATATATGCTTTCCCCTTAATATCTATGAAAGAGTCCGAGAAGAAAGTCTCTTGAAGTGTGACTAAGCACATATACATGTATCTAATTGAAACAGTGTCTTGCTGAATTCTTAGTTAAACACAAAGTTACACCAGCATCATTTCTTCTTTGATAAAAAGGTCTATCTTGTTTGGCTCTTTGCCCATTTTCACTGTGCATGCAGTGTTGTTTTTCTCATTACTCTGCCTCCCAGAAGAAACAAGCAGCTCATTAGACAGAATCAAGGACTTTGACTAGTGATCAATGATTGCTTCAAGGAGCTGTTTTTCATCTCTGTCCGTCTGTTTGTCTTTCCCTCTCAATTTCTCTCTGATGAAGAGGATCTGTGAAAGCATAACTGTGGCTCGACTGTGAATTCTGTACAACCCACACCTCCCCGAACTTTCTTCTGCTTTGAGAGTCAATGTCACCTCAGCTTTTCCAAATCCGCCCTAATGCTATCCTAGATAGACAGCTGTCTCTTTTATACGGTCCTCTCCATCTCACACATACACATTCAGTCAGACACTTTTAAACAGACTTTAAAAGGTGTCATTTGGGAATTTTGAGACAGACAGGAGCAAGGCAGAGACGATGACAAGAAAGAGCAAAAGTGAGAGAAATAGAGAAAAAAGAATGAACTTAAAAGACACTAAAATAACTTGAAGTCAGAGAGATGCAGAAGAAAGGCTTTGGTAGTGAGAGAGAAAACAGACAAAGAAAGGCGATGCAAGTGACAATGATGAAGAGACAAGCCCAGTACAAACAAGGGGAGGAGATGTGTGTGTGATGTCTGTGTGTGTGTTTGTGTTTGATTGTGAGGTTCTGGGTAATGGAGTTGCTGGGAGACTGAATGAGCCTATCATTTCAATTTCCCCTCAGAGTTACTGATGACCCTGTCACTGGTCTGGCCAGACAACCTATTAGCCCACCTCAGAAACACAAACACACTTTCAAGCCAGCACAAACGCAAACAAAAAGTATACAAATTTACACAACGACAAACATGTATGTATCAGCGCTTCAAATCCTTTACCGCCTGCACACATTCATGCACGCTTGACCATGACCTCACACAGAGAAGCACCTCCATTCACTGTACATCCTGGTCTCTCTACTTGTTCTTCCTTGTTCCCTTAACACAAGTAGGTAATCATTTATCAAACAAAGGGGATGTTAAATTTGATTGTCATGAATTGGTGACAGCACATTAACCATTTATGTTTTTTGTTTCAGGTACAAATAGCTGCATTTAAGACTTAATGTTGTAATATGTGTGTCTGTGTATGTGTGTGTGGGCTTGCAAAACAGAGGCTCCAACAATGATATCCAGAGCACATTATTCACTTCTTAAACAAAATCTTGAGACATTTACAATCGTATTGATTTCAAAATGTATAGGATATAGATTGTCAAGAGCAATGTAGTCAAGAACAATGTATTTGGCCAAGTTGAAAAGCCTTTTCTTGAACTATCCACACCTGTATCCTTCCATCCCTGCCACAGTGGAAAACCCCATCCCGTGCCTGGAGTAGGAATGCCAAAAAAAAAAAGTACCGGAACATAAACCAGAGGTTTGCATAATTTAGTGGCAGAGTTGACAGAAAATCTATAGTCATTTTGGGCTTTGGCAGTGCCAAGCAGGCTCGTATTGATCGGTGTATGTATATGTGTGTGTGACTGTGTATGTGCGCGCAAATATGTGTTTTGGTGGATTTATGGAAGAGTCAGGCAGATCAGAGGGAGGAAGAGAGAGAGAGAGATTCAGATGGAGAAGGGACCTTGAACCCGCAGGAGGCCATACAACAATAGAGGAAATAGAGCTACTGACAGCCAAATACAGACCACGCGCCTTCCTTCATTACCCATCCCTCCTTCACTGCCTCTCTCCCTCTACCTTTTTCCTCCCTCAACTTTGTGTCTCTTTAGCGAGTTGTTTGGGAGGTCTTCCTTATCTCTATTCTCTAAGGGAAAGAAGGAGTAGCAGGTCAGGTGGAAGGTTCGAGGGCCTGTAGGTCCTTGAAGAGAGACCACTAGGCTCCTGGCTGCTGCCCTCGCCCTGACGCAACTCCTGAGGGAATCTGTTGGAAAAGGTTTCCACTACTATTTACGCTGCAAAATCTAATCACTGGTGGATTACTGTAGACTGCTTAAATAATATCCAAATTATGCCCTTTCAACAAACTGAAAAGGTATTTTATGCGACCCTCAGGTGACTGGATGTATTAAAGAACCTTAGTCACTTTAGATCTTAGGGCTGTATGTGCACTGACACCCCCTACCTCAACCCTGTCTCCCTTTCTAAAAAGCTGCATATCACACAATTAAGGATATCAAGGAATGATTAAATTAAAAATCATCTTCAAAGGACTCAATGAGACTTTTAAAATCTTTGCAACTTTATAATCGCAACATCTTTTCCTCCAGTGGAAAATTCACTTTGTTAATAATACCTTTGCTGCTTTGATGAGTGTTTATACATTTGATAAAAAAAAAGTTTTATTCTTTTGTACTGATAGCTGAACACATGGACATTAAGAAAAAGCTTGGCAGGACTTGATGTGGCAAGCAGAACACATGGCCAGTTTAGGGATATTTACAACTAGCAGGTCTTCGGGGAGGCCAAACCCGTCCTATACTGGGCAGCCTGAACAAAGAATGTCTTGCCTTTAGGCCGCAGCTATAGATCACCTGCTCTGGGGACAAAACCACTTTGTATATATTGTATTGCTATTGATACACTGAAAATGGAATAGCTCATAGACATTAACAGGTGTTCCCTCTGCCTTTTATTTGCTCTGTGTGCTGTAACACTTCAGATATAATACCATGGTTTTTATATTGCTTATTGTTTTAATATTGTTTTCAACAGTGTATTGTTTTCTCCACTTTTATTGTCTTAGAGTTTGTGGTGTGTCCCTGCTGTCTTATTGTCTTGTTAATATAATGCGTTAAAACCAGGCTGCACATCACATTTTCCATAATGGGACTATAGAGAATGACCCGACCTGACTTGAATTGAAAGAAGAAACATACTATAAAAGGAAAAAGACTACATGTTTTTTATTAGAGTTGATATTTTTGGTGTTTTTCTAGCTGAAAACAGCAGCTTGATCATTCATCAGCTCAGTAAGTATTTAAGAGAAACTTTGTCTTTGTCAGATGTAGCATTTTGAATGCAGATGCATAAATGTGGTCACCTGAAATAAAAGATATATATATATATTTGGTTCAGGGTGTTGTAATTGGTGTTCAGCTCACATATGTACAAACGGTAAATATTGATTTAATCTACGTTGATGTCATGTGACCCAGTTTGAGCGTATTAGTAATGCAAAGTGACTAGGTAATGCAAAGTGTTTCTCACAGTATGGTCAAGTCAGGAGACTCATCTGGTTTGTGAAGGAAGGTTGTTATGGGAGAGAGACACAGTGATTGACGTCCTGAGAGGTTAGATACCTCAGCTGTAGGGGACAAAGGGCAGGGGAAAGATAAAAGACAAAGCACTTTGCAGAGACAGAAAGTGATCCGGCTGAGAGTCGGCGAGGGAGTTAAAAAAATAAATAAAAAAAGAGAGAGAGAGAATATGAAAGTAGGTTCTTCGTTGGCGGTGAGTAGAAGGGATATGGAGGTGAAAGAACAAGCCTGTGGGCTCTGAAGAAATTAAACTGGACCAATGCCAGCCAGCCAGAGAAACACAGAAATGAGAGAAATGGCCTGCCTGGGAAATGGCCTTCATCTTTCCTGTACATGGGGTGTAAATCTGTCCCTTGCACCTCCAACTGATTCACACACACATATTAACACTCACACACATGATTTAAATAGCTCTCCTGCTCCTCTAAATGCCCCCTTAACTCAGTTCAGGGGACAGAGTGACAGACAAAGAGAGGAGACAAACGCACACACATACACACATCTAAAGAGCCTATAAAAACACAGAGTCATAATGTATTTTCCTCATTGCTGAACTATATTTTAAACTCTGTTTCTCTTCTAAGGTCACTGTCTTCTTCTTCTCTTCCCTCAATATAACAATCACGATATGTTCTGATGTCCCTCCACTTCTTTGTGTCTTCTACTTCTTTACTCTCATCTCTTCTTGTTTGTCTTGCACAGTCCCTCAGTCTGGGTTGGTTTTCCTCTTCAATACTTGATGAGCTTCCTGATGTGAAGTGCTGGCAACAGCTTCCTGGTTGTCACTCTGTCGTCTTCCAGCACTGTAGAACATTGGCCAGCTGTGTTTGTTTTCCTGATGAACTCAATTAACTCTGGTACACGGTCTCTAGAAAGCTGCACTCATAGACATTTATATGATACATGCACACACACAGTATGCATTTCTAAACCTAAAATGAACCAGATAATTGTATAAAAATGTATTTCAGCTATCGACGATAAAAAGTACTCAATATAACAAAATGGCCCCTCGTCTAACACAATTACATGTTATATTATTAGATTATTATTACTGATGCATTAATGTATGAATAGCATTGCTGTTATAACTGGTCAAGGCGGAGCTAATGTTATCCATTTTACACTGGGCAGTTTAATCTAGAATATTATTTATTACTGTAAATGACTGGTAACTATATATATCTCCCTCTGAATTGTAGCAAAGGAGAAGTATATGGAATAAAATAGAAATAATGTACAGTATAATGATAAAATACAATGCAAGTGCCACAAGTTTGTACTGAAGCACATCACTTGGGGAGATGTACTTAGTTAAATCTCACCACTGCCTTTTTGTTCAGTGTCCAGAGCTAACAATGACCAGGTATTCCTCACCACACTGGCATTACCTTGGGGCTACGAGTTATTCCAGTCACCTCTCAGCCAAAAATCTGTCATGACCCGGGCCTTCCACTGATGGTAACCTAACCGCTTTAAACACCATCATACCATCTGCCACACCACATAGACTCTCTCCCTCTCCCTCTCCCTCTCCCTCTACCTCTCCCTCCCTCTCTCTCTCTCTCATAGGCTATTCAGAGGACTTGGAGGCAGGCTCTATCAGTCAAGCCTCCCTCGGGTCCTTTGGCCCAGCCAGCCACCCGCCGCCATCTCTGCCATCACACACACATCCTCATCGCTCTCCTCTGCCACGGGGACACAGAACCTGTCAGTACACTGTGTCTTTGTGTGTGTGTGTGTGTGTGTGTGTGTGTGTGTGTGGGAGTGATATCAAAAACCGAGGACAGGTGCTGTTATCTGTAGCCATTCCTGTATCCAGACACTGTATCTTCTGGCACCTGTGTGTGAATGTATGAATGTGTGGTTGTGTGTGTGTGTGTGTGTGTGTGTGTGTGTGTGTGTGTGTGTGTGTGTATTTGCCAGTGTCCATTGGGATTCAGTGTCCAGACGCTGGTAATGTCGTCCCTGAGTGACCCTGCAATCAGAGCCGGCTGGCACTCTCTCTTTCTGTTGCACTCTGGTGTACACACGCACACACACACACACACACACACAGACATACTCTCTGTCTCTCACACACACAAACACACACAGTCCTTATTTCTGCTCTGGGGGTTAGGCTAATGACTGACGGTGACAGAGACAGAGAGGGGAAGAGCTGCATACTGAGAACAGGAAATGGAGCAAGGAGAAAAACCTAAAGACAACCACACAAGTTAATACAGAGCCACAACACGAGACACAACAACACATCACAATGTGACACAAATAATAGTAAATAATAAATGACAAGTTGATGGAAACAACAATGTTGCTGGACGAGAGGGGTTAAAGGTATTGAGCATTTCAGGAAGTGTGTTTTTCTGTGAGCAGCCTCAGTACAACACTATACTGTTCTTCTAGACTTTTGGACCCCACTGTAGCTAAATATATTCAGAGGAGGGAGTGAGCTTGGTGGAGACGGGCCAGTCTGTGGGCAATGCCAGTTGTAAGAGTTGTCGGGTGTAGACACATATACATACACAGACTCAGACACACACATACTCCAGTAGTCCCTGGTCGTCCAGGCAACAGAATGAGCATCTGTGTGGTGTCAGGCTGGAGCAGAAACTGGTCCACCATGGAGAAATACCATTCTGCGCATACCGTGTAGTGTGTGTGTGTGTGTGTGTGTGTGTGTGTGTGTGTGCACATTATTAATGCCACAGAGTTTCCTGGTTGTATGAATTAAAATGGAAAGAAGTGCAAATATCTGTTACTCATGCTTGTCCGTTGTCTGTGTGGTTATATCAAATTATAAACTGTCTCCAATCATAAATTGCAGGGAATTTGTTGCACCAGAATAACAATCAGTTTAATTGTATTTTTAAGTACAATCATGTCACAGGAATTTGTGTTGGTGACAACAGGCATAAAGCAACTAAGGACAACAGGACTTTCAGTGCAAGAAGGCTGTACAGCCATCAAAACAGATCACTACCAAAAAAAAAAAGAAAAAGATGAAGTCTTTATCAAGATGAAATCCAGAAGAAATCACTGTGTATTCATTCATGTGTATTTTCACTTTGCATCAAGAGAGAAGGTGTTCATGATTGACGGATCTTTTTGATTTTCACTGCGAAGGTATGCACACCCTGAGGAAATGTATATTACCACTTCTTCTGTCCTTTTTGCCTGCAGCATTTTCCGTGTGTAGTTAGCACTCCCTTCTCCCCTGGGGGGCATAATCAGAGCTGTAAAGCCAGCCGTTAACATGCCAGAACAAACACACAGTAAAGCAGCTCCTTTTACAACACCACTCAATACTACCTGTCCTCCAAGGCAGCCAAGCAGAACATCACTGTACTAACGACTGCACTGCTGGGTGGAGAGCAATATATATGCAAAGAACTGAAGGTAAATGTATGCAACTATAAAGTCTCTTTTATTGGACATTATGGACAAATGGAGGGATCTGCATTGTTGCTTAATAAGATTGTAAAGGCAGTTGTGGAAAGAGTAGTAAAAGAGATGCAGAGTAAGGAATACATGCTCCCATGGGGTTTTTTTTAGTTAAGGTGATGTGATCAAATTTAGAACTTTACTTTGCATCTGAACAAGTTCTGTTAAAGACCTCTAAAGTGTATTTAAGTTTTATTCGTGCTTCCCACAGTTCTTGTAAATTAGTTTTCAGATCTCTCAGTGGAAGGACTCAGACCAAGACCCTCAAAGAAGAAGATTCTTTAGTCCAGATCCAATAGGGTTCTTACTTGCTATTGCTAGCTTGCTACTGGCTCTTTGTTAGACCCTACCTGGCTGGTATGAACCCAGCTCTTTTAAAATCTAGTTTATAACTCAGGCTGTCTGTTTAAAATGTGTAATCTCCAAGCTGAGGCTGAGATACCAAGGTGACGTCACTTGAGTAATTTTTCCATACGTGACAAAGCTCCACGAAAATGACAGTAAACTTTTTACATTTGTTTTCACAGGCTATATTTTACCCTCCATGACTATCAAATTGATTTTAAACATGTGAAATTGTTGGAGTGAACCTTGTAATAATAACAAGATTGAAGGTCATCATGATTTCATGGTTGCTTCTTTACACATGCACGTTTTTCCTCCACCTCTAAAACCACACACACACACACACACACACACACACACACACAACCAACTAAACAGAAAACCTTTTTTCTGTACAATGTAACACAGAGGTTCACAGAGAGTACTCACAAACACTGACTCTCCGTCCCCTACACACATACACACACACACAAATACACACACAAACACACACAAACAATTATAGCCAGGCTTGAGCTGTGGGTTAGAGCTAAGACTGTCCATTAGCAGTGGTCCGTCGCTGTTTCAGGCTTAATGAAGTAGAAAGCCAGAAGAAAGAGAAAGCCTGCAGACCTGATTAATGAGAGGGGAAGAGAGAGGAGGCAAAAGAGAGAGGAAGAGAGGAATAGTGATGTAGAAAAAAGAACAAACAGGGGTCGAAAAGAGAGAGACAAGCGATGCATAATTACAGGTGATGAAGTAAGAAAGGAAAGGAAGGGAACTAGAGAGGGGGAGATTGTACTAGATTTTTAATTGATCCATGTAAAGCTGCCATGTGAAAAGTGCTTACTTAGTCTTAATTCCTTCAACCTGTCTGCTAAACGGTCTCCTCTCAAAGCTATCACTCCATTTCCTTCTTTGAAAGTCTTTTGAAGAATCTTTGCATCTATGACTGTAGCTTAACACTCCAGAAAGCCTGCCTCACATCTTCTCAAGTCAGCAGGAAATGATTAAAGTCACGGTCCAGTTAACTGCCGGCCGCCCTCAGCCCCGTGGGCCTTGGGTGGAACCACCCACCTGTGCCGGGCCTCTTAGAAAGGCTAAGAGCGTGCACGCACACACACGCGTGCGCGCACACACACCAATGAAATTAGTCACCTGTACAGGGGCATGCAGTGAGCATTAGGCATTAGCCGTGGCAGGCTCTAGCTAAAGCTTGGCTATGCTCTAAAAAGCAGCAGCAGGAATGGCACGGCAGGCTGGAGAGGCAGGCAGGCTGCATGGGTGTTCATTAAAACACCCAGCACCATTCACAGGGAGAAACAAGGCCATAAAAGCAATTAATCTGCCCATAAACAAGCCATTCTGCCCGTCCAACACACCCACAAACACACGGGCATGACAGTGGGAGCAGGGAGGAGGGAGGAGGGTGAGCTCTATCTCCCGACTCTCTCTCTCATTATCTCTTTCTGTCTGATTCCGTTTCTCTGAAATACTCAGATAAATCCAAAGATCTTAAAGTTTTTAATCTAAAAAGTGTTGCTATCTAAATCCTGCATTGTTAAGTTGTAGAGATAGCAGAAGGTGGGTAAAAAGTGTCGCATCACACTTGCTACAGACCACACTGAACTAAGATGCAGCAGCCCAACCTGCATGGTTTTCTGAAGCTGTCGGTGATGTCATGTCACAGGTCTGGGCATCATTCATCTGCCTTTATCACTTGTTTCTCCGCTTTGATTCCAATCCTTATTGATGAATGTGCACCGAGCATTTCTCTTATAATGGGGTTAAAGATTAAGATTCAATATATTGTTTTCAAGATGCTCCTGACAAGTCATCACATTTTACTGACTGTTGGGTGGTGAATAGAAAAAGCACAAAAAAAACAATATTGTCATTACATTAATTAATAATTATAAAATGAACATTAGAAGTACAAGCAACTTGTTTAAAAAAGAAAAATGATCAACTAAAACATTTTAGGATTTAATGGGTAAAATCATATTCATACTACATATACTGTATATAATCCAATTTACAGTATGGTTCAGTGCAATAAACAGCGTTTTATGTGGAGATAAACCTCCTCACACATACAAATCAAAAAAGCAGTTTTGTTCACTTTACTTGTGCTAACTTGTGCACGCATTCACACCTATGGGCACTTTAGAGTTGCCAATTAACCGAATGTGCATGTCTTTGGACTGTGGGAGGAAGCTGGAGTACCTGAAGAGAACCCACCAGGCTTAGGGCGAACATGCAAACCACGCAGAAAGGCCTCAGGCCCAGGGTTCAAACCCAGAACCTTCTTGCTCTGCACCTCACAGTGCTTACCACTGCACCACCATGCCACCCCAAATGAAAATACATATATGGTAATATCAAAGTGCTAAGTAAGTCATATCAATCTAGGGACCTGTTCAGGTTCCATTATAAAGTGCAATTGTAAAAACATGAAGTAATTTGCTTATGACCAATAAAACGAACAAAAAAACGTACTTGTAATGTCTTCACTTGGCTACCCCTGCTGGCCACAGGGCCCTCAGCAGATGCGTACGTCGTTCTTGCCTCAGTTCTTCTATAATGTCAACACACATTTTCACTAATCCCCAAATGTCCTCCCTCACAGCAGATGATTACAGCACAATATGAGTATCAGTCAGAGTATCTAAAACCTAAAATCATTTTCCACTGCTGAGTATGAGAACTAAGGAGTCTTATCAGCACTGATCCTCTCCTCCACTTATTTCTGTAACAATACAAAGACATCAGATACAATAGAAGATAATAAGCGATTGAGCAGGTGTGTGTGTGTGTGTGTGTGTGTGTGTGTGTGTGTGTGTGTGCATGTGAAAAGTCTTAGTGTGTGCATTTATTACCAGGGGCTGTACAGATGATGAGAGATGATGAGTTGCATGCCTCCACCCTATTGAGTAATAATGAGAGTGGTGTGATTGCCTGAGCTAAGAATAGTAGGCTGCTTGTAGCTGTAATAGTGGGATTGTCTCTCTGCTATGCGACCCTACGGCAACATCGAGCTAGATTTATCACCACAGAACAAGCTGTAACAATGCTGGAAAAGGCATACACACTCACCAATGAAACGAACATGCAAATACATCCATGCACATACACACAAGTGCGGAACATGCTTTAGCTGTCGGGGGGGGGGGGGGGGGACTGGCAATAGAGGACATATGGAAAACAGAGCTGGAAACGCACAAAGACATTGAAGGACAGGTGGGCTCAAAACTCGGCAGCTACACGTGTAGTTGGATCATAAATTGTTGTTCGTGCACCAAAGGTCAACTCTAGAGTTTAGAGAGAAAGCCAGAGCTCCCATACCTCTACTTTCCTAGCATCCAATTATCCTTTCTCTATATCCTCTCCTCAGTTTCGTCACTCACCTTGTCCTTCCCACCATTATTTCAGAAAACCATGGCATTCTTGTCTGTTTTTTAACCCTGATTTTTTTTTTTTTTTTTTTTTTTTTTTTTAAATCAATTGCAGCATGTCTCTTACATGTTCTGTGTTATTCTGCCCTTCAGGGCCTATGGAAACATGAGCCCACCCAGTAATGCACATTATTAAATAAATTACCATGCTGTAGAAAAAACACATATAGTCATTCCTCTTGTAAACCATCTGCTTATTCTGTGCCACAATGACAGACTGAGGAATGGTAATGTTAAACACAAACACATATTCCCTTCCCAGTGCGGGTCCCCTAATTTTATATTTTCCTGTCTCTTCTTCTAGTGAGTGGCCATCGCCCAAAGCCAATCTCGTGGAAAATGAAAGCTATCTGAATATTCTTGGGGAGCTCAGGGAGAGTTGTGTGCTCTCCGAGCATCATTTCACCTGCTGTGTTTACGGCTCCACTCTGAGCTATTGCATGACTTGTCTTTGCTCTCCGGATCGCAGAGGGAGAATGAAGTTGAAATTAGTTCCGGGGATATATGTGCGTGAAAGTGCATGTGCCTCAAGTGCATAGACACGCTCACACAGGAGTACACGAACAAACACACACACAGGTTCAATTAGTGTCCTATCGTAGGGGGCTCAGGTGAGGGATAAGTCATGTTTAGCGCACCTGTCTCTCCAGCAGGACCTGTGCTGGAATTAAAGCAGAGGGTTTGGGAGCTCTGCCACAACACCATCAACCGGAGGTCATAAACACACACACAGGAGACAAGCTGGAGTCTATCCTGCTTACATGATGACTCTTAGGGACAGATGCAATAAATAAATCAGTAACCCCACACCCATCCCCCCCCTACCCCCCCAACCACCCACACGAACGCTTGCGTAAACATGAATGCATTGTGTGGATTAAAAACAGAAAGTGCACACCTATCCCAATGCAGAGGCAGCACACACCACAGCATCTTTCCAGAGTGTGTGTGTGTGTGTGTGTGTGTGTGTGTGTGTGTGCTTTACCGACCTGAGACTCTGAATGACAGGTACATGGGTAACTGTCACTGGTACAAAGCTAATGAATATTCATACTGTTATTCTCACTGCATTATTCACCAGCATGAATTTGCGCACGCACACACACACACACACACACACACACACACACACACACACACACACACAAGCAATCTTCATTCTGTGCATGCACAAACATACATATCCGCAAGCTTGCATTTTAACTTTCTTGAACCAACACATTTGGATACACACGCAAATAGAAATGAAAGACAGACACAGAGACAGTCAGACAAATTTCCATTTCTGCTGCTTGCAACTTTGTGCGTATGTGAGCTGACAACAGGGAGAGAAATGCAGCCCACTGAGGTGACCTTGACTTAAAACATACTCTGACAAACAAACTCCACAGTTCCAATAGAAGTTGTCATTATTCTTCCTTCTGTGTTTAACTCTGTCAGCTGCATGTGTGCCAGTCATCCTGTCCATCCCTGTCAGTCAGTCTGCCTCTGCTAGTCTAACGCTGTCTTTTAATGTATGACGAAATCTTCGAACTGGTCTGTAAATTTTCCTTTTAGATTGTGTGTATGCATGTGCATGTGCTTGTATTATGTGTTTTAATGAAAGGCTTATGGAGAGTGGTCGGAAAGGAGGCAACTTCCTCCCACCACTGAATAAAACATCCCATTTAGAGCCAACAGCCGTACACCATAAATCCCCTTTCCACCAGCACTGGGCCACTACTCAGACAGAGGGAGCGTTAGAGGCAGGAGGACAGAGAAGCAGGAGTAGAGAGGAGGCAACAGAGAAGCAAGTGATCATAAAGAGGAGCCGTTTCACCTCGAACGATACAGCTCTTATGTCTATACACTTCATATCAAGCTACAGCCTGCAGCCAGCTAACTTAGCTTAGCACAAAAACTAGGTACAGACATGAGAGTGCTATCGATCTTTCCATTTAAGTCTTGGCAAGAAAGCGAACAAGCATGCGTCCAAAAATGTTGAACTATTGCCTCAATTACCTGATAGAAATGTAACGTTCTATAAATTATGTTTGGCTTTGATTGGTCATCAAGGAAAACATTATTGTGTTGGGTTTGGAACGCACTCACAAAATAATAAGATAATCTCAAAAAATATAACACTTTACGTATTCATGAGCAGGAACTGATTTAATGCTCTTAAGAAGCAGTGCTTTACACATTGCTCATGTTGCAATCATAAAACTCTTTTTATCTTCTCATCTCTACAGATGAAGTTAACTGGGATCATCGTGGATAATTAGGGAGACCAAACAACTTGTCATCTCACGTCAACGGTGTCAGATCTTGTAAATGAGTGTCTTTGCTTGCTTGTAATGAAGGATCAATGAACAAAAAATGAACAAAATAAACTGAGGGATGTAATTAGGATAGTGGGGGTTATAACAAGCAACATTTCCAACTAATCATTTAGCTAATTACTGGGAAAAATAATGTTATTTTAAGGGTTTACCACCCAACACAGAGTGTAATTGTTACCCAATGAAAGTATAATTACCTGAAATTACTAAGTGAGATTTTTTTTAAATGTATATTTTTCTTTTGATTGCTCCTGGTGTGTGCATGCATGCTATCAGTTGTGCACATAATCACATCTATGTGCGAGTTTGTGCAGGTGAAGGTCAACTTTAATTACCCTTCACAGAATGAGTGGAGTTGAAATGAATGTGAAAACAGAATGAGGTAGGAGGGCAGGAGGCAGCATTCACACAGGATGAATGTTCTCTTTTCCCTGTTTTTTTTTTTTTTTTGGGAAGGGGGGGGGGGTTTAATAGAATACTGGGAAGAGGTAATCACATCAGAGTACCAATCATTTCTGCATTAAGGGGAAAAAGTGGGTTCCCGCAATAGGCTGACTATTAGGGGAGGGTATCTGCCTCCAAGTGGCTATCAAACCACATCCACTCTGTCTCCTGGCTGAGAGAAAGAGAGGAGGTGGGGGTGTTTAACAGCTTGTGTCTGTTCATCTGACCATCTGTCTATGTACCTGCAAGAGTGAATGCACAAAATCAAGGTGGTGTACGTCCACGTGCCTGAGCCCGCAGTGTGTTTTCACCAGCTACAGTTGTCCAACCTTTTATAATAGCTTGCCAGTTATTTACAGCCAACACACGTTGCTGCATTTAGCCGGGGTGCCGTATATCAAGCTGTGAGTGTCAAGAATGGGCACATGACCCCACACGCGTACACACGCAGACACGCGTACACACGCAGACACGCACACACACACAAGCACACAATGAAGTAATGCTCTGGGCGTGGATGCAGGCATGCAACAATAAATCCCACCTCTTAATTCTCTTGCTCTTACAAACAATAAAAAGTAAAATACTTTTAAGCATAGAATATAGTCCTACAGGAGAAACTTGAAAATATCAAAGCTTATTTTTTAAAGTTGCACATAATCAATGTTTTTATATTAACAAAGGGTCAAATGACTACGTGTAAGGTGAAAGGTTTCACTCATGACAAACCCACAGAGATTTATCAGCCGACTCTACAGCTCCCCTCAGCTCTATGGCGCGTTTTTTAAAAAATCTTTTTTTAATTTATCATTTTGATTTCCTGGACTGCAACTTCAATTTTTTTGTTTTTCTTCCAATGCTCTCATTGTCCTTGTTTTCAGATGCAGCAGGCAGCTGTTTACAGCAAAAAAGATCTGATAAAATAACTGCACACCACCTGCCCAGCACCAAAGACAGACAGCGGGCAAATACAGTGGAGCATTTAGCAGCTAAAGAGAGAAACATTTCCTTCAGAGAGACCAAAGCAGAGCTAAATTCAGAGTGAAATTTGGATTTAAATCCACCAGATGTCCAGAAGCATCACTCTAAATGAAAATGAAAGTTGGACTGTGTCTGCTGGATGTGTAAGATGTTTGCTAACACCTTTGCTGCAGAACTTTATGTCTATGTTGTGTTTACAGATTATTCTGCTCCTCAGAAAGTCAATTATTGCTGCCTTAAATTTGCACGCAGCACTGTTAGAGTCCATGCAATTAAACTTTTCTCTTCCTGAATTTGTAAGTACACTTAACTTTCATTCACACTTATCCGTATGAGTCTCCGCCGGGCAGATCATAAACCTGAAAACAATCTGTCCTGGTTTTGCTAGGCTACATGCAAATCAGGTTTCAGTCCAGTCAGAGGGAGGCATTAATGCACCTGAAGCTGTTTGGTCTCTGCGAAAAACTCCTCCCACCTCCCAAGTGGGTTTGAATACTCGGATTTTACTTCATCTGAGATGCTTCTTGGATACATTTATGATTAGCTTTTTAGATGTCTGATATCTATGCGATCCACCACACAGGCATGACTGAAGCTTTTGTTAAAAAACATGTACTGAGCGCAAAAAGGGTAAGCCAGCAAGAAAACACGGAAAGGTTGTGCTGTAGCTTGTTTTTTATTCACTATATCTGGTTTAATGTAAACTCTCTCTCTCTCTCACTCTCACACACACACACACGCACACACAGTCACACACAGTAGGTAAGTCAGCACACAAACACACACACAGAGGGGAAAAAAACACATTACGGGCATGTTGCAGGGGTAATGGACTTGGTAATTGCTTAGCAACAGGCAATGGCACCACCACCTGTCTACCAAGGTACCCACTGAAGGTCAGTGTGTGTGTGTGTGTGTGTGTGTGTGTGTGTGTGAGCACTGTCATGTGTAGGAGGGCACCTTATCGCAGGACACAAACACCCACAACCACTGCACTATCACTGTCTCATTGTTTTTTTTCTTTTCCAGTCATGTTAACTTCCCGCTGGGTTAAGCTCTCCTGCTGGAGGTGGTGCTGTCAGATACATCACATTACAATACATGACATCACCAACAATGTTAAAGTTGGAAAGCCTCATAAAAAGCTTGGGTAGTGTGACACAAACACACACACTCTGATGATTGTGATCTTTGCCTGCCCGTGTGTGTGGGTGTGAACTGTGGGTGGTCTTTGTGTTTTTCATGCTTTTATGTGTGAATGTTGGGAGACGCGTTACTGTGTGTGTGTGTGTGTGTGTGTGTGTGTGTGTGTGTGTGTGTGTGTGTGTGATTGTGTGTGTGTGTGTGTGTGTGTGTGTACCTGTGAGGGACCTGCCGGGTTGTCGTGCTGTGTGTCTTTCAAGTGCCTCAGAGGAAGATGGAGTGATCTTTTGGCCCCAGGAGAGGAGGAGTGTGACGATGCTCTACTTTTATGTCCTGTGTTTTCAGTCCATCCTCTCTTTATCTTACCCTTTCATCACCCACCTCCATCCCTCCATCCCTCCCCCCCTCACTGTCGCTACCCCGTGCTCCTGAGTTACGTTGCATGACACACACACAGACTCCCTCTATATCATATTCTAACTTACCTCTCCCCACATACACCTTACACACATACAGTACCTCACTTGAGAGAGGTGTGTGTGAACGGAAAAAGAGACCTTGAGTGCTTGCTTGATTTTTAGAGTTTACAGATGGACGACAGAAAGGAAGATTGCTGACTGCTGCATGTACCATGAGTGTCTGTATGTATGTGTGTGTGTGTGTGTGTGTGTGTGTGTGTGTATGCGTGCATTAGTATTATGTATGTGTGGGTGCCTACAAGCAAAGTAGTAGAAAAAAAGAGTTAGGACCTCCCTCCAGCAGTGCACAGACTATATCTCTCCAGCAAATGAAAAAGGAGTGGGCCTGCCACCAGTGTTTTACTGTAGAGAGACAGGCATGAGGTTCAAATCAAATACAGGACTAGATCATAGTCACATTGAATAATACATGCATTTCATATTCATGGTTGCTTGTGCATTTCATGAACACCCAGCGAGATGACAGGACTGTTCAGGGTTATAACTGCCAGCTATTGTTTATCAGAAAGAAAAGGAACATAGTGGACAATGCTCACCATTAGCACACCTGCACATTCTGTACCATCAGTGCTGTTATAATGAGAGAACTGGGTCTGACAGAACACTGTGCACTGGCACATACACAGGCAGTTACCATGGACAAGCTGAGCGGCTGTAAGCATGTGATTATGCACATGTACTGTACAGTAAATGTACTACCACTTAGGGCTGCAAGGCTTTTATTAAGGATTCTTTTTCTTCTCAGAAAAGCACAAAATCTTTATATTTTTGCATAAAAGGAGACAAAGTGGTTTACTTTGTGAAGAAATACACTGGCAAAACTTAAGTTAACTGATCTGCATAATTACAGGAATACAAGAGGTCACGAAAGAGCAAACACTCGGTGCAAAAACATTGTTCTCTGCACAGGCTAATACATCCACACAGATGTGCGGCAACACGTTGAAGCATACGATCACAGCACACCTCAGCCGGGCCGGTTTTATGGGGGAGCATAGAAAATGAGCAGTTATTCACTCTACATGTGCAGTCAGCATGTTCCAGGTCAGTCAGTCTGTCTACTTTTCTGTACCATCCATAAATGACCAAACATGTCTGTGCTCCTCCAATACAAAGCCTCGTCTCTTTGTCAGGTTCAATCATGCCCCCCCCCCCTCCCCGCCCCCTCCTCTTTTTCTCCTTAATCCTCCTTCACCTCACATGCAGCGACACATCTGGGTTTCTCCAGAAATTTCGTTTTTCATCATGTGCTTTTGGGTGAGGTGACACACGACACATTGTGGAGTCTAGCCACCCTGGGGGAATACTAATAGAGAAGAACCAATAGAGGAGAGTCAACGAGTCAGGGAAACAGAGAGAGACAGAGGCAGTGCAGGGCGACGGAGACAGGGTGAGACAAAGATGGGGAAGTGAAAAACAGAGATTGTCATCAAAAGACATAAAATGAAAGGGAGTCTGAGCGAGACAGAGAGAACAAAGTATGATGAAAATCTGAATTAAAGAGAAAGGGAGAAAAAGTATAGGGAGAAGTACACCATAGAAAAAGGGGAGAAAATGAGGAACTGAACGGGTCAGATCAAGGAAGTAGAAATGGGCGGAGGGATCTTAAAAACAAAGAATATGTGAAAAGGAGAGAGCAAAGAGTGAGGATAGAGAAATGGGCAGGAGGGAGGAGTGGACATGAAAAAGTGTTGTGTTTAGTCAAACTGAAAGGGCAGTGGAGACTGAGAGAAGGAGGAAGCGGCCAGAGAAGGATGAAAGAGTTTTGCTGCCTGAATGAATAATTCAATCGGAAAAACAAGGGTATCAGCAGAATAAAGCTTTCCCTTCCACCACCACCAACACATACTCTTGGTCATACAGTACCGTGTATAGACATATGTGCAAAAGCTTTTGATTTTTTCTCAGAATGCGTATGCGAGTTGGCAAAATGTTTGTATGCATTAATGTGCACATTGAGCTTGGGTACCACATGTGGCACTCCAGCAGGTCCTAACCTGACATTCATTTAATCTCTCAGTCTCACCGCCCCCCCCCCGCCCGCTGCTTCACACCAGTAGCCCTTTTCTCTTAGATCAGTAGCTATAGCAACTCTCAAAAGCAGACCAGGACAACAGAGGCCTTGGGAAGATATACAGGGGGAGGGGGGGGGACTGAAAACAAAGCTGGAGAAGAGTCCAAGGTAAGGTGAAAGAGGGACGAGGTGTTCAGCTTGCAGCTAATTGAGGTCAAGTTTGTTTAAAAAGTGGCCGTTAACTGGTTTAATCTTATAATGCCCTCAGAGAAAGGGTAAAAACAACAGATAAAAACAGCAGTGTGTCAAGGCAGTTATTGGTATGGGACTTGAGAATTTTACACAACAAATTGAGTTTAGCCAATATAGAAGGAGTAGGCCGGTGTCTTCGGACTATGTACCTGCTGCTTTGGCAAGTAAAACTAAAACAACTCTGATGGCAATAAGCTGCGAGGGGAGTGGTAGTAAAATAGATTTCTCTGCTGATCTATTTATTTCCCTCAGAATAAGTGTATCGAAAAGCTGGCACAGAATGAAATCAACATTTGTTTATACTCAGCTGTATTGATATCAGGCGGTGAGTACACACAGTGAATATCGAGTTTTGGTAATGTTTGAAAGTGCACTGCAGCATGATTACTGACCATCTCTTTCTACTGCTTCATCTCTCCATCCATCTTGCCTGCACCCACCTCATCCTCATTCCTGTTGGCTTTTCATTTATCCCTTAATATAAATCCCGTGTTATGGGGCCTCATAAACAGGTCAAGTTTCACCCAACCAGAACGCCAACATGCACCTGTGCACATACACCATAATTAAAGAAGGAACAGTCTCATAAATCAAGAACTGTGATCCTTTAGTCAGAAACACACACATAGCATCATTCAGTTTTTCCCAGGTGTATAGCTACAAAAAGAGAAGATGTGGCCTCTAACAACCATAGCAGCATGTTTTTGTCTCCACGAGTGACATTCAATTGATCAGGATTTTCGACACTGTGGACATTTCAGCCAGCGAACAACCTCGTCAATCAGACGAGGCTAAAACAAACCCTGTAAGCATTTACGGTCTCTTCTCACACTTGCATTTTCTCCTTTGCTGCCCTTACTGCTGTGACTTCCCCATCATCACTCCCTCTCTCATGCTCTCTGTCTTATACACTCTATCTAAGAGCTAATCTCCTTAAAACAGCAATCTCTTTCTTCCCTCCTCTTCCCTCTCCCCTTGTCTCTGTTTCTTCCCACAGATTGCCCTCTGCCCATCACCAGACCTCTCTGTCTTCCCACCTGTCTTCCTTTCCTCCTTCCTCCATTTCTCTTGCTTTACATCTCCACCCATCAGTCTTTTCACCCCAAACAACTCTGCCCCCCCCCCCCCCCCCCCCCCTCCTCATGATGGATAGGTTTTTTTGCTGTCTGCACCATTCTTACCCTCCACATCACATTAACCTAATTTCAAGGTCAAGTTCATATGAAATAGATAATTTTTCAATCTTGCAGCTAATTCCAACTATTAATAATGTATTATGGATGAAGCAGTCAGCAGTCAAACACCCACCTCTATGCTCAATGTTGATCCTTTCACAAATCAGATAGGTTGGAAGGCAGGGCTATGTAAAGGTCAAACAAATTACCAGAAAACAAATAAGCTACTTAAAACCTGAAGACCCCCCCACCTCCCACCACCACCACACACACACACACACACACACACACACACACACACACAGGACTGACATTTTCATTAAAAGAAGAGACAAATATTCAAAAGTAGAAATTAGAAAGAGGATACCAAGTGTTTCTGGAACACTTCAGAAGGTGAAGAAGAAATATAAAAATTGGGAAATAGGATAGGAGACTGTGGAGAGACAGAATAGGAGGATGGGGTGAGATGGGAGGAGAGATAAAGGACCAGCTGAAGGGAAAGTGTGACACGGTGCAGTGAGGGAAATGGAGACAGGTGGCAGGTTGGACTGCCGGTGACTGACTGATGCTCAGGGCAGGAGGAGATTAAAGCAGAGCCACGAAGTCACCTTAGACAACACACAGAGGGACAAGCGGGAGGGGTTGGAAATAAAACAAAGCACAAGAGGGAAATAGAGAATGTGAAGCGAAACATGGTAGAAGGTAATGGTCTGAATTGTATAGTCCCAACAGTGCTATGTGATTTGTTACAAGTGACATTAAATGGTTACATGGAAAGTTAAAGGTATTGTATCCACTAGCAAAGAAATTAAACATTTACATTCTTTAACAAGCAAAAATTCCCAACAATTGCGGCTTCCAGCTTCCAAAATGTAGGTATATGCTGCAGATCTCTGTGTCCTGCTCTTGAATTGAAAACAAATGGAACAATTAGGGTTTTGGACTGTTACTTAGACTAAATGAATAATTGATTAATCAGAAAAACAATGGGTAAAACAATCAATAATAAAGCATTAGTTGGGGCTCTTGTATTTACATACAGGTCATTGCTTTCATTAACATGGCATTCATTCACTCTTGGTATTCTCTTACTGCAAGACTATGTGCAAACCAGATCGTCTACTGGTTTCGTGCAACAAAATATCAAAAAAAGAGACAATTCACCTTGACGGTACTTGAATATGGCTACAAGGTCATCTAGACACAAATCCCTATTTTCTGACCTGTATCAAAAATTTGTGATAAGTGTCAGAAGTTTGGAGATGGGACGAGTCCCATCACTGTCTGTGATCAGTGAGAACTGACTTTCAGCTCTGTAGATTGGTTGTGTGAAGTTTATATTGTAAGTTTGATCAACTTACTGTAGTTTACTGCAGTTGTGCTGTATCCTCTGTTTCTCTTTAATCATGAATAAAACTATCGGCTCAAAACTGAGTAAAGAGAATATTTTTCTTCTATCTGATGACTCTTTGCCCTTTGATAGGAGTCCATTGTTGGCCAGTAATATGTTATCCAGCTGGGATTTATTCTCACAGGTAAGGATGGAGAAAGGGGAAGGGTCAGGCAATAAGTAGTTACAGAAAAGGCACAAAAACAAAAAGATGGGGAAGGAAGGATACAAAACAGAGAGCAAGAATAAGAAATGGAGGTGGAATACACCCGAGGAAACTGGAAGAGAGAGAGCAGCCCCTAGAAAGAAATTGCAGCTTGTAAGAAAAGGAGAGGAAAAGGAGCGAAGGTACAAAGGGAGGCCTGGAGAGAAGAGAGTATAATGAAAGTGAACTATCAGAGAGATGGAATACAGAAAAAGGGATACAAAAAGGTATCATATAGGTAAGAACAGGACAATGGGAAAGACTGCAAAAAGATAATGTAACAAAAAAAAATAGTACAGAAGGAGAAAGGAGGTAGGGTGGAGAGAGAGAGCGTAAATGGAAGAAGGGGAAACAAAAAAGGATGGATGGAGAGGGAAGGGATGAGCTGGTTGGGTGAAGAGGGGATGTTCAATGGGGCACAACGCAGCCAGTGAAAAGCCCATCTCGCTCCCAGTATGACATCTTTCCACTCAACAATTCACAGGTGGAGGCAGGGACACACACACACACACACACACACACACACACATACACACACACAATCAGAGCTCCAGTAGAGTCTACATGCCATGTTTCAGTGCCAGCCTTCCACGTGTGTGTGTCTCTGTTGTAGCTGAACTGAGATCTCGGTGCTCTGGATAACAACCCTCCATGAGACTACACCAGCCAAAAGAGCCCAACGTGATGTCGAGAATAGTGTGTTTGTCTGTGTGTTATGTGACAACAACGGAGCTGGCATGTGCACAACTGCAAAGTCTTGCATCCGATTAGTTGCTGTGAATGAATAATAAATGTCTCTGTGTTGATTTGTCCTGATAGGCATTACAGGGATTATGAGTTCAATGTGACTGCAGATGATGTTGAATTCAGTAATTTGTTTCAAGGCTAATCTGATGGTGCAAATAGAAGACGATTCTAGTTAATCTATTCATACTTTATACTGACTGTGCGCTGTGTACTCTGCGACTGTGACATAATTAATGTGAAAGTTAACTAAAGTGGGACATGATGGAACACAGAAAGAACATGCAGTTTGAGAAGAGTTAGGATTTAAATAAATACAAGAGAAAATAGTCCCTCATCTTCTATTTAACAGGCAACCGTGAGACAAGAGTGTGTTGTTTGTACAGGATGTATAGTCTGGAGGAATTTATATTCTATGCTGTACTACATATGTATTATGATCTGACATCCATTTTATGTGCTGCCACTATTTCTGCATGAGGTCATGATGTATGATTATTCATGCAGCATAAGTTCAGAAAATCATTTATATGCTTGCCTGCTTCTGCAAATAGGATCAGATCATATACAGCAAGTGATACAAGTTCAGTACAGAAGCCTCAGAATGATCCCCTATATTTAGAAGTGCTGCATGTAGTATTAAGATTTATGCAGGTTTATGGGTGAAACACTGTGCTCACAGAATCTTTAGAATTTATTACACAGGGCTGAAACAGGGTTGGGGGAAAGAGGGAAGGGAAGGGAGGGGATTTGTATAAAAGCCTGCAATAGCCCTTTAATTCTGAACTCAGCGTAACCTGGCTCACCTTCAAAACCTCTCTTCATTATGATAGTGGGCACTTTGCCAACGGCACCTGCAATGTATAAGAAGCTAATACTCAGCTGCCTCTCAATAAAAAATATAATCTCTGGTGTCATTGTCACATTGGTGAATATTTCAATATTCTGAGGAGCCCCGGGAGCTTAAGGTAGCAACATAGACAGAGGAGCGCGAAAGCCAAAAATGATTCTTGGAACATGTGCCACACTAATTTGGATAAATCCTGAGCAGGAATATGAAGCTGGATTGGAGACGTGTATTTGGCTGTGCTGGTGAAAGGGTCATTATTCTAATGCAGTGGACATGTCTGTCCACACTGTATCTGTTTCATTGTGTTTGCGGTGAAGGCCATGCACATCTGTGGGCCCATGTGTGCTCTGTGAATGTCATTATTGTTTCCTCTTAGGCAGCAGCCAGGTCACTTGGCCACCGTGTCTCAGCCTGTGCTCCTTAATGATAAGCTCCACTGCTTATCTCCATGAATGACTGAGCAGCATGTATGAATGTCTGTGTGTGTGAGTGGGATTTGCTGCCACGCTAGAACATTGTAAATACACAATAACAAATATGTGAGTGCATAATTTGATTTTGATATTGACTATTCAGGTGTCCAAGCAAACATATTTCCATCTTGTGTGTGTGTGTGTGTGTGTGTGTGTGTGTCTGTACCACTGCACATGCTTGATTGTCTGATATAAATGGGATGTCTTCAATACAGCTTCCAACCTGCTCCCTAAGACACATTAAAAAAAATTTTCCTGGAGCATCTTTAACCATGAAGCTGCTCTAGTCAATTTTTTTTAATCATTAATGGATCAATTGACTACATGCAATGTGCAAGGGGTCACTTGTAATAATGAATCCACTAAGAATTATCAACCAACTCTGAAGTTCTCTTCAGCTCTACAGAGCGAATCGTTCATTTAAATGTGTTGTTTGTATGGTACAAACTTCATTGTTGTGACTGTACTATTCTCATCCATCTCGTTTCCAGCCACAGAAGCTGTGTAATGGTTAACCTTGTAGGGACCAGTTTTTCCCCCTCAAATGGGAAATGAGTGCCCATCATGTGACTGTGTCCGCAGTATTTTGTACCCACAATACAAGTAATACTTACAGACACGTCTTATGCATTTGTAATGTTATAATGTAGCCGATGAGTCATTTGAAAGAGGAAAATACACGGTCACATAGGAAAAACACGTATTTGGACACATAATACTAACAATGGACAATCACCATAATTTCATTTTTAGTCTTATTTTTTCCTCAACCGTGCCACTGACGGTTGGCTACAAGGTTAATGTTTTTTGTAACACAATTTTTCCATTTTCCAAAAACTGATACTGAGACATTGCATATCTGGCGCCAGCTGCCAGACACACCACATCTGCACCTAACATATTTCTGACATCCACTTGGAGTGACAACCATGAGACGTGATATTTGTTGATCTAATGACTAATTCTAGCCTGTTGATGGGAAGGTTTCCCTGCGTCTTATCAGTTCAGGAGAGATGGGCTAATATGGATGGAAATTGCCTCATACAATTACCACCACAAACAGGATTGTTATCAGTGTAATATCAGTCTATTAGTCATGCAACTTGATAATGGAGTTAATGAGGCAGTGCAATGATGGGCAATAGGACAGCCAGCACAGAGTCAGATTCAGCAATATAGGTGGGCTAACGTGTTGAAAAGCAATACTATAGCTGTTATCACCTCCATTAAAAAAAAAAAAAAAAGACTGTGTCTGTACTAAAATGAATCATAGATATCACTCAGAGGGGGAAAGCCTTGTGACGGGAGTGGCGGATTGAGAAAGCTTGCCTACAGCGATGTCTCAGCTTTTGGACACACTCCACTGGTAGAAAATCATGTGGCTACACACACACACACACACACACACACACACACACACACACACACACACACACACACACACACACACTACCAATGCCAGAAAACAGACACGCATGCAAGCAAACGCCACGCACAGACACACCACATCGTTGGGGTTTCAATATTCTCTGCATGCTGTCCCACCTGGATGGTCATGCAGCCCGAGGAGCACGGAAAAGAAAGGCAGCGAGCGGTGAAAAGTGTTTCACCTCACTGTGGGAGCGTGTGACAGGGCTCAGTTAGCACACACTGGGGCGATAAACCTGTCTCACCACTGCTGTTCAAGGTGTGCAGTAAATGGCAGTGAATTAGTAGTCATGCATGAGATTATGTACAAATTAAAATGGAGCAAAAGGAGTAGTAAACACAGGGTGCATCAGCCTGTGCTTGTTGTGGGTTTAATTGCTGACAGGTGTTTGATGGCAGTTAAGTTCCTCCAGGTCTTTAAACTGTAACTTCCTGTCTCGCAATGCTTTTTAAATGCAACCTAAATGTGCTCATTTATGTGAGTATCTACTCATCTTTTCTTACTTTCTTACTACTGTGTACGACTCAGTAAGCGGCACTGCAGAGTGTGGACGTCGCTTTTGAAGTCTGAGGTCTGCAAGCAGAGAAAGCAAGCTGTGCTATTTGAAGTTTCCAGGTCTACTGATGGCCAAGCTGGAATTTAAAGTTGTGAAGTATCACGTACATGTACTAGCATTATACTACCAAGAAATACCAAGAAATCACTTTTACTGACAGTTGCTGACAAAACTCTCAGCCTAATGTCGCATCTCAGCAATGTGGATCATAGATAATCACACACTCACAGCTGATATATCCAGCAGTCTTTCGTAGGTAACATAATGTTACTAGTCAGAACAACGTAACTCCCATGTAATGCAATGTAATATATAACTCGTCCGATACTGTAAGCTCAGTGTATGTAAGTTAGCACATGCGTATCACAGTGAAAATGTTGAAGAGGACTGATGGACAAAAAAAAAACAAAAAAAAAACACACACTTGCAGGCCAGATAAGTGACGTGTAAGAACATTAAAACTACGACCAAGGAAGGTATGATGAAGAACATGTTGAGTTTTAGTTAACAAAACTGATTTTTAACAGTTTAGAAAAAAGCAATCACTACAAATTTGAAACACAGCTGAATTAAAAAACAAAACAAAAAACAGACAATGACAAATGTGTGCCACAGTCACATCAAATTTGTACAAGAAAAAAATTATTCTTACGTCAACCCCAATGGAAGAGAGAGTTAACTAAATTTTGCTCATTCTCTCACTGCTGAGGGAAAAGTAGTCAGTTTCCCAGGTAACCGCGGGACAAGGATGGAGAAGAGGTAAGGAGATAGGAGGAGGGAAAATGAGGAGCCATGAGCATAAGCAGAAAAGAAGAAAAGAAGACAGATAAGAAGAAAAGGCAATAACTTAATATGAAATATTCAACAATACAAAGGAAAAACCGACATGACTTAAGTTAATTCTACAAGGGAACCTTAACAGAAAGTCATTCTAACCTTGTGTCCTTTGTGTATGAAGCTGGGGCAATCTTATTTCAACAGTATAGGATCATATTCAACCGAACAATTCACAAAAAAAGTCAATCTGTTCTTTCTATCAGCCGGCTGATGAAAACCATGTTCCCATCTGCAGCCTTGAGGTGTTCAGATTTTACCCTCTCGGCCCTTCACACTCTCTTTCAACGTCTCCTTCCGTCTCAGACTAAAGCAAAAGAAGGAGGGTTTAAGAGAGAAGTGAAATGTCCTTTCCTTTATATCATTTCATCCCATTTCTTCTCTGCACTGCCCCAAGTGGATCCTTCACAAGTTGGAGAAACCTCCTTCACAGCTATTCACGAAGAAAACTCTAGTGTGTGTGTGTGTGGGTGACATGTATGTTTGCTTACGGACATGTAAGTTCATATTTCATGACAAAAAGAGAGGGAGAGGATGTGTTCAGGTTCCACATGATAAAATTCACAATTACAAGTGCTGATTATGGGGAATGGAGTTTAGATTGATGAAAGAAAAAATTAATTTCAACAATTTTAGCATAAGGCTGCAACACAACAAAATGTGAAAAAATTGAAGAGGTCTGAATACTTTCTGAATGCACTGTATATTGTCAGATCAGTTATAATATTAGAGCTTATTCTAAACCCTCCTTCCAATCTCTATATAAACCCTTCATGTCATTCCCATCCTCCTCTTTCCCTCATCTCACAGCCCACTCACCTTACATCCCCTTCCCAGGCCCATCTCCTCTCGTGTCTTGCACCATTACCACTAATAAAGAGTGCCATGATGCCGGTTAAATTAAGAGAACAATGTTATTCATGACGGATCCGTAGCTTGATATGATTTTAATGGGCTCATAAATGTTGGAGTAAATACTTGTCAGGAACGAAGTGGCTTCTCACTGAGCCATCACAAGAATTCATTTCAAGAGAGGATTTGTTTCACAAGCGTTTGTGTGGACAATGTTAAAACTGGTTCATTAATGTTAGTAAGTGCTTATTTACCTCATGTGTCACATTGCACGTAACATTTGCATGTATTAAACACATGTCATTTGGGTATGCGTTGAATAACTGTGAGCTTTCGTGGGATTAGAAGAGAATTCAATTCATTTAATATTGCAGCCAGTAGGCTGTAATGGAAAAAAAAAAATTTACATTAAAGGTATATTAAAATTTGAAAATATATTTTTCTAGTACACACAATACCAACAATATGAGAAACGATCATCATGAAGCACTGAAATTTAACTATGACCCAGGCAAAAAAGGTGCATTCGAATACAGAAAGAAGATACTTAAATAAATGTCACTGGCGCAGCAGAGATATATAATGGCTTTTAGACCCTAATATGGGTCAAACCCCCAGAACACTGGATCCTGCACTTCCCATTATGCAATCTGATAGCATCATTCATCAGTCTCCCTGCCTGACACACCCACATAACCTGCCCAAGTCTTTTGAAGTACATACACAGTTTTTCTTTCATTCTCCAGTCATTTAGTGCATCTTTCCTTTAAAAATTTGTACATAAATGTATGAATTATGTACAATGTTATAATTAAGTCTTTCTTTTGATTTTACCGGAAGATGACATACGGTATTTATCAATATCAGGTATACAGTCTTTTTTTTTTTTTAAATCCCAAATGGAATGCACTAATTGTTTGGCATGACACAGAGATTAAAATTCACGCAACTGCTACGTAAATTAAAAGTTTTCCTTCAGAGGCATAAACATGTCATATGGGAAGGTGCATGTGATGAGGATTTAACTTGAAGCAGTTATGAGCCAAACTCCAAATTAAAGAGGGAATTAATTATCTTTATAACAAATCTGTCAGTTTTTTATGGACTGTGGTCTCATCTTTGGCGAAGGAGCCAACAAATCAAGGGCTGTGTGCTTGATTATGCAGAGCATTCCTACTGCAGGCCCGCATGTGCTATCTCCTGAGTGTGTATCCTGTTGTATCGCATTGCGTTGCAGCCATCCAAAGTACCTTTCAGATGGGAGCAGAGGGCACAGTAACACCTGGAGCGTGTTTGGCTCTTTAACAGCCAAAGAACATCTACATAAAACTCCAATTACACACCCTCATAAAAACTCACACAAGCTACAATATATCACCACCTCTAAACGAGATTGATGAGGAATGGAAAGGTGGGCATATTTCAAAAGAGCGAGCGGCACCCTGAAATAGAATGCATCAAACTTTGCCCACCAGCAATTCTTGCCTTCTTGTAATTAGAAGGCAACATTAATGCCATATTAATGAGCATCAGCATACACACTCAAACACATCGACTCAGAGAGAGAGAGAGACAGAGAGAGAGAGAGACAGAGAGAGAGAGAGAGAGGGAGAGGGAGAGAGAGAGAGGGAGAGAGAGAGAGAGGGAGAGCGTGGAATTAAATCATGACGTCAAATTTATGTCCCAGCCATATTTACTGCTTTAATAAGAGTTGGGTAAGCAAAGAGAACAGCTAGAGGGCACAGAGCCTATGTCAGCAGATATTCAAACACACACACACACGCACACACTCGCACTGACACACACACGTCCTTGTTGACGTGACCTGTTTTACATATTAGTCTCTTTAACCAACCGGCAGCCTTTACATCGCGCACCTTTATGCAGCTGCCATATTTACACATATGAATGTGTGTGCACGTACACACACTCTGCTTCAGCCGCACTCCTAACCAGCTGTAGGGGTCATTCCTAAAAGGCAACAGCTGAAAATGGTGTGTGGATGCATCTTATTGTGAACGACTGCGAGAGAGATAAGAGATCGAGAGATGCAAAAGGATAGAAAATGTAGTGGGGGATGGAGGGCAAGTGAGAAAATTGGCCAGATCTAATTAAACGCCCCTCAGACATGAGCTGCCTGCAGAACAGCTCTCTGATAAACCCATCCTGACTCTATCTCTATTGTAAACAAAGCCTTAACAATATCGCTCTCATCCTCCTTTTTAACTGACTTGAATGTTCACACCTACCTGCATACAAGGACAAGAATTCACCTAAACACATACTGTGGCTTGTGTCCCATACTGTCCGCCACATAACTCATCCCTGACGGTGAAATGCTTCATTTGATGATACTGGTGGAGGTGGTGTGGGGGAACCGGAGCGAGCAGCTGGCCACCCCGGCAGCTTGCAGGGCTCAGGGGCAGTGCTCTGATATCTGACTGCTGCGTTGAGGTGGGAGGATGGAGGTTGTGGAGAAGGGGGGGGGGGGGGGGGGGGGGGTGGGGGGGGGGGGGGGGGGGGGGGGGGGGGGGATAAAAGTCCACTGATAAAAGCAATGAGTGCAGAAGCTTGGTCCAGAATCTCAATCAGCCCATAACACAAGCCCCCCGAGAAAAAAAGGGCAGCAACTGTGGTGTGTTTGCGTGTGTGTTGCAGCAGTTAAATGCGATATCTGCAATAGATGGGCGACTTTACCATCTGCTGGTCTGAGAGCAGCACTGTGGGTAACCTTTGATAAGATGAACAGTCATTGTGTTATCACAGCGTGGCCAAGCTCTGCCGCACATTACTGAACATACTTTACACACACATAGGGATACAGATAAGAGGCAACTATGAAATTTTCACATTAACATAAACATAATCAAGGCCGCTCACACAGTTAGAGACTGTTTTTTCTTCCAGAGGCTCAGGTCAAATAATCATAATGCACATCTGGCAGGCCCTGGTTGCCTCCCTGCTGTGAGAAGGTCTGTGGTCTGAGATGTGACTGCATCTGGAGCGAGTGTCCTATCAAACATGCTAAATTTGAGACGCTTTGAAGATGTTGTCACTGTGGCCAATGACATTTCAGCATTCAGCAAGCAATCTGCGTGAGGCCGTAAGAGGTTCATCCATTTTCTTTTTAAATTAGTAAATGGGTAAACAAGGACCAAATAAAGTTAAGTATCCATCATTGGTTTTTATACCCAGTCTGTCTTGTGCTCTCTCTGTCCCTCTCTCTTTCTCTCTCTCTCTCTCATTCATTTTAAATAGGCATAGAATAGAGGTAAAACGATTAGTTAATTAATTGACAAAGCGGGAAATTAACTGGCAGCGATTCTAAAAATCAATCACTCATTTAAGTGAACTACTAAGTCAAAAGTGAGAATCTGCTGTTTTGCTCTTTGACATGAATTAATATCTGTTATTTGGAGCAACAGCAAAAAAACAAGAAGACAAAGAAAAAGAAGAAATTGTGACAGGGGTTTTTACACTATTTTCTAATGAAAAAAATAATAGTCAGTGATAATGAAAATAATTGTTCAATACCCTACAGAAGTCTTAAAACTTAAGAAAAAAAGCTAATAAGTGGACCTTGAGCTGGGATTGTTTTAGTCAAACTATTTCCAAGGTCGAGAATGAACCTTCATGCTTATCTTCAGTCAAATAGATGAGCAGACTCAAACTGGGTACGAGTAAAATCATAACAGCTTTTTGCTAACCCCAAACCTTCACCCAGCGGATATTTGTTTGGGCATAAGCTGTCTCTAGCTCCATCATCTTAAAGCTAAATAATGTGTGAAAATGATTATTTGCATCCTGTGACAGATTTGAGTTTCATGCTTCACAGTTCCAAACAATCAAACAAGCTGCAAGACCAGAATTAGCTTTGTTCCTGCTGGAGTGACTATGGATGGGTCAGTTCGCCCAAATTACAAAGTACACACATGACCTTGAAATGTGTGTGTATGTATGACAAAATAATCTTATAGTCCTCAGTGTTGAGATATCCACCTCAGAGAGTTCTGTCTCTTCTAAGTCACGGGCCCTTTAAAGCCATATTTGGTAATGTACGACTCTGATCCTTGGTTGATTTTCACAGTGGAGTTCATTTACTTTCCCAGTAACATTTTAGAAGCAGTTCAGTGTTGAAAATTTTACCACCATTAGTGAACAAGCTGCAAAGATGATTCTATTCAGTGCCAAAGGGTACATTTACACACACACACACACACTACAAATGCATGGACAAAAAGCCATTTCCCAGTCTGAAAGCATACTCCATTCCCGTGAAGATAAATGTCAGTCAGTGCCCCTCTGTCCCACTGGGCAGGGAGGGCAGAAAGTTGGATAGGAACCGAGAAGAAGAGGAGGCACGTCTGACCTCTGGCTAGCTGCCCTCCTGGGGGCCAAAGTGACGGACGACATGAACAAGGGAATGATGGTGAGAGAGGGAGACAAAGAGATGGATGGGAGACTGATAAGTCATTTCTCCTTGACATTCAGGGTAGTCAGGGTGCCTGATGTGGGAATAGGCTGTCTAGGGCATGAGAGAGTCCTCCAAGAGAGAGACATAACACACCATAATAATGTTCTCTGGATCCCATAGACCATGGTATGCCTTTGTGTGAGTGTGTGTTCATAGGGTGAGCCTGTGAGCAGTCAAGGTTAGAGATCAGCCTCAGCCCAAGATAGAGACAAGCCCAGAGGCATTCACAGCAACAATCACTGCCGTCCAGTCGAGCAGACAGGAAATGCCCTCATTTGTTTTTGTGGTGTAACAGATCAACAAGTCTTTATTGGAAAACCGAAGCAGACACAGAGGGATCCAAAAGTCAGAGACCACAGGAAAGTGGTCTCAGACTTTTGGACCCACTTTGCAACTGTGAAGCAACTCTGTTGTCTTCCCTCTGCCTTCCTCTTTGTCTCTCTGGGAATCAATGGCCTCCCTTCCAGCGCAGTCAAAGTCTGACCAGAGAAAATTAAACTAGAAGAATGGAAAAAGCAGCAGTGTCCAGCCTGACTAAAGGTTATACAAAAGTGTGAGAAACCCTGATCCACCCACCCAGACCTCAGCAAGGGCTGAGCAGAGTAACACAGCCAGACACAGACGAGAGTCAGTAGACAGAAAGGCTGAAAGATGGAAACACCACACCAATCTCTCTCTTTCAGTATAACATAAGGGACTATGTCTGTGTGAGTTTGTAGGCTGTATATGCCACAGTCTATGTAGGAAATCAGATAAGATAGCCAATTCAATATTCTACAGTGGGCTGCTGCGTGCAGTTCCACAGTGGAGTGCAGGATGTCTCTAACTGAGCTTGTGCAGTCTAGCTTTAATTTAAATAAAAGTTCAGTTGGTTTTTGGGGAATTCAACAAACCCAGACTGGCGCTACTACTGGATCCAATAGACATCCAGTAACTGAGCTGAGATAAAATAATCCCACCACTCAGCATGTGTGTGTTGGACTATACGAGTGCAGGGGAAAAAAAACAGAACCAAACTATTGCTTTAAGTAACAGACACTGCACAGAAAAACTGTACATACTTATAACATTTAATTTACTGTGAATAAATGTCACTCAAATGGCTCTGCTGTTTGTTGTATGTCTAATGTTGTTAATTCAGAATATGGTTTTCTGTTCCAAAATAAACCAAAACAGGGACATAAAAGGAAACATGCACAATGTCTCTGATCATTGTTCCTGACAATAAGCATAAAAAAAAAAACAACAATCTTCGTTACCTATTTTCCCATCCTCATTTTCTTTATCTTTGTGTGACATCTTGTGATCTGTGGGGAGTGTCAGAGATGGAAATAGAGACAGAGTGAGACAAGCTAGTGGTGGAAGGTGGATACAGACAGAATGTTGTTGACATTACCCAGGGTCCTGAAGGGATTGTTGAACCCTAGACTTCAGATTTCCGGGGATAGAGCCCACATGGACCTAATATTTGATGATGAAGTAGCAACCAGCACGGCTCAGTGTGAAAGCTTGGGGCCATGTCAAGGTGTCCTCACACATACTTCTCTTTAAGCCTTAAAGACCATTGTATCTTTGGTTTGACCACTGACTTCAGTACAGCCTAATGTATCTTAAAGCACTTCACAACGGTTCAGTGTTCAGCCATGATAGTGCGGCTGCACTGAAGAGTCTTATATAGGAATTTTGTGTGAGTGCATGTGTGCTTAGTGACTAGCTACAATCCGCTAGAGGCTAACCAGCAGGAAAGCCTCTAGCTTAGATGGTGTTGCTTCCATATACACAGGGCAGCATGCATTAAAGATGAGAGCTGCTCACACCAAATACCAGCAGAGAGCCCCCTTTTACTTGTGGACACATGTGTAAACATGCAGAAAAACACAAACGTACCCTGACATGCACAGGCTTTGGCTCGTCTTGAGGTGTAAAGAGCCACCATGCAACAACTCTCAGGGAGAGACCGAGGCAGAGAGAGAGAGAGAGAGAGAGAGAGAGAGAGAGAGAGAGAGAGAGAAGAGAGAAAAACTTAATTTAGAAAGCAAACAAGCTGTTCACAGCTTCCTCATCTATAATGCAGAGGAGAAAGCCCCAGTATTTTCAGCAGGAGCAGAATATACTGATGTCCTCCTCAGCACTGCGTTCACACCTGTAAGTAATAGCCATGCATTCATGCATTGCGTTTTGCCTATCTGCAATCCCGTGGGTATATGTGAGTAAAAATTCTTGTATGTGTTTCTCATATTTATACAGGATGTATGGGAAAATCAATGCCTCGGCTCACCACTATTCCTCTTCACACACACAGATAGGCTACACAATGACAGACGGGCTTTGGAGGCAGGATGGAGAGTCTGATGTAATGCAGCTTCAAACACTCGGAGGGATCAGTAGGAACATCACACACTGTCACAAAAAAAACGCATACCCTCTTTCCAACTCTCATTCTGCCAGACAGATTACTGAGGGAAACAAGCTCTGGGAGAGAATGAAAGAAGGTAAAGAGACAATACAGGTGAGGAGAAAACACACAGGAACTGAAAAAGTGACGGAAGAGGAGAAATGAGGGAAAATGAGGGAAATATGTATTTCTTATGGTACCGGTGTGGCTGTCGTAAAATAAAACTGACAACCACTGCAAAAAGAAAACTGTCATTATACACACAATGGCAAGAAATGCAGAGCAATTTTTTTTGGCCAAACACAGTATTATTATTGAGGCTATAGTTTTGTCTGGGCCAGAGTGGCATTAAGTGTTCCCAGTTTCCACAGTTCTCACCAGAATAGGCTGTTGTGCCAGGCGACTGTGTGCTCAGAGAGCTGTCTAGGAGATAAGGAGCTAAATATAACCATTACAGAGCCTCTACACGTGCTACTACAGCCAAAAGCCCTCCTGTCACTGGTACAGACAAGCTCCTTCAAACAGGCTGCTGAATTATTTTGATTTAGCTCAAGTGTGTTTGGCTATACAGACAGAAAAATTACAGACATGATTTTTGATGCTCTTAACTTCATTCATGCTGTCTGCTGGTCATTGATGTAGATGAGGGTGGTTTGCTTTCCTGTTTATTGACTCGTTATTATCACAAATGAGCTCAGCTGAAGCGAGGACACTAAAGGAGTAATTTGACATTTTGAGAAATATGTGTTGTTTTGCCTTTTGCTGAGAGTCAGATAAGAAGATTGATACCACTCTCATGTCTGTACTGTAAACATGACACTACTACCAGCATGGTTAGCGTTGGTTTTTGTAAGGATTAAACAAACAAGATATAACATGTAAATTGGTGCTTCTTTAGAGGTGCTGGTAACTGGATTTTGTTACATTCTGAGATGGCCAGGGTGACAGAATCAAACAAAAGTATTTGTGCAAAGCTAGGCTAACGAGCTGCTGTTGGTGGTTACACATTTACAATACGGACACGAGAGTAGTGTCAATCTTATCATCCAACTCTCAGCAAGAAAAGGGAGCAAGCATATTTCCCAAAACTCTAAACTATTCCTTTATGGATAGACTTTAAAATGCAGTAGAACAAGCTCTGTAGTGCCACCTCTAGGGCAACTGATAATTAGTTCAAATAAAGCTCCCTGTATCCTCTCTGTATCCTTCATGTCACTTGTTTTACTTTTAGAACTAATCTTGACACATCAGTGTCATTTGACATGATGAGACACTGAGGGGCATCTACGTGTGTATGAAGTTGTCTTATTTGTGTCAGAGACAGAATAGCAAGGGTAGAGTTGATATTAAAGTTCCTCTCCAGACATGTTTCTGACCATGTAATAATCCTCTGTTATAATTAATATTTAGTTTAACAAATATCCCACCACCACCGCTGCTTTCTCTAGGCTGGCAGGTGAAAGAGCAGTGTCCATCAAGATGGTTAGCGTGAGAGTTGGCTGAGAAGTGAGGAGTTTATTGTGCATCAAAATCAGCAACGGGAAGACGTATCAGAACAGTAGACGTAGTTACTCATGTATGTTGTTTGTTAGCTTGTTTGTCAGCCAGTGGCTGACTTTGTATAGGTGGTAGTGCTAATGCAACCTCTTGGTCTCTGTACTGATATGGTTTCAGGTTTATTTTGGTCGCCCCTGTCCCCGCAAGTTGACAAGATTCGGTTCCGTAGGTATATGACATATGAAACCCTGGCTGTCTGAAGCTTTTTATGAGACTGTCATTGATTCACTGCAGTTCCAAGGTAGAAATATACAGTCATAGTGTTGACTTGCTTATTTTGCTCATGGTATGTCTTGAAAAAAAAAACACCATATGGACACGTTAATGAGGGTAAAAATTTGATTTTCATCGGAGGTGGTCTTTAAAGAGTTCTAAGAGATGAAATGGAATGTTTTAGGAGATCACACACACCTAATCACAGGTAAAAAGGAGGTAATTAGTGCTTTTGTTGGTGCAGACATAGCAGTATTGACATTCAGACTCCATTTGAGAACAAATGAAATCACAGTCTGCTCTCCTCATGCTGTCTGAGCTCTATACCCTGCAAAAAATATCTGTCTGTCTGTCTGTCTGTCTGTGGGTGCTCCATATATCAGTATTCTGACCTTGTCCAGCAGTGCCACTGTGAACGGTGCACAAGGCACCAGAAATGATTTAATAAGGGCTCATACTTTTTTGGTTGAAGCGTAGAGAGGAAAAAGAAAAATGAGAGAATAAAGAGAAAGAGAAACAGAAAGAGAAAGAGAAATAGCAAGAGTTGGAAGACATGGTATGTCTGCAAGTTTTTCCAAACGCGATTTTATTCTAGGTTACTACTTCTTCTTCATCCAGTCATTTTGTAAGATCAGATGTCACTTTTGACAAACAATAGTATCTCTTTTTGCAGCAAACTGCTGTACACTGTCTGTGATTTTACGTAAGCCAAACAAGGGACAAGGAAAAAAGACTGAGGCTAAAAGAAAGTGGATATTTATATGCCTCACGCAACAAAGAGAGAAGTATTTTTGGGGTGACAGACAAGCCAATTAACAGTCAACACACAGAGTGTGAGAGAGGGAGAGATGTAAAAAGATGCAGAGATTGTGAAATGAGAGATAATTAAAACTGAACTTGGAAGCCCACTAATTCTTCTTCTGTCTTCTTGTATTTTAAATGGACTTTCTGTGCTGCCGCCAGTAGAGATGGTTAACCACTGCACCAATTACTAACCGTCTCTACTGCAGAGTAAATAAAACTTAACCAGAGGAAAAATTGGATCCCCAGAATGCCATCTGGGGTTAGTAATTAGCTTCTATGCTGTAATGGTGCTACCGTCCTACTGTATTTAATAAGTATAACACACTCTCGTTGTTGCCTCACTTAAAAGCTTCAGTGTGGCCATAAATTGGATATAGTGAAATTATTTTATGAGTCATTTTTCTTCCTGAAAGCTACATATTACAGTTTTACAGATTCATATCCCCATTCTTCACCTAAGAATTTTATCTCCTCATCCTTCTGCCAACCAAGTCTCTTATGACTCTCAGCCAACTACTCACTGAATACATTTAATGATATATCATGTACATTTTTTGTGCTTAAACAATAACTGCAGAAAAAGTGGTGGCCCTGCATGATATTCCATCTCTTTCTCGCGCTGTCTAACGAGCATATGCGATACATATCCCTGCTTACTGTATAGCTTTCTACCAGATCTCAGTGTTGGAGCCTGAGAAAGGTGGGTACTCACAGTGTGAATGAAGAGATGAGGAGCAATGAGAAGATGAGCAGCTAAAACACGTGTAGGTTTAAAGACACATGTGACACAGTGCACTAAGTATTCTGTGTACACTAATGCTGAAACAACAAATCAACTAATCTATTAGTTGCTCGACAGAAAGTTAATAGACAACTATTTGAACAATCTATTCACTGTCTAAGTCATCAATCAAGTAAAAAAGCCAAATATTAGTTGATTAGAACTAGGATTTGTTTCTTTTCTGTTTTATATCAGTGTATATTTAATGTTTCTTTTCTTTTTTTTTGGTCAGACAAAACAAGCAATGTGCAGACTTCACCTTGGGCTCAGAAAAATTGCAATGGACATTTTAATCCTTGGCTGACATTTACTGTCTAAATTACTTAAAAAGATACAAGATATTGACCAATAACAAGTGTGATCATTAGCTACAGCCCTCATTGCTAGAACTCCAACAGTGGAAATCTGCATCTAAGGCACTGTTATGTGCTGTACAGTAGTTTGAAATAGTACACAATACTCAATCACATCTGAGCAAGGAGCAAATACTAAAAGTAGAAATTAAAAATGTTTCTGCCTCAAGAATAAATTTGCATTCATTCATTATAAAGTTTATTTGAATAATCCATCCTGCAATAAGGACATCAAACTTTGGATTAATAAGCACGTACAACAACAATTTATGCTCAACTCAAAACAATTTAAAATCATAAATCTGACAGTAATATTGAGATATTCAATGTCCCATACTGTAGGAAGTGAGGTTTACATGTCTTTTATGACTGTAAAGCAGGTGTAGGTGCTAAATCATTTTGTGATGTCACTGCTAAACAGGCACCGCCCTCAGCCAAGCCCCCAGAATGTTTATTACCAACACAACACCAAGCGTTCGTTCCATTGCAGAGCTAGCAAGCCACAAGACAGAAATGTTGAGAGGCCAATATATCATTGCACAGCCTTTCCACAGATAGTAATATTAGAGACCAGTGGCTAAAATGTGTTTTTCCTGAAATACTGGAGCATTTCAGACTGAATTTGACTGTCTGTTTGGCTGATTTCAGCAGTGATTATGTGATTATAATAGTATTATTATAATTAGTATCCCGCACATGCGCCTGGTTTTTATGTGCATGGGTTTTCACACGAATTAAAAGCCACAGGATCCCCCTCAACTAAACTTTGTCGTTCATTTGGACCCAAAGCATGTGAAGAGCCTGGTTAGCCTTTTCTCTTTTTGGACCTTTTTGTCCAACATTTGCTTCATTCTGCACTCAAGGTCATCCGTCCAGGAGAACCAGGTCACTCTCCCTCTCACACCACTCGCGCTGCTTCTCCTTCAGGATTTGTTGGAACCCTTCAATTGCTTTCTGGAGAAAAGCCCTCTTCTCCTGCCAGTGTTTCAGAGGGACCCACTGCTGCTCCTCTGCTTTCTGTAACTTCCGCATTCACCTTTTCCAAGTGCTCCAGCTGAACGATATAGAGGACTTGCTTTTTCTGTCTCCTCCCGAGCTTTCTCTTTCATCTTCAGCAGATCTTTCTCTGGTTGACCTATTTTTAATTGTGCCTCTTCCACAGCAAAGTTCTTTTTGCGAAGCTCAGTCTTCAGTTCCAGGACCACTGTCACATTTTTTTCATTCTGAGGGCCTCCTCGAGCACTGGGTTTTCTTTGATCTGCTGTATTTCGCACAGGAGAACTTTGGCAGCCTCCCCCGGGTCCTGTTGTTGCTGCACCTGCAGCTCTGAAACAACAGTGACTGTACCCTGCCTCTCTGCTGGCTCGTCGTGCCGGTCAGTCGCTTGTTCCTGCTGCAATGAGATGCACGATGCCCTTTGTCAAAGCCTAGACCTTCTCGTGCTGCTCTTGTTCGGCATCCTCAGTGTTGTTCACATCGGCCTGGAGTTTGGCTATGCACTTCTCCAAATCTTCATGAGCCTTCTGCAGTTGCAGAAACAATCTTTGTGCGCTGACTTGGTGCTTTGCTGCTTCAGATTATGCTCTGCCCATTTGTCCATTTTGAAGACCAGTTGAGCAGGTCACAGTGTGCCTCTTCCAACTGTGTCTTCAGTGCTGTGATGCTCCTCTGTTCAGCTGCTAGTCCACAGTCAGACAGATGCTGCTTGAAGTGAGACTCTGTCAGCTGAGAATTTTCTATCAGCTCTGTTAATTGTCTTTGGTGTTGCTTATGGAGAAAAGCCTGTAACGCCAAATATGGCTGTCTTTTGACACATACTCAGCCCCTCTCACGTTAAAAAAAAGAATAAATTGAGGAATATGGCTCATTTACAGGATTAGAAAATTCTGCAAATTCAACTTCATGCTTGGGTTAAGAAATGGTAAGGTTCTGCTGTCTTTGAGATCTATGACACAAACAATGCCTCTCTCCTACCGTAGTAAGGTCGACTACAAGCTGCAACCTAGTATCCATTAAATCGAGCCATTCTATTTGCAGTGAAGTGTAGCCTACTTACTAAATCAACAGCACCTCTCTCTCTCTCTCTCCCTCTCCCTCTCCCTCCCTCCGGTGCTGAAAGACTGTCTGTGCAGGATAGCAGCGGCTACTTTTCAACTGTTTTCTAATTTGTTCACATTTTTATTAATAAGAATGATGACAAATAAAAGCTAAATGGAGCACTTTATCAACATTGTATCTGCCGTTTCTGGCTACTTCTTTTATGTAAGCTAATTAAAAGGTATGGGAAATTCTTTTAGGTGCAGCGTACAGGTCTTCAACATCCATTTTGGTGCTCCAACACAGCTGGTGCGACTGTCTACAGAAGATTATCATTAATCAGCGTGGACACCCACGTCGTTATCGTTGTAGTTCTCATTATTGTTTCCTTGGTGTGGATGGCCCTTAACTGTGTTTGGCCTGGTTGTGTGTCCCTTAGAAAACAGTCATCAGGCTCCGCAGTCAGACAGACACAAAACATCCTGTTCTTGTTAGAGCTCCAGAGAAAAGTGTGAGAGATGTAAAACCATACTGAGACAGTTTTTGGTACTTAAAACCACAAATATATCTTCTTATCAAAATTTTAAATACTATAAAAGTGTAAAATATGGGACAATTAAAGGTTTTATAGTGTGATGATAGATGTACAATATAATTGGTTTCTTAATAAGAAGACGTGAGATCTGGCTCACTCTTCAGCCATCACTCTAGATACCACTCAGAAAAATTATTTTCTCTCTTCCTCTTTCTGCCACTCCCATCAGTGTCTTGGTATTTTGAGTTTCACACTAATTCTGCTCTCTCATTCTCTGTTCACTCTGTGGCAGGAAATAGCATCTGCTAAATGAGTGTAGGAGGAGGAACGTTTGGAGTTGGTGCATGATATCATACTTCAAACTAAATGTTTTACTGTAAACAGTATCGTAAACCTCTCCCCCTCGCACACACACAGACACACACCATTATGTTTGCAGTAATAGATCAGTAACTCACGAGTAGTCATTAACCATAAACAGTGGCTACAGACCAAGAGTGTTTCCTGTTTGCCATTACTGATCAGGCTTTTCAAAACTGCCTCATGCAGAGGGTTACCGAGCTATGTGTTTAGCATGGGGAGATCAGGTTGATTTATTCAAGACAACTGGTGACGATCACATGGTTCAAGAGTGCAAAAGTTATTACAATACTGCGATACTAGGTCATGATGGTAGCAGACTAAGAAAAGTAGCCCAGACAATCTTCTCCCTAGCCACTTCCTCCAGCTCCCTCTGGGGGATCACAACAAATTCCCAGGCCAGATGCTATATATATATAATCCCACCAGCATGTTCTGGCTGTACCCCAGTCTCTTTTCCCAGTTGGACACACCTTACAGTCAACTTATTGACAGTGATGTGTAAAAGTACTCGCTATCCTGCTGTTTTCCCCTTGTGCTCTATTAAACCCAACTGAAGGCGTTGACTTCCTTTATGAAAACCTTTTGCATCCCAAAGGTGGTGCAAACTGACCAGGGGAGTAATTTCATGTCTTGCACCTTTTCTCAAGAGGTAAAACAGTTAAAGGTTAAACATCAGGTAGCCAGCACAAATCAAGGAGCCCTTGAATGGGGGATGAGTAGCATCTGGGCCGCATGACAGTATTTAATACATTTCTTGTTTGCTTGGCTGAATTTTTACAATATGTTTAGGATTGTGATTGACGGAGAGCTGCAGGACGTCATTTGCATAAGTACATAAGGACATCCTAAGCAAGTTCACTGTTACTATGGTGATGGTAGAAGATTATGAGGACTCATTGAACCATTGTTTAAACTGCCAGAGGGGCAACTAGGAAGGTGATCTGTACGTGGGTGCACGTGACACACACACAAACACTGGAGAACACATGCACATGCCTATATAGTACCCTCTACAGTTGATCTAAATGCATATGCAAATACAAGTGCTTTCACAGTGGCTTCAAAGATTCAACAATCTATTATAGACAAAGGCACAACTTCAAAGCAATGGCTCTTGGCTGAGAAGATTCTCCAGCACACTAAAAGCAAACTCACATCTGACAGCACTAACACAGTTTTTAGTCACTGACATGTACACATGGACTGCATTAGAGAAAGGCCTGGCATGCAGCCCATCTTTTCACTCCTTTAGTGTGTTGTTTTCTTTGTGATGCACTAAAGAATAGATACTCATTACGTGCATCAAACTAGAGGACAACACCTTCTCCCTTCATCCCTGACTCCCAGATCAAAAAGACATGAGAAAGGGCAGACAGAGATCAAATGTGCCTGTGAGAAATCCACCCACAGGACACCCCCAGAGCCTCCACCAGCATACGTAACGCTCGTATCCAATGTTACAAATTCACACTTCAATACAAGAGCGCACACGCACATAAAAAACAGGGATGAATGGCTAAAGGTCAGCTTTGCAGAAGCCGTCCTAATTCTCACAAGGTCAGTTTGCAATATGAGATCTTGGTTTGGGAAACATCGAGTGAATCGACTGAGCCCTGCAGCTACAAAGCTGGATCATAAAGCAAACTCTGAGGAGCTCATGTCAAGACCTGCTGCCGCACAAAACTACCGTAACTTGTGTCCAACTACTTAGCATTATGGAAATCAAATGATGCATGACTTTGCAACTGCATTGACTAATTCCAATCTCAAATGTATTCAGAAACCAATTCTGGTGGTGACAGCTTTGATGGTAACTACAGGAAACCCACCAAATCCCTTTGAAGATAAAAAAATAGACAAAGTAACAGCCCACTGAGCAAAAATAAAAGATCAGTGGGTTGCTACAGCAAGGGATCCTGCAGCTGACACACCATCACATTGGCTACTGAAATTCTGATTTGCATGCTTATTTAGTATAATCACTTTCAAGATCGTAAACGCACCTCAGAGATAGAAGAAATGGAGGAACAGGGGTAAAGACAGACAGATTGCTTGATTAAGTAAATGAGGAAAACTGCACATTTCGGTAGGAGCAACCACCACAGAAACAACATGTCCTTAAATGCCCAGAAAACATTTCATTAAAAGGCCCTTTTATCCAACTCCTGCTTAAACTGTTAATACATTGTTAGACCAGTGATAAGTAGTTTTCCTCTCCATTAGTGTACAGGATAATGAGCCTCATAGCAGCCAACTGTCACAGCCTGGACTTTAAGATATCAGGGAGGTGTCTCTAATCCAACAGTAACTCATCACTTATTTCTCCTTATAGTTGGTGGTTAATCTGTGGATGGTCTTTACTGAAGCTAAGACTCATACAACATTTTATTGAAATAGAACAATGAAAGTTGAGCTCTGTGGCTGCAAAACAAGAAAACACAGGTGCAGAAAGTGTGTTCTGCAGCATCGTTTTATAAGCTTCCTCTCTCTAAGGCTTGCGGTTAAGTGACAAGCAAGGTGCCGATGATCAGATCAGAAGAGAAGAAGTGAATACCACATGGACCGGCTGCACAGTATATGAGATATAACATGCAATTTACATCTTGGACTTCATTTTCTCCCTTCCTCCACTGCTGTCCCCAGCCTCCTCTTATATATGCATGCTTTTGATTTTACTCTACAACATTTATTCCCTCTCCTCTCTGAGGATAGCTACCAATTCCTGTCTCCACCAAGTGTACTGTACAAACAGCAAGGATGCTGTCAGAGGGGGATTATAATGCCTCTGATCTGGTTAATGGACAGTAATGGTAAGGCTGAATGAACATGGGGTGGGGGTGGGGGGTGGTGGGTGGGTAATGATAGTGAGAGGGAGAATTAGAGGGGGGTGAACTATTCCAGAGGTTTCCTATCTGAGGCAGGTCAGAGAGGAGATCAACCCCCAACTCTTCTCCTCTCTTCTGCTGCCCTCCTCTCTTTACGCTACTCCACTCTCCTCCAGGGATCTCATTATGGCAGACTCACTGGCCATGAGGACCGAGCCAATCTGCTTATGAGATGGGCTAAAGACAGGGACAAGCCCTGTGTGTAAGAGGAAGGGAGTAAGTGGGGGTGAGAAAGCGGGAGGACTGAAAGAGATAGTGGAAGAAAGGAAGAGGGGACAAAAACTGGGCGCTGGAGAATGGAGAGCAAGAGAGTGAGAGAGAGAGAGGGAGAGAGAGAGAGCAGATAACTGGAGGAAAAGTGTGTGCGCAGAGAAGTGTGCTGTAATAGAACAGTCGAGCATATAGCCTTAGGTACCAGATTGTTATTACTGCTGCAGATGGTTGGGAGACGCTTCCAGCTGATTTATGTTTTGTTATAGTGTGTATGTGTATATATGTGTCACATGCATGTCTGCATGCTGCTATATGCTTGTTTAGTTTAAGTAATGTCAGCTAAATGGCATGTTTTCTAGATAAATAACCAATTAAAAGCTCAGAGGGAGTTTGCAGTGAGCTACAGCATCCAATCAAATCCCCATACACCAGCTGTAAACCCTCTCCCTCTCATCACACACACAGCCTGCTGTAAATTTCCAATCAAGTGACTCAGGATCCTGTGCTCACAAAAACAACAGTAAACGACATAAGGTGAGAAGACTAAGATGAGCTGAAATGCTCACTCCCTTTTCACTCCATATTCTTCCTATCTCCCCCCTGTATCTTGATCAAGATCTATCTTGCCCTCTGCTCTTTTTCACTTGTCAGCTCTTCTCCATTTGTGTAACAGCTTTTATTGATTTTTTTCAGAGGGGTCATAAGATGCTCTTAATGTGCCTCTGAAGACTGTTAGTGTGTTTATATTTGTGTACATGAGCTGATGTGAGCATGTAAGTGTGTGCATCTTTGCAGGTCCACATATTATAGTCAACATTAGTCTTTGGACGGTTTGGACGGAGACTGTGATGGAGAAGAAATGAGACATTTTGACACACACACCAGTACCTGCACATACTTTCAATCTCACACCCACACAAATGTAGGTTCATGGAGGCTCTAATGCAGAGTTATTATCCTCATAATCTCCAAAATCCACCACATCTCTCTATTCTCTCACCTCCTCTTTTCAGCTTTTTAGCCATCCATCGTTATCTCTCCACCTCCTGGAGACATGAGCTCTCTCCTCTCCTCGTTTTCCCTCTCTACCGTATAGCCATGATAAATCTCTGAGATATCTTCCCAATGGGCTTTTACAGAATCAATGGCTATTTTGTAGTATCGCTTTCTAGGCATGAGCTTGTGTGATGGGGTAGCTACAGTATAGCTATGTAGATTTTCAATTGCTAAAAAAAAAATCAAAAAAAAAAATCAAAAGGCGTTATCAAAAATAACTTCGGAGTCTCAGAAAGGCTAAAAAATATTGTGTGGGGTGTAATTATTGTGTTGCCATGGCTCAGATAAACAATGTACATTTCTGCAGCAATAATTCCTTCAATCCAACATTCATGCTTTACACACCAATCTACAAACTTTTCAGAGTCTTTCAACAGAAATCAATTACCATTTCATTTTGATTACTTTGCAGTTCTTTCTATTGTTCAGATTTCAGAATTATGCACATTAAGCCACTGAAAGGATTTTGAGGTAAAATATCTGTCTAGTTGAGATTCAATGACGACAACAGCTTCACCCCAAAAAAAAAAGTTAGCAATCAAAAAGAAACAATAGGTCCTTGTGGCTGACACTGTTCAGTTGCTTAGCATACATACTTGGACAGGCAAGAGGAAAGATTTCTAGTTGTGCTAGTTTTGAAAAAGGGATTTATTTTTAGAGGACACTTATAATAACCCCACAGAATGAAGATGAAATGAAAGCTATTATTATTATTAGTTACTTTTGTGTCTTTTGTTCTGAAAAAAATGCTTTAAAAAATGCTGAGCTATCGCTGTTCAGCTGAGAGGTTTAGCAAAGTTCAATTAGTGAGTGAGAACATTAGAAAAACAGAAAGTATGAGAGAGTATGACATAACTCATACATATATTGGAATAACAGTACATTATTGAGAATTTGCCATGACAACAGGAAAACATGGAAGAGCTGAGTATCAACAGCATCAACAGCTTTTGACAACAATAAACAAACAAACAGGGATAATTAGGAGATTGTATGTGTGCAAGTAAACAAAAACCCTGGAAATTTGCAGTATATAGTAAATGCATCTTTATATATGAGTGTTAACTTTTGTATGTGTGAGTCTATGTGTGTATATTCCTCTGGGGTTCATATTTTACACCAGCAATCACATTTTCTTTTCTAACGGATACAAATGTGAGAGTTACTGTCTCTCAGGAAGCCAGCTGAGCCTGGGCCTATTTTGAAAGTAAATAAGCTAATAGGCAAATGTCATGGCTATTAAATGAGTTAAGCCCAATCGATGTCAACTCTGGGGCAGAGGTATATGAATTCATTTCAAATGAGACACCAACTGACACCAATAAAACAAGTAATCTGTTAGCATCTGTCTGCAGAAACGAGGGACTGGTGAGTGTTTGTAAAAGCGGATGTGGGTATGTGCCTGTGTGCATCAAGAGGCAGTGGGAGGGAAAGCAAGGGATGACATAGAGTAAGGGTGGGAAAAAGGATTTAAGGGGGGGTAGAGGTGGAGGCATGGATGAAGCCGTCACTTCGCTTTGTGAGATTCTTGGCGGTGAGAGATGAGAGAATGATCTCCCACGCAGGCAGCAGAAATGCTTACGCTAACACTTTCCCCCTGCCTGGGCCCCAGAAAAGGAGGGGAGAAATGTGCAAACATGTCACAGAGATAGGAACAGATCAATGTCCACAAACACTGTTCGCAAAAAAAACACAGCCACAAACACACAAACTTGTATTAGCACAGCCCAAGCATAGATGATGTAATGTGTTTTCATCTAAATTTCACATCCAACTTTCTTTTTCCCTTTTTTTTTTTTTCCTCTTCTACTGACAGTCCTTCTCTTTACTATCCATCACTGAAATCATTTCATTTGTGATCAGGCAGCCCAGCAGCAGTATTAGTTTTGTTGTAATGACAGGCTCAGCACTGAAGCATTTCATCGTCATTCTCATCTCCTTTAGCTATGATCGCTGGTTTGTTGCGTCGCTGAATAACACTCATCAAACCATCACCACCATCCCAGAGGACCACACTCAGCTGTGCATCACGGGGATCCACTAAAGAGACAAAGTCAGCACATATGGCCACTCACATGCAGATTCACATTTATACACTTAAGCAAACATTCACGTCACACTATAAAACAGCAGTTTCAAAGCTATGTACAGAGCAAACTGTGCAAACAATGATCTACATTTATGCTAATAAAAAGCACCGTCAAAACCACCTTGTGTCTGTAACAGCTTGCAGGTCTTCATCTGTTAGACCTCACTGGTTTAGGTTCTCTACTGTGTCCAAGAGCTTATCTGTATTCAAAACTGCAGCCAGTCAATTATTGGGTATCTTCCTCAAATTCACCTGGATCAGTGGATATGCAGAAGGTTAAATTTACCCTGAAGGTAACTTAGATATATGGTTTGTACTACTATGAATGCTGCCTTAAGCTTCTTGCCTTAAACATGTTAAGCATTTTGGTGAATGTCAGTATATTAAGTTGTATGACGGGACGTAGATGGAGAGTTAGATTACAAGGCTGATACCATTCTCATATCAGCATGCTAAATACTCCTACAGCCAGGAGACGGTAAGAAATGTTTATACACTTTGGTTTTTGTACAGTTTAAACACAACATATAATTCACGAGCTTTAGAGGTGCTGGGAGTCAGATTTCGTTACCTCTGGACAGAGCCAGGCTAGCGGTTTCCTACTGTTCCAGTGTTTATGCAAAGCTAGGCTAACAGCCTCCTGGGTATCAGCCTCATGAACACACAGATGTGACATCAATGTCATATCAATCTTCTCATCTAACTCTCGGCAAGAAATCAAATAAGCATATATCCCAAAAGTTTAAACTATTACTTTGAGTAAGAAATTTCTCATATCACAAAACCACCTGAGGGTGGTTTTCTAACATTATTGATTATGACTTTTTCAGGTGCTGAAACACTGCAACTTATAAATGTTCACACACTGTCCGTGTTGCTACTCTACATTTTGAAACAGCCCTTCACCCAACCTCTTTCATAGTCATATACAGAGCAACCCCAGCAGATCAGCCAACACACCGCAGCAGTGTCAGAACAGTCAGACCTATTGATTTACTATCAACGGGCCAGGAATGACCAGTGCAGGACATGTAGGGCCTGGCCCCTTGTTGTATAAATAATACATTTAGGGCTAAGGTTACAGCAGGCTTGAGCCAACCCTTTCTGGGGATGCAACTGCAATATATGGAAGAGACACACAAGCAGACACGAGACACAGCCTGACACTGATACGAACAGAGTTGAATTCTAAGAGGTGTTGTGAGAGGGAGTGTGCGATTTGAGGATGTTTTTCTATGTAAGAGCAGATGAGGCTGAAAAAACCTTAGTGTGTGCTGCAGCATCTTACCTATGCATGTGTGTGTGTGTACTGTTCAATATCAGAGTTCCATGAAATATGCATGAAGTATGTTTGAACGCCCCCACCCACCAGTGCCAATTGCAAGGTCCTTCAATGAGCTCACATGAACGCACGCACGCACGCACACACACACACACACACACACACACACACACACACACACACACACACACACACACACACACACACACACACACACACACACAGACATAATGTGGCACTCTGGCCTTACCCTGATGAATGTCTGTCCTTCAGAGAGCACAACGGCCACAGAAGAGTGATACAGTGTGAATGAGGACAGACGACAAGAGCAAGACTGAGAAGGAAGAAAGGGAAAGAAAGAGAGAAAGAGGACGAGAGCCTGAGAGATGGAGAGGGAGAGAGAAAAGGCGATATACTATATGTTACAAAAAAACAAAAAACAAAAAGGTTTTGAGGGCAGAGGTGGAGGCAAAAGGAGTGATGCAAGGGAGTGGAGAGGGTAAAGGAGCTAGAGTGAGAAAAAGGCAGCGCCTGTCCAGCGTTCTTCTCAAACAAGACTAGGTATATGGCTGGATGGGTTACAGGGGTTAATATATAATGTATGAGGAAAATATAATATGTGAATATATAAAATTTCACTTTGCATCAATTAAAAATGTCAGACTGCATTCAGGCTATTGTGGAAATACCTGTTGCCATTATCATTTTACCAAAAATTGACAACTTTTAGTTTAAATAAATGTTTGTTTAGCCGACTTCAGTGCAATATATTACCACATCATCACGCGTAATATCCCACTGAGAAATAATGCTAATGTGTGATCAGGTGCAGGTCTTAAAATTGTGGAAAATAATTTGCTCGTGTGGGTGGCAGGTGGAATATTTATGCATACATGCAGATTCGGATGACATCAGAGCCGAGCTGCGCATCACTTATGTGCACATCTTGCAGAACAAACAGCAGCCAATTATGTTAGAGTCTAACATGTAATCCGTGGTGTTTACTGCACACAAGAGACTTTTATTCGCTGACTTTATCTTTTAAGTCAGTGCCGGAAAACAACCCCAACCACGGAGACAAGTGCTGCAATAAGGACAAACTCAGAGAGATATGAAATGGCAAAGAAGGAGATGATGGGACAAACAAATTGTTAACAACATTACACTGGTGGCTACGGCACTGCAGGTACTGTATGTGTGTTGATACATGGAGGAATACGTATTTGGAGCTTTTATGTAAAAGTTGCAATACTGCAGTATAAAAATACTTCATGTAAAAGTCATGCATTCAAAATGTAGAAAAGTACTTAAGTATCATTAGGAACATTTACTGAAAGTATCAAAAGTCAAAGTACTTGATGCAATAAAATTCATTAATGTGTAAGTAGCATATGATTGTTGTAGCTGGTTGAGATGGAAATCATTTTAACTATGATATATGCTGTTGAGAAGTTTCATCTATAAGAGTGTGTCATATGTTTTGCTTGTAAAATCTTATTCCGCAAAGTAAGCTGTCAGTGAAATGTAGTGTAGATAAAAGTTTTTCCCTTTGGAAATGAATGTAGGAGTAGGAATATGAAGTAGCACGAAATGAAAATACAGTAAATTAGTACAGTAAATTTACATTCCGCCACAGGGGTTGCATGGGAGGGAGATATAAATACATTTTTGAATTCTTCTCATTGTCTCAATATTGCAAATTTATGTTTTAAATAAAAGCGATGTTGAAAAAAGAAAATAAGAGGGAAGAGATGGGGGGGAGGGCTCTTTGTCATCTTGGTTTTTAAGTCACACTAACTTTCTAATTAGGAAGACATTTGCTGCTGTGCTAATGAACAACAAACTCTTTCAAGCAGAACAAACAACCTAAAAACAAAGCACACACACATATACACTCACAGAGTCTCACCAGGACACCAGCCCATCTGTTTGCTAAGGGAATGTTGCTTTCCTGTAGCACTTCTTAAAAAGAGAAGGGGAAAAAAATGCATCCCACACACACACACACACACACACACACACACGCACGCACGTACACACACACACACTAGTCAGTATGCAGACATGACATCATATCTTTCTGTGCTGGGTTTCTGCAAAAAGCGTGGGCAGGCTTGTGCAGATAGCTGGTGTGTCTCAGTGTGATTACTACACTGTGAGAGCCAAAACAGACTCTATCCATCCATGAGAAAGCAGCAGAGCAGACTGTCCATGTGTGCATGTTTGTGCCTTGTCTGTCACTTAAGAACTTGAGGCAGTCTAAAGGCATTTTTTTCACATCTCTGCATTCATCTCCTTGTCACTGCCTCCTCCTCTCCCCCCCAACTTTTTGATTCTTTCTCCCTCCTTCTCCTCTCACTGTTTATCTGCTGCTCATACAGTTTTTTTTTTCTCTGGCTTTTGTTTGGCTGCCATGCCCTGTGAGCACTGTTTAATTCCCCCCTGCACTCCCTCGGGAGAGGGAATCGGTGAGGAGAGGGGTGGGGGGTGAGACGGGGGAGGACAAGGGCAGAGGCACTTCATTAATCAATCAACCAGCTTTGAAAATTTACCTAATTAATGGCTAATTACAGATCTGGGCACTGTGCCAGCTGGCATCCCATCCACCTCCACCAATAGACCCCCGTGGTCCCCCAGATGACACTAGAGGTAAACACCCCTCCCTCATCCCCTCCTTTGCTCTCTTCTTTATTACTCTATCCATCCATGCATCCACTCACATACTCCTTTTTGGTTCTCAGCAGAAACAACAGATCACAGCTGATCACTCACACAAGGCAACAGATAACGCAAAGATGTCTAGATCTTTCGCCACCTGCCTCATTCTCATATCGCACCATATGGTTGTCTGTTTGATTTTCTTTATGCAGTCTTACCGTTGAAATGTTGGTGGTCATCACAGGGTCCTTGTGGCTCTCTGAAGGCACCGACTCACCCTGATGATGGCTGGTATGGTTCTTGTCTTGCCCCTGCCAGCTCCCTCTGCGGGACATGCTTGCACGCCAGGCACGCTGGATCCTGGGAACATAAGGGGATGAGATGGGCATATCAGTGACAACAGCATCTCATAACAAAAGTTACCAACAAGGCCGAATTCAGCATGTTTGAAGCTTAATTGCACTAATTTGCACTGGACACTGTTTTTACACGTGTATTCCTAGTGTTGCGGTTTGCATGGTATTCAAGGAGCTAATCCAACTGTTTGGTTTGGGGCATGCAAAATAACTTTTGGCAGGCTCCATATCATGACACCCCTCTGGCCTAGCTCCATTAGCTCTCCTAGCACTAAGTCTGTCGATAGCTCTGTTATCATCACCGCTAGCTCTGTCAACACTGTCACCACATGCTGCTCTACCTGTGAGCCTGTCAGTCGGCAGCGGCTTGCTCTTCTTGCCCCCGGCCCTTCTCTCGTTCGACCAACATCCAGATGCTTTCCTGCCAGTGGACGGTTAATTTTACTGCAGCTAACATTAGCGCTGACACTGGCATGTTAAAGTTATTTTTGAATAAATTGCTTAAAACATTTTGCCACATTAGCCTTTCAGTTTTATCCCTTTTTCTCTGATCTTTTCTGCTCCACCTTTTCTTTTTTGGGACTTTTATCTATTTAATTTGCATTTTTTATTTTTTATTTTAGCTTTCTTCTTTCCATTTTCTTTTGATTAGTTCCCTCCTGACCCCTGACATTACATGGATGGACACATCAACTTGAAGGGTTAGGGGAGGTGACATATTATTGGGGAATGACTGTCCTGCAGTTGCCTTGCAGTATACAGTAGGTGGCCTATTTGGGACCATGAAACCGCCTTTCAGATGGGCTGTTCCAACATCAAGCGGCTTAATTTCTTAGATACCTTAGTTAAAATAATTCAAAACGATGGCCATTACATAAACACTATACAACTGTTGAATTATCAACATGAGTATTCTATTCTGATAAAACAATGAAAATATCAATAGATGGGAGTTTACTTTCCTTTCCTACATGGCCATTCTCAAAAAAATTTTCCCAGTATTTTTAGTCAACTTTGACATTTTTTCTCTTTAAATCTTGCTCACACATTTTCTCGACCTCTCCCCACCTATCACACCCCTGTTCTAAACCTCCACGGATCGCTTTCTCTGTCTCTCTCATTCCACCCTCTTTCATCCCTGTAGTCACCCCAAAGCCAAGGTCCAGGGTGGAGTGTAGGATCAATTACCCGATGGAGAAACACATTCACCTCCAGCGGAGCAGAGAGACAGCTGAACCAAATGGAACAAATTGAATTAAGCCATAACTCCTAGCTCCAAAACCAATACCCCCCCCCCCCCCCCCCCCCCCCCCCCCCCCCCCCCCCCCCCTTCCTTCTGCCATCCCTATTTTCTCCACTTCTGTGCTCGCTTTGCTCCTTCTATCTCTCCAATCCCTCTCTCTCTAAGCTTCCTGTTCCTCCGTATTTTCTGTGGGTTCATCCTGGATTTTTTCTTTCCATCACACCTTTATACACCCCAATCATGTTACGTCCACACAGAAACATTGGCTTTCTCTTCTCTATCCTCTACTTTCAAGGAAGTGAAAGCCTGAGGCGAGAGCTGTCCTTCCCTCTTACACCTAGAAAACCGTGGGTCCATGTTTAAGTAAAATGTTGTTAGATGGCAGTCTCAGAGGGTTCATGCACTCAAAAGTGCACTTTGACCCTGACTCTGAAACCTGATCAGAGGTAAGATTGAATTAAAGCCACATGTGTATTGATCTTTCCTACACAACAAATATAATGCACTTTTAAGGTCATAGGTAACATGGGTGACACTCAGTTTAATACTCAAAGCTCAAAAATGAACTGTTTTTTTTTTTGAAAAAGAAAGAAAAACAAAACAATCATAGATACACAAATAAGCCGCAGGTGATGCTCACACAATAGCCTTGATCTCCAGATGCTGTTGTCGCTCACGGCGATGAGGGCTATTGTCATCCTCCTCCTCACTCCTACAAGGATGGCTTCTACAACAATAACAAGAAAGGACAGATAAACAGAAATATGCAACAGCAAAAACAGCGCACACTGTCTGCAACTCATCCCGTATGTTACACATTCACAAATGTAAAACTTCAGATAATATTGGAAGTTACAGCAAAATAAGCACTTTGAGTTTCTGTGCAACAGTCAGGACTTCCCACTATAAAATAAAGCATTGATATGGCAAAGGAAAGGTCTAGAATAGGGGCTTTACATTACAGTAAAGCAGCTTCCCATTGCAGATTGAGTGCTGTGCACAAAATACAAGTTTTTTTTATGGAACAGCAGGGACACTGTGTAGTGGCTTACCTCTCCACCTTGGGAACTGCTTGCCCTCCACTGTGGTTGCAGTAACGATGATACCTCTTCACTTCCTCCTGTGTAGTAAATAGCACCGATACGTCAGCAAGGTTTTTAACTCCGCACAAAGGATATGATACAGGAGGATCTGTGCTCCGATAAGATACAATAATAAATCTGCAGCATTTTGTGTATGTGTATCTGCTTCTCCACCCACGCATACTGTCTGTCTGGCATAGCTGCATAACAGAGGAAAACTGCTCATTTTATCATTTGTTTCTGTTATCTGTTTATTAACCTCAAGAGTGGCAGCATGTCTGGGTCTGTTAACATAGGCATAAATAATCATAAACACAGAGAGGCAGGGAAAAAAACAACTGGTATGCAATTGCTGATGCATAACAGCATGTGTGTGCTCTGCAGGTGCCAAACAGCCAGACACCGGCTGCATGCCAGGGGGTGAGGCCCATCTCATGCAGCTCAGGGGCCACTGCCATGAAGCTCAATGGGACTAGGCAGATGGATGTGCTCCCAGAGCAGCAAAGCAGCTCCATCTCTAGTGTTCACCCATCTCTCTGTTAGCCAGCAGGGTACGAGCTGTAAGTATTTGTCCATGTTTGTGTCTATGTGCTTGGGACTGCATCAAGGGGTGTAAGGATGCATTCAGCTCACAGATCAGTGTCATGCAGAAGTTAATGACTATATGCAACGAGAGAGGCAACCCTCGTACTGATGAACCGACAACCTGACCCTGTAATTCCTATTTTTAATGTTTTTCAAGTGGTTTTATGGCACACAACTTCACTGTTGTTTCTCTGGTCTCACCACTCTCGTCATCCTCACTTCCAGCTGCAGCAAACAGCTGTTTTAAAAGGAAAAAGCTATGATGAAACCACTGTACACTAGGTTCAGAAAGATTTAGCAAACAGCTGGTGAACATAGCAGAACATTTGGCAGCTAAAGAGTCACACATTTCCTTCAAGAGTTGGACAAGACCAAATCAGAGCTAAATAAAGAGTGAATATTTTATTTATATTCATCAGGTGGACAGACACACCAATGCAAATATATGCTAAAGATGCTTCATGCATGCTGAATGTGTAAATAAGCCATGGTTTAAGCATTAAATGTACAAAAAAAAAAAAAAAAAAACAGTTCACAATATAAGGAATGCCATATAATTGTCACCATGCATTGTGTCTCATCTGGTGTATGTGTGTGTTTGTGTGAAACAAGACATACATGAGCTTATGTAATGTATGTTTGGTCACAACTTCTGAAACTGTATTAGTCGAACAGTTCCCAATGTTCTTGCTGTTCCTCTCAGCGAAGCCAGTAGGGATTAAGTGCTCAGGATGCCAGGCAAAAGGCCAATAAGGGTTTAAAATATAACTGTATCAACAAGTGTTGTGCTGTAATAATTCCAGACTCCATCCTGACACTTGAGCTAAAATAAGAATCCATGAAAAATTATGAAATATATGTGTTATTAAAAATACATTTTTCAAGACAAAAGTTTTATATGCTGAAATATACATTCAGAGGGAGTGTAAAATGGCAGAAATGTCTAATTTAAAGCCGGAGCAATACATCTTCATGACATTATCATGATCAGTTGTCTAGTTACACTACATGATTGAGCATTTGGAGCATTAATACTGTGATTAAAACATTAATCATAAAAGTTTCATCATGGAAATGGAATTGCTTGGAGTTTTCAAAGACTGCAGCACTTGCTTGACACTCACCTTGTGTTGGTCATTTTTTACAGCTACTATCTTTTGCGTGTTTACAACCAACTGTAATGTCTTGGGCCTCTGGACTGGATACAATGTTCTAAAGTTATATGAGAGCAATAGAAATACCAAGGCAGCAATACAACTGCAGCTGATGACAGGAGAAACACATTACTTGTAAGCTATAGGTTATAGGACAATCTCTTAAATCAATAGCTGAATATATGATTGCATAAGACCAGGGATATTGACAAAACCCCCTTCTACTGGACATGTAAACAGATTAACCGCATTATTTTCAATATCAAAATGAGGGCAATCAATAAACTGAAAAGCCAGGGAAGGTGAGGGTAGACAGTAATAAGAATTATGTCACTGAAAAATGAGAGAAGCGAGGAAAAGAGCAAGGACGGGGCGAGAAAACAGCAGCACATAGCAGAAAGTCTGCTTCCCTTTAATTGATGAGTTATTAAAATCATAATTTCTCAGAGTCCTAGTTCTATCACAGAGATCGATGGCAGGCGAAGCTGAATGTCCACACTAAAACACGTGCGCGCGCACACACACACACACACAGACAAAAGCTTATCCCCTCCGGTGTGTGAAAGATGGTCAGCTTTTTGTGGCCTTCAGATTAGTGTGGTCTCTCTCAGTGAGATAAACTCCCACACACACATATAAGAACACAGACACACACCTGAATGCACTGAGAGAGCAAATACACCTGCATGCACACATACTGACATACAAAATCACATGTACGCGCACACACACACACACACACACAGTGTGATTGCATTGTGGTGATGTACTGAAACATCTGCATCAGACTATTGGCTGTTTATGTGCAGCTCAACTTACCGATCAGCCCGGGGAAATGTCCAATCAGGAGAAGGGCTGTACCAGTGGAGATGCTCGTTAATCGCTACATCGGAAATCAATTTACATGCGCAGTGCGTGCAAGGAGTAATATGGAAGTTAACATTTACTCTTTCGCCTGAGTCCCTGAGTGTAAAAAGAGCCCACTGAGAGATGTAGGTGTTACTGATGTGTTCATGTGATTACATGATTTGAAATGCTATTTCCTCTTATGGCCATGGGGGGAAAACAAGTACTTTCTACTGAGGAAAATGGATTGAGGATGGCGTTTATGTTACTTTGCACGAACCTTTAAATCCTATTTGAGGAGAGATGGAGGTAACAAAAGCAAGAGAGAGAAAGGTAAAAGACGCTCCAGGTTGGAGGCATAAATTGACAAAGAATCAGAATGATAAACTTGCATTGACTGAAACTGCAGTGAGAGCGAGAGAGCAGTTTCATACTGATCAGATAAGAGTGTGTAGAGACCCATACATTCACACGGTCCACAGGACTCTGCAGTAACACAGCAATGAATCCTGGGCTGGAGCAGGCGCTGTAAACTGACCTATAAGGCACAGAAGAAGGAACAGCGACACCAAGGAGGCTTTCATCACACACACATACAAATGTGAGGTTAATTTCTTATCTATAATTAAGTAGTTCATCAAAAACAGACAGATCCATTTCTTTTAGAGCCTTACACAGGTTTTATAGGTATAACCAGAACAAACAGAAGACTCATTTAAAAGCAAACACAGCGGGCTGCTCTATTAATTGTTTACATGATCAATGAATATTTCAATTTATTCTAGAAAATCTAAAAGAATAGTCCTATAATACTTGTTTTGTCTGACCAACAGCCCAAAAGTATTCATATAACAATGTATAGAAACAGAAAAAAGGAAGCAAATCTTGACATATAAGAAGCTGGAACAAGCACATGCTTGGCATTTCTGCTTTATAAATAATGACTGATTCATTATTGATTCATTTTCTGCTGATTTTGACTATCTGATTAATCACTTCAGCACTAATGCTTACAGAATACAAACATGAGTCTGCAAACCTTCATGTGTGGAGCCCCCGGTACTGTAGAGAAGGATGTTGAACATTTAAAGAGATTGGAAAAAGCAGATCCGTGATGTATGATGAGGAGGGCGCAAGGTTATTCTAAAATGGAAAAGAAGAAGAAGAAGACATCCCGGGAGGTGTGGAGGTGGATGAGGTTTCACAACTAGAGATGAAGGAGGTGTAAGAGTGAGAAAATGATCACAAAGTCTATCAAAATGCAAAATGGAGCGGTTGGGACTGGTCCCTCTGCTACTATTAACCAGCAGAGAGCTGCTCTGGTTAACATATGGTGAGGAAAGGAGTGAGAGCATGTTCACACACTCACACACATATATCAGTGAGGGGGCTTCTTTCAGTGATCAAAGACTGGGCTCACTCATTTAGACCAAACCAGCCTTCTAAGACATGGTAATGGGTATGGATGGAAAGGACTACAACACTGTCAGGGGAGTGTGCGCATGTGGGGCCTCTCATGAGTGCATCCATGCATGCATCATTGTGTACGTTTTGTAGGAGTTATGGTGCATTTTATTAAAAGAAAAAAAAGAAAGAAAGAAAAAATGAAAAAACAAGGATTTTTATGTGGCACTGAACCAGAGCGCACACAAACACAGAGTATACAGCTAGGCTATATTTCTTCGTCATATGGCCGTGGCGGGCCGAGAGACAGCTCTCTGTCAGTGTGCAGGCTCATCTCGCTCCTGCGCAGGTTATTACGACTCAATCGCGAAGCGTTTGAGTGAGCTGGCGCAAACGGCACTCAGCACAGCTCTGTCCCACTGCGGGGGAGAGACGATAATGCACTTCTGAAATATGACACCCTTCCCTGGCACCACACTCCCACTATGTACATCCTTCTACATGAGAACGCTGTATCCAGGCTGTGTCTGACTCCCACAGTTTGTATTGGTGAACTGATTCTGCCCTTGTCCTATGATACAGAATTTCTGAATGACACACGTGTATGTTGGACGTCTGCTCCTGCTGAGCACAAACACAAGTTCATTCAGAAGGTTGCATCCTGGGACATTTTTCCCCCTGCATGTTCATTTGATTAGGAGCAAAAAGGGGCGCCATAAATGATAGCCTACTGATGACTGATTTCAAGATTCCAGCTGCAAGTGCTGTGTCAACAATGTCACCTGTCCTGTATATTTCATGCTTAACCCTATTGAATGTGACTCCCCCCTCCCCCTCCCCCCACTTCCCATCCCTTTGGCATGCGGTTCAAATAAGCTCTGTGTGAAATGGTTAACAACATGGACCCGTGGCCGTAAAATTCCGCTGTCCCATTGATTACAGGGTAATAGCTGGATAGATTAATGTGTTTCTCGGGGGGTTCATGCCTCGGCAATGAATCGGAATCACTCACACAGACACAGCAAGTGGAGCAGCCTCCATATCCAATAACCTGCATTTCTATTCTCACTCATATTTCACACACCAATTACTGGTTGGTCCTTAAACAAGCTCCTTCGTGTCTTCTTCGCCGGTCTTGGCCTTATGAACCTCCTCTGATGAGACACGGCGTCTCACAGAGTTAAGCTTGATCAATTTGGAAATGTCATTTTTTGGAAATTGATAATACAATTCAACTTGGTGCAGTGGAAACGGATTGGAACAAATCTGGAGGCAAAATGAGAAAGTTTAGGGGAACATGCAGTGAACAAGAGTGTGTCTGATTGTGTGATTATGTGTAAGGGGGGGGGGGCGCTGCAGCATTATAATATATTGCAGAGTAAGTCAAAAGCTGTGATGGAACAGTGCTTTCAGAGCTCACGCGCGCAATATCCCCTGCCGACAATAATGCGCAACGCTACATCACTGGCATTAAATATTCAGCAGCTCAATACAACCAGGTGAACCTGTGCACCTACACTCACCGAGGAGAATGTAAGGAAAAAACACTGCATACTTCTGTTAAAGACAAGCAAATCTGATTTACATAATCAAATCAATTACAACAACCAACTGTCAGAGTTCATTTATTTTGCTCTCAACTTGAGGAGGAGGGCACACCTCCTCGGTTCAGCCATGCCTTCACTATTCCCTGTTGAAAATGAAGTCATTTGTACGGGGAGGTATTTTATGTAGCTAATATTAATGAGACCTTTTCAGCTGCTGCCATGACAAAAATCCTGAAGTGGCCTCAAGCCATCATGGAAAAGCAATTTCCCAAACCAAACTGACTTCAGCAAATTGTGCCATTTGAATGGGTGATTAAAGGAAGCAGCATTCAGTTTAAGTTTAATACATGGAGGGAGGGGAACAGATTTACTGTAGATTAGCAAATGGTAGCCTAATAGTAGCTTTCACTGTCCACGGTGCTGATACTTCTCTGCTATAAACCACTGAGGAAGTTTCCTAAACATTGTCATTTCGCCTTTCCAACAGATGCTTGTCTGGTCTTATTTCTTCTCTTAGAAGAGTATTTGCTACTGAGCAGCATAAGCGTCAACTTCCTGCTCCAAAAAAAAAAAAAAAAAAAAAAAAGATCAGAAAGTGAATTACATCATTGCTGAACTGTTCGGCTGCCTTACCAAAAGACAAGATACCATCATTCACCAACAATAATTTCCCAAGGAATATATGCAATCCAGTTTACACTTATGACATATACTCTATAGACTCTGTGTTGCCCTCTCCTCTCCTCTTACCTGGTTATTAATGCACAGAGCAAGGTGTTTCCTCTCCCGAGCCACAGCCAGACTCCCGCTGCGCAGCCTCGCCTCCTCTCCCTGGTACATGCTTCTGGAAGGACACCGCTCAAGTTAAGACACAAATAAACTCTCCAAATATCTGAAATCTGCTTGAAGCTGCGAGTATGTGAACAGCCTGTCCTCTCCTCTGTCCTGCTGCAGACAGTGCCGTTATGCAGGATTTTTTTTATCACTCATCAGTGCCTGTCGAAGCAGCCTGTATGCCGGGAGCTTACCATGTATCCTCAGTACAACAGCGTTTCCTCACATGTATGACTGATGAAGATGAGTCGGTGGATGTGACACTAACCTGTACGAGCCGTTCCTCAGCATGACGAGCTCTCTCTCTCTCTTTCTCTCTCTCTCTCTCTCCGCGGTCAGACAGAGATGAAGTGAACAGTTAGAGTCGGGAGCAGCCGGAGAGAGAGCAGACTTGGAAAATTCTCGCAGCCAATGGGATGCTGAGCGTGTGCGCGTGTTTTTTTTTTTAATATATACAGCGCCCTCCGCGCGCGTGTTGACGATGTGGTTTAACTTGGCGATCGGCTTTAATCACAGCATTAATTATCTGCACGCCTTCTCTCTGGGGAAGGACAATCGCATACTACAGTGGGCTATCTCAGCCCATTATGCCAGGCTTTTGAAATGCTTCACTGTGTGCCAATCTATTTGCTCATAGCCTAGATATGGCGTTATAAAGGTGTACATTACACAGTAGGTGTGGGCCGGGGGCAGGAGGGACACACATGTTGAACAAAGACCTGCATTTTTTTTTTCAAGCACACGTCATCCTTACACAGCAGTGAGGTGAGCTCCAGACAGGTGAGGTGTTAGGAGAACTCCATCTATCTGGTAATCGAGATTTAGTTCAGTGATTATAGGTTTCCAAATTATCAAACCATCCCAGTTGTTTTGAATGGAGGACTTCCACATCTGTCCAGTAACTAACTACTACAAAAGGATCCTTCTACCAGTGTCCTACGGCCTTGTGTTTGTGCTGGGCCTGACTTTAAACGGTGCCCTGGTGTGGTGTGTGTGGGCTCGGACGCGCCGCTGGAGCAGCACGGTGATCTACATGGCCAACCTCGCAGTGGCGGATCTTCTCTACGTGCTGGCCTTGCCCCCTCTCATCATCAGCAACGCCATGGGAGACCTGTGGCCCTTCGGCAACATCATCTGCAAAACCGTCAGATTTTTCTTTTTTGTCAACCTCCACTGCAGCATGATGTTTCTCACCTGCGTCAGCGTGCACCGTTTCATCGGGGTGTGCTTCCCCATCGCTGCTGTGCGCCTCAGGACCAAAAAACTCGCCCTCTTTGCGTCAGGCTCGGTTTGGGTCCTGGCCACTGCAGAGATTTTACCGACGCTGGTCTTTGCGCACACAGGTGTGATCAACAACATGACAGTGTGCTTTGAAATGACTAACCCGAAGCAGTTTAACGTTTACTTCCCCTACGGACTGTTTTTGGCCATAGTGGGGTTTCTGATCCCATTCCTCGTCGTGGTCACCTGTTACTGCTCCATGATGAGGGTGCTATATTGCGGGGTCGCCGACAGCATCTCCAACGCCAGGACAGCTCGTGTGCGTAACAAGTCCCTGTACACCCTCTTAGTTGTGTGTCTCATGTTTGTGGTGTGCTTTGTGCCTTATCACATTACTCGCACCGTCTACTTGTTTGTGAGGGTCTACATACCCGGAGAATGTCACCTGCTGAACGTGGTCATGATCTCATATAAAGTGTGGAAACCTGTTGTCAGTTTCAACTGCTGCGCAAATCCTCTCCTCTACTTTTTGGGCTCTCATCGGCACCGTCAGGAGCTCCGAGCCTGGCTGTGTAGGAGGAAGAAGAGAGTGCAGCCCAGTGTGTGTCTGGTGGATGCAGGCAACACAAACAGGTCCGGAGGGTAGACAACATCCATCATTGGACTCATCAGTCTATCCAGTGATTTTTTTTTTTTTTTTACCATGAGCCAATGGTCAGTAATAACAGTAAGGACTGTGCCAACACTGTCTACAAGCTGTGTTTAATAACTCCTTTTATTGTTTTAAATATAAAAAATACGTATTTGGCAACATTCAACAGGTCACAGAAGTTCCTGACTAGTGAGGGAGTTTTTTTTATACACTATAAGTTATTCTAGTAACTTAATATAAAACCTGGAAGATCAGCAAAAGTATGAAACTAACTGATACTGCAAATACTGAGGTTGCTAGAGGCGGGTATTAAAAGGCAGTGATACTGTGGCCAAAAGTGATTTTTAACATTTGTGGGAATTACTGCCCTCTGTCGTTTGCAGATGGTCGAGTCTCTAAAACAGACACTAAAACAGTATCCAGGCACCATAAAGCATCAGCCCAATTTTATAATACAATTTCCTAGGCAAAAAGAAAAGTTTTTCTCCCAACAGTGGGGCAAATAGAAAATAACTTAGGTAGGTAGGTTCAAAAATAATCTCTATGGTGATAATAACTGAAGTAAAAAAACAGACACCCATCTAAATACCCAGAACAACAGTCATGTGAAGGATAAAAATACCTTGAAGGTAAAAAGTGCTACAACATCTTGTTCAGGAAGAGGACATTTTGTAAGCATCCTTTTTTTTTTTTTAGTGCATACTTGTCTGGAGCCACAGAGCAACAGTGTTGGAGGAGCAGACAGCCGAATGAAGGGCATCATTTCAGTACACTCCTGTGGGCAAGTGATGACAGATGGGTAGAGCAATGGTCTGGGAGCTGAGAGCAGAGAGGACAGATTGAGTAAAGAGGAAAAAGGAGACCAAAGTTTTAGTAGAAGCGTTACTTGTGTTTAATTGGTGGTGTTGCAGGAAAACCAACCCTCCCGGCCTTCCATTAAAAAAACAAACAAATGTATTGCCAGCGTCAAGGTTAGAGGCTGAACTCATTAATAAATGGATTTCTGTTTGAATTGTGTTTAATCATTAAGTGGGGTGTGTGTGTGTGTGTGTGCGTGCATACCTGTGCGCCCAGCCTGGAGAGGTACCGGTTGCGTAGGCCAAAAGCAGACATGGGTGCTAGTCTCGCAAACTCACCCTCTGTCAGCCTACTGGGCCGCCTTTTAATCCTGCAGGAATAATAATGGGGCCATCTTTATCACCTCTACACACAACACTAGCATGAGCACAATTATGTAAATATTACCAACAGGATTAATCTCACACAGCCTGTTGATGCAGGATGAAAATATGAGTGGACCATAAGTGTTGGGAATAAAACCTACTTGAGAAACAACAAAGTGGTACAACATTCAAATGCCTTCAAAGGTTTGGGTTTAATTAAATGTAATTGTTCCATGAACAATCTGGAATCAAACATGATTTGGTTCCACAAAAAGACTTCAGGTGATTTTTTTTTTTTTTTTTTTTTAAAGTGGCTTTCCTACAATGAATCTTCCGTAATGTCTCAGTCATATAACTTCTTGTACAACAATCAATAACACTTAACATTTGGTAATTTAACACAAATATTCTCCATTAAACAAAGACTGCACGGCTGAGCCTTTCACAACATCACAGTGCAAATGGGTGACCAGTGAAGAGAGCAGCTTGTTTCTGGCTATGACACACTGATCACTTCAATGTGCAATTCACACATTTTGACATTATGCTACTGACCGTTATCTCACATGTGTTGACTGTGTTGTTCAGAATTTGATTGGGACTCATTTGCCCAACTGAGGTAGTGAATGTTAATCATCCACAGTGTGCATCCCTGACAAGAACATAGCGAGACAAATCTCTTTCCACATTATGGTGAGATTTAAGCAGAGTGCATGAGCATTTTGTCGCACTGCTCAGATGAAGCAAGCAATAATTTGGGTCAGTGCTTACGAGTTAAATACCTGAGCTTGATAAAGGGGCAAAACATAATCGACAAAACATTATTTATACGTGGAACTGATTCTTTAAAAAGGTCACATTAATTAAACAGTTTGTAAAAAGTTGAAACTGTGCATATCATTACACAGATAAATGCACTCAAAAGTGTGCCTCTCTCTTTTCTTATCTTTCTGATTATTATAGTATTGTACCATTTGATGATGTAACACAAAATACATTTTTATGAATTTCTGAAACCAGAGAAGAGCAGATAAAGGAATTGAAAAAATAAAAGAATTGAGCAATAAAAGTTTAAACACTAAAGAGCTATGCTCTTTTTTTTCCCCTCTCTTTTTTTTTTTTTTAAAGATTATCTACCATAAAAGGTCAATGTTGCATATGATTAGAACTGAATATATCTGCCTATGGACAGTCCAGTGAAGAAGGTTTTGGCTGGCAGTTACTGTGAATGCTGACAAATGATATGTACATAAATGAACTGCTGAGGTGTCTGTAATAAGGCAAGTAACAGAGTCCTGCTGAAGACAATTCATAAAAAGAAACATATAAAAAAAAAACATTAAAAAATATTCACATATATCAGATATATACATATAAAAACAATTGAATTAATATAGGAACCCTATATTGTGAGTTACATTGGCTTGTAAAAGTCAGTATGAGAAGTCACTATGTCCAAACTAGGATTTCTATTTTGTCAGTGTCCTGATGACATCAGCTATTATTACAGGATTATGTAATAGCCAGGGCCAGACAGTCAGTTCTGGTGGGAAGAGTCACAGATGACAGCACTGGGCGGAGTCAGTAGCGCAGTCCCGCCCCATGGCAGTTGATTGACAGCTTTGGGGTGGACAGTGCAGCCTGCTGGCTCTGAAGCCCAGGACCATGTGTGTTCCCATCATCATCATCATCATCATCTGGAAAATATCAATTACAGCACGGACCGGAAAATATTAGTCAGTCAGCATAAGCCATATATAGATTAAGCCACAGATAGATTACCAGAGAAATTGAGACATAGAGAGAAACAGATGTGTAGTTTGTATTTACATTGTAGAGACTACATAAACCAACCACAGGTGGTGTGCAAGCCAGTATATATGTAATGAAAGCTGTGACCTAAATAAACATGCCCACTTGGTGAGCTGACACAGAAACCATTTCCTCCATTCTGTGGTAAAGGAAGTTTTGTTTTTTTCAGTAAATTTCTGTTCTGTCACAAATTGTTGTGCATAAGCAGTTCACCGCCATCCAAGAAGACAAGTCATTTTTATAATTTGTGTTTTCCTAAATTCAGGAGAATAAAAAATGGACCAGAACTCATTCAGAACCAATAAATTCTAAACGTGAGTACTTGCAAAGACGTGAACATTGACAGTGGTATTTGACACACTGTACCTTAGTACTTGAAGGGCCATGAGCAGTTTTGCTATAACAACCACTCGAAAATAAATGAAAACTCAATCATCCAACACATAGATGGTAACATGACTCATCACCTCTTTACACTTCTGACCCTTGTAAATTATAAAACTAGGAGATGTCGATTTACAGTAACATGAAGAATGTGAGTCATGTGGTTAGAGTGTAGAAAAATGGGACCAAAGAACAAATCCATAAAAACATGAATTGAGAGTCACTAAGCAGCACACATCCAGTAAATTAGCACAGGAGCTCCTGCAAGTGTTGCTATCCAAAATATGCCTGTGCCTGTTGACTATATGAGTGGGATGTTCATTATGTTTCTGATATGCTTGTCTAATTGTTGGGTAAGTGGGTGGAAAAGAAGTGATGGAGGGTCAAAGCTACTCACTCTGCATCTGAAGTGGCTTCCTTCTGGAGTTTGGCTCTGGCTGCAGCTGACTGGTTCAAATCTCCTCCTGGAGCCAGAGAGAGGGAGATGGAGAGATTATGAAGTGAGTGAGTCTGGAGGTAAGGAGAGGGGTGTGCTTAACAGTGGCAAAGTAAAGAATGCCACATGAGAAAATGAAGAAGTGGGGCAGGCCGGGGAAAGAAAATCTGAAACAATATGACGAGGGAAAGAAGAGGAGTGAGAGAGAAGTGAAGCAGTGGAAGAGTCTAATTCTCCAGTCTTCCCTTACCTCTGAGATAATCCACAAAGTACAGCATCACCACTGCCATCAGTGCAACTGCAAGAAAGACAGGGGAAAAACAAGGTGGGCAATCCATGACAATGTCACTCAACAGTGTCTAACATGAGTTGCAAGACTATAATCTCATAAACACACACAAAACAGACAGAAAACACTGACTGCAAATGCAGGCACAGAAAAACACTTCCAAAACCAGGTATCCTCTGGTGTCTAGGATGGCTCCGGCTGCCATGGCAATGAGAGCAAGTCCCAGGTTCTGGATAGACTGCATGCTGTTGGCCAGAGGCAAAAGATAAACATCGGTTTTAATGTAAAAAAACAAAACAAAACAAAAGTCAGATAATTATCTGTTGGTAGATGGGCCACCAAAGCAGAATAACGTCATTAAAAGTTCATACAAGCCATAGGCTGTCCCCAGCTGATGCTCAGGCACAACAAACGCCACCATGGGCCACAGTGCACAGGCCAGTAAGGAGTAAGAGACTCCCAGCAGGGACTGGAAAACAAGCAAGAAAACACATCGTATTACTTTATATGTTTCCAGGCTCTCCACAGAATTCCTTGGTTAGAAATTACATAGCTTGTGCATTGTCTAAGAAAATTACATGAGAACATGCATTTAACATCCTACTGTGGAACTTCTGATCTTCTTACTATTTTGAGGTGGGCAGGGTTTAGTTAAAAAAAAAAAAAAAAAGGTACTTTCATGCATCAATCAGGATTTAGCTAAATTTGGATAACAATCTGATGACATTTGTTTGGTCATTGTCAATCACATCTGATTAAACCATATCGCACAAAGTTCCAATGAAGCAGATTAGCTGAGCTCTGAAGTATTATTCACTTCTTAATAAGTAATGCCTAAAAACTTGATTGTTGCTTATTTGAAGCTATATTTTAAAGGAACTTGCAGCAAATAAGAATCTGCATATTAATTTCTTTACAAGCAAACGTCTATTATACCGACTAAATAAGGCTGGAGGTACATTTCATGTTAAAACAAAGGTTTCAGCACAGAAGAATGTATGTGTTTACAACTATAAGTAGGAAAAAATTCAACTATAACTTTTAAATTCAAATTTCAAAGAACATGTTTGCACAACCACTGTGACTCACCGTTCCTTCATCTACCTTGAACACCATTAACCTTACAGACATAAGAATCCCAGATAGTGTACTCCCTTGCTAACGTCACAATTCATTCACTCAGCTAATTTTAAGACCGTTTATCAATGTACAATGCAAACATTTTCAGGGGCATTACCATGGCGATCCATGGGTTCCAGAAGGTGAAGGCCAGCATCATGTGAGCGGCGAGTGTGGTCACCACAGCAATTATTACCCAAACTACATTCCTTCCTGTCTTATCAACCATAAAGCCCAGAACTGGGGATGCGGGGGCTGAGATGATGTACACAATACTGAGGAAGAAAGAGAATGGCATGAAGGGTGTATGACAAAGAGATATGTACTGAACATAAACCCTTTATAGAAAAACTCCACAGTACAGTAATGATAAAGTATATACACTGGTACCTGAGAGACTGAGCCTCATACCGACTACTGTATACTAAATATTTCTGATCTTTATAATTAGAACCTGTAAAAAGAATGTGGTTCTGTAGTTTGAGTTTAATGACAGTAAACTGAATGGAGACAACCTCTCTACAAAAAGGTGTGACGCCAAGTTATTTGTTTTGTTTTGTTCCCAGCTTCAGGTGCTTGAACATTTCTCAGCCATTAAATTCCACTGTGGTTGCACAGGAAATGTAATTTGGCCAATGATCCATTGGAATAAGAAAAATGTAGCCCACAAAGGAAATGCAAGATACATCAGCAACAGTAAACTGTAATAGTGTTAGTGCCTTAAGGTACATTGGTCTCAATGGCCTATTAGACCTGAGCTGATTTACCTGTTGACAGCTCTGGCTTCAGCAGCGGAGAAGTTGAATTTTTCAATGAAGAACACCCTGTAAATAAAAAGACACGATGATGGGCTCACAGTGTAGGGGGGTGCTTAGTCTTTATGCTGATGTGACCTCAAGGGGAAGCAGAAATTGAGTCTACTCCTGCAGCAGGTAGCTCTCAGTCTTACATTGTTTTCTGCCACATCTGCATAACAACTATTTGCTCTGTAAGCACTGACCCTCAGTGGAAATAACATGTCAGTTGCTAAGTGATTCGAGAGTGCCTTTCAGTGAAAGAAATACAGGTTGTGATAGCTTCAATTGGTTTCTTTCACTGCAAACCCATTTGTCAAACCTCTTTCCATTTCTGACTCCCTCTCCCTCCCCTTTGTGGTTTGATGATAGCGCAGCATTGTGAGGCTGCACTTCTGAATCCTTTCCTTAGACATGCATTGTACTAATCTAATGGAGGTGCTCTATTTGATTCATACCACACAATCTAACTATAATACGATCTTGTTTAGGTGGTGGTGATCATATTTTTTTTTTTTATCAGGTACAAAACCAAAATGTGTGGTTCCTGTATTTCAACAAATTAAGTATGAAAAAATCTGTTTATGATCAAAGCATTTTCCAATTTCCTATGATGGAATATGGTTGCGTTTGTACAGAATGAGATAATCCTGATGGTAATTGGTGTCACTGGGTGTTGCCAAATATAGAAATTACTCAATATTGTTTTATTGTCAACAAATCAGCAACGCACTGATCCTATTAACAAGCCCTGTCTGTGCATCCAAGGAGATTATCATTGTTGTCCATGAACTATTAATATCAAATCAATTAGCCACACCTTTACACTGGGTGACATGTTCCTTCTTTACATGAGCATGGGCACTGTAATTCATTTTGAGTCAATCACACCAATCAATCACATCCTGCTGCCACATGCAGTCTATTCATCATACTACAGGTTTATTAATCTGCAGCTGAAAATACAATTTACTCCTGTTTGAGTAAAGTTTGCTATAAACTACAGTGTCCAGTTATTATAATTACTGAGCCTTCTTAAAAATTAAACTGTATATAAGTGATCAATTTTTAAAGCAGGAACAAATCGGCTTGTGGCTGAGTGCCGCAGACAGTGTAAGGAAATCAAAAAGCATTGGTAGTTATGGTCTTATCATGGAATTTGTCAGTTTTATCTTTTAGTAATAAAAATGTACCAGCACATAACCCAACAAAGTATAGACTATATATTTAAAATAAATAAAGTGTACATATTAATCTGCATTCATGCATTAGGGTGGTCTAAAGATATATGCTGAAAATGTATTGACAAAGACAGGAAGCACTGACTGTTAACTTATGCAGACAAGACAATGTTCTAACTGTATAGTGATATAAAGACGTGAAAGACCACTGGAGGACAGCTTTTGTGTGTATGTGCGAAAGAGAGAGAGGGAGCACGAGAGGGAGAGGGGGAGAGAGAGAGAGAGAGAGAGAGCTGATGCAGTACTCACTGTCCCAGTCCAATAAAGGGGAAAATGGCGACATAGTAGCCCACACAAATGATGAAGATGAGCCACAGGGTGAAGGGGAAATCTTTCACGTCTGTCAGCTTGATCACCTCACCTAATATGCAAGATTAACACACAGGCAGATCAGCTTGAGAAGATTATTTGCTTTCAACAACTGTAAAAGAAAAACAACGGCTTGTCTGACAAAAGCAGCTGTGAGTTGTGAAGGGAAAATTCCCTGATGTACCTCATATTGAACTGAACTTTTCCCCATATTCAGAAAGAAACCTCACCACAGCAGAGAAAGTGCTGAAGCCAATGAACTGTCTAGACAGGATGTCAATTTTAGGTAGATAAGAACAAACACAAACGTGGCCCTGCACTCTGTAGCACTCCATGCTGACGGAGGGAGGCATTCTAATGGATATTGACGGGTGTTGGGTGAAAGAGGAAAAACAAAAGATAAAAAAAGGCACAATCTTAAAATACGTTACCTGTTTTGCCTTGTTCCTTGTGGAGGATCCTCTCTGCTCTTTTGTCGAGGAATCCCAACACCAAGGCACAGATTAGTGAAAACACGCAGGTTACAGCAGCTAAAGAAAGACAAAAAAAGACATTAAGATACATGATAAATAAGAAAATGAATAAATATGAACAAGACGAAAACAATGAATGAAAGGAAGGAAGGAAAGTGTTAGTCATGTATTGGTGATAAGATTATACAGAAGTTCAAATTAGGAACCTGATGACTGCTGATTGATTTTAGTTCATGTGAATTTATTTTATTTTATTTAATTGATGGTGGAAGTGGAGGCAGATTGTAAAATAAAACCCACAACTACACAAAGTGTGCAAAAGTGGAAGCACGTTTAACTCAAACTCTGAAGTAGCTGTAGAAAAATACAAGAACTGACACTTCTCCCAACGCTTATGATTCATCTGTAGCAGCAGCGAGCAGCACTTTTAGTTCTCTATATTACTTCTCTCTGTCTCTGCTGGCTGTGTTATCTGAGATCATTAGTTACAGAGAGAGGATCCAGTATCTCTAGCACAGACAGGGATAAAACACATGTAACCAAAGTCTTAGTGTTTAACACTTGCCAGTTTGAAGTATTCTCCCAGCTAAAACACAGGTGTGTTATATTTACCTATCATGAGTGATACGCCTAGTGCGGTGTGTCCAGTGCCAACAGCGAGTGCGACTTCGCTGTACACCCAGCCCATAATGTTCATGTTCACTGTGCTGCCCTTGAGACGAGCAGAGAGGAATGTAAATGGACTTAAATTCACTGTATCAATTATGTGTATTTTGTATAGTAGGCTCATTCAACATGGTTACAGTCAAGAAACATTAACAGGTTATTTGAAAGAATGTATAAATTCATGTTCCATTGGCAGTGTCCTCACCAGTCGAGCCATGCTCAGCTGAAGGCCAAACACTAGATTTAGCTCCTTTCCCTTGAACCAGTTGACTGCATATGTGTTCTGGGCCACAGCCAACGACTCTCCTCCAATACTACCCAGGAAAAGAGAACAGGGAGGTGGAAATTGTAAGCCATGTGATAATACAAGACCAACATGAGCCTCATATTTTAATGTCCTTTTATGGTTGAAAGTCTGTGACTAAACAGAAACACACTGGGCTCAGATTTATACATTCGATGCAGATTCAAGTTTACTAGGGTGAGGTTTGGGGATTGTGAAACAGAAAAGTACAGTATGTGTGGCAAGAGAACAAAAATTATTATAATTTTTTTTTACCCAAATACAAAACGTCCAACTTCCATCAGCCAGAAATGGTTTACCAGAGCTCCAGTAGCAAATATTACCTGTGTAGAAGTGGGAAAATAAGACACACCAAAGACAACAATCTAATTGCCATCCATTTTCTGTATGCACTTATTTCCTATTTAAATAGATAATCAAAAAAAATATGATATCAATTTTGGTAATCATATTCTTTTTTATCATAGAGTATCATTCACAACTAGCTTTCAGAGTAAACCCACCTGTCCAACACAGACAAATAGGGAAAAGATGATGGTTCCCAGCCTATGAAAAACAATGAAAGATGACACTGATCAGGATCAGCACAACTCACTCTCTTTCACTTTCACTTATGGTGGATATACATAATACACATTTAGTGAACTCAAAATAGATGTGACTTATTGGTCTTTGTACCTGATGCCAAAGACCCTGTCAAGCAGGAAGCCCCCGAAGAAGCAGAGAACCACATTGGGCCAGGAGTACCAGGCATACAGCTGCATGAACTTAGCAGTGTTCAGGTTCAAATCCTGGTAAAGTCAGGGAGGAAACACATCAGACTCTTGTTGATCACTTCATCACTTTTCGGTTTTAAGTTTTACAATTAAAACCCAGATTTGAAACAAAGGGTATAGTCTATGGAGTTGAAATGAAATCCTCTCATAGCAGTATTTGGGAAGAGGGTAATGTGATTATGCAGATTTTACTCTAAGCACCAATGCTTTATTGAATACAGAAGTCTAAAGTGTCTTTTGTGTGAATTATTTCACTAAGTGGGGACTTTGTCTCAGCCTGGCATTACTGTGAATTGCTGCATTAATAGTATGATGCTCTGGTGTAAAACTTTGCATTTGCAGAGCATGAATTACCTGGAGGACTTGAGTTTGAAGGGCAGCCGGGTTGTCATAACAGAAGTAGCTTCCTGCAGCAAAATAACTACATTAACAGAGTACAGACATAATGATACTGCATTTCTTTAACATTACACAAGCCGCAAGGGGCAAGACCACTACACGCTTTCTTTAAGGTAAATGCTACTTGTCAAATTTAAGTTAAACCTCTACAATAACCCGCCAGGATGTTTAGTTAAGTAAGGGCTTTTCTACTGCTCACCGAATCCCAGAAAGCACATGAATAGCAGGACAACCACACGGTGCAAGAGGTGGCTGGGGTCGCAAATGGCCGGCATCGGTCTGCCGGGTCCTCTGGCTGCCTGTCTGCTGGTGAACGACCCCTCATCGTCATCTCCCAACAGGCTCCGCCGCTCCTCATAGTCCGCCATGTTCGTTTGTTTGGGAGAAGGTGGAAAAAGTTCACGGCAACAAGGAAGACGAAGGCGCTAGATCATATGACCCGCCAGGCATGTCATGTGGCGTTATGCTGCATTCAGGCCAGGTCAGCAGAATGGGAAGTTTGTACGACAGACGTTATTCCAGTTTGGGGGGTGTTCAGTCATTTATTCCAAGGTGCCTGGTGCTAACTGTGTAGTCACACCAGATAAATAGCCTAAATTAACTCATATTGTTATGTTGTGTATTTGTAGTAGTTCGTTTGTTAAGAGAAACCAGATTAGTTAAGCGTTCACATTAGTATTTATATTGCTAACAGTTTACTGACATGTCTGTGGCTGTTTTCAGCAAATGGGAGAAATCGTTGGTGTCAGATATTCCCGACATCTCTGACTGGAAATGCGAGTTAGATGTTGATGAGCGGGTTTTCCCATTCGAATGATCGTAATTACGCTTTAAACGATGTAACATGAACGCAGCATTAGGCTCTTAGCTTGTAGCCGGTGTTTATGTCGACGTGTGCACGCCAAGAAGTCCAAGCACCTCGCGGGAGCGCGGACAACGAAATACACAATTATCCGATGCTTTATTGATTTCTGAGTAGACTGACGCATCAAGCTTCACTTGATCAGAATGATGACAGTTTAGCTGCCTATATCACAAAAATAAAATGGTTCAAATGTGTTATATAACACATTTAAAAAAGAAAATTCCGGGTAAATGTAGTCTGATATCAGACTACATTTTCTTTTTAAAAATGACTCATTAGTATATTTTAGGAGATTATATCTATAAGAAAATACGAGATAGGAATGCCTTGATTAACTTATTCTGATAAAAGGGAATTTACTGGTGAAAACAAATTGGATGCTGACATGAACTTTTTTCCACTAGCTGCTCGTAATTACAATTTAAAGAAAAACACGCACATCAAAGTGGAGTCTCAAAGAAGTGAGTTTACAGAGGGTTAGGGTTAGGGTTAGCCTGCTCCTCATATCTGCTGGAGGCTATTAAGGCTCAAGGCTACATTAACAGCTATTAGCATAACACAAATAACAAGGAAGGAGAACGGAAATTATGGTTAAAAATTCGGATCCTTTTTTTGGTTTGACTCTTATTTGTTTTATTAATTCGTTTTCTGTCATTGTTGTTCTTTTTCATTTTCTATAAACTGTCAACTGTGTTTACTGAATATATGAATGTGAGTATAGTTAATTGGGGATGTAGGCTACTCTTTTAAGTGACAGAGATTAATGCAAAAACCTCTTTGTCCCCGTTTACTGTTTGTAAAATTTGCAGTTTGTATGACAGGCTGACACACAATATATCCACGATACTCTGTAGCCATGCATTTTTTCTAAAAATGCATAAAGAAATATGTGTTTCTGTCTCTAGTTTCAGTTACAATGTGGATCCATCTGAACGCTTTTTAGGTATATTATGGAGTATGAACCTCTAGAGAATTATCATCCAAATAAGAAGTTTTACTGAGCGTTTTACTCTCGTTCAGCCTTTTAGTTTACTACTTAATTTTAAAGTTAAAACCTTAAGTTTTGTATGGCAGCCATTACTTTATTGTAAGGTTCGGTGTCACTGCTGTCACTACTTTCTTTTCAGCAGCAATAAGCAGACATTTTCAGTAATCTCTGAGCCCACTCTATACTTCATGCCAGGCAACAAACGACAACAAGTAGCGCATGGATTAAGTTTGGATTTGTCATGTGGACTGAAAGATGATTTCCATGGGATGATGATGTTGCTCTGCGTTTCCAAGGTGTATAGTCATATAACAGCTATAACAACTCTGTAAGTCTATGAACGTGTCGATCAGTTTTTTTGGTGGGGTTTTTAGTTTGCCCCCTAGTGGCCAGTGTTGGTTTTTGCAGATTGTAAGGACGTTATCAGACTGGCTTTTCTCTCTACTTTTCTCACATGAATGTCAAAGTTAAGGCTACCTTTGTTGTATGTTGTTAAGCTCCTGCTCTGTTCTTGGGTTGAGTTTACACTACAGTTCTGTATCTGTGAATATGTGTAATTTACCCCTCTTTTCAGCCAAGAGTGAGGTAAACCTGTTCAGTCTCATCCTTTTTCATTCAGTGAAAGTTTGAACGATTGAAAAATGTGTCAAAATGACTTTTCTGACCTACAGCTTAAGTCTAAAGCTTTAATAAGCTGCATAAAAGCCATTTCTCTGGGACATCTTGACCTGACACAGTTTATAGACCACTGCTGATTGGCGTCACTGTCGTGCAGACCTGACAGATTTCTCTGACATGTAAACTGTACCACCGCGTTTCATCAGGTCCTTCACACGCTTCCAGTTATATGGAACTGTCAGCCCCTACCTCCGCCTGCCCCCTATTTATCTGGCCCTTTTCTGTCCCCAGCTTGTGTCTGTGCATACTGCTAGGCAACACTATCTCCAGGGTTTATTTAATTTCCATGAATGTCATTTAGAATTTCTCATAATTCACTACTGCGGGGTCATCTGCCAGAGGATTTAATCTGAGGGTGACGAACGGTCCTTCCCCTGGCTGCAGTCACCGCTCCAACCGCTCTGTAGCTCATTAATTTCCTGCCAAAATATCAGCCTCTGTCGTAGCCGACAGAATGTGGGATGGAGGAAGATCATATTTCATTATTACATTAATCAGACCCACATGCAGACACGATTGTAAATCAGGTGGGAGGTGACATTAATCCTGCAGAACCAGTTTGTGAATACCCTGAAACCCGTCTTCGGGTGTTGCAGTCAATTTATTCCAGTTTTATATACAGTGGGGTCCAAAAGTCTGAGACCATTTTCCCATTCAAGTTTATGGTAAAGTGGTCTCAGATTTTTGGGCCCCAATGCATTTGTTCTCCTCTTGTTCAATTCAAAAATGAATCAGACACTACTGTTATACTGTGAAATGCTATATGCACTACTTGCAAATGCTTGCAACCTTTTCTGGATGTTATGTAGATTTAGGTTGGTGGCTGGTGGCTGGTTGCTGGTTGCTGGTTAAAAGCCTGGTGTAAACGAAGTGTTATCAAAAACCTGATTTCTGGCAGAGCGATACGAGTCTGCAGTTTCCTTCCTGGTCAGTTCATTAGAAATGATCAAAAGTGCCTCAGATACTGATCACCACTAGTGGTAAATAAATAAAAGTAAGCATATCTCTTGTCAGTGATTAAAGGAAGCAACCACAAATAGTTCTAAATTTCAAACAAAAATTAATTCACTTTTATTTCATGTCCTCTATGATGATATACTTTGTTGTGAACAGTAACCTTTATCAAGAGCTGTACTGTACTCAGCACTACTGTGGAAGAGCAACTGATTTTAGGTGGTTTTGTCCTCCATTCTTATTGGCTGCCTTTCTTGCACAGACACTTTAACTCGGCTCTGCTTGCATGCAATAATTTGCTTTCACGTTTTTGTCTAACAGTTGATTCGAAATGCCATTTCACCACATTTGAAATTCATGTCCTTCTCAATTCAATCTTGAACCATTTGTAAATACTGTAATATGGGACTGTTTGTGGTGACCTATACTATTACTAATGGAAAAAAAAGATTTGGTCCAGATGTATGGCTACTACTATTGTAGTATGAAAAATAATGATTTTATTATTATAATTATTATTATTATCATAATTATTTATATTTCATAGAAGTTACAGTTGTAAGAAGTGGCTATTTGCAGTCTTTTGTTCCCTGCTCATTTTGTTATCATTTACTCCCTGGTCACATTTTGCTTACTGTGTAATCAAATGTGAATATGTGCTGTCAAGATGTTTTTTTGTGAAGGGAAAGTGCAGTGTGAGCAAGATTAGAGAGAAGGAAGTAGCAAGTGACAGAAAGCATAATTAAGGAAATGTGTTGGATGACTTATCAAAAAAGGCACAGAAGTGCTTGGTTAGTACTGTACCAAAAACAATAGTCATTGCTGGCTTGAAACTTCATGATCCAGTGCCAGACATGTTTGACTTTTTTCTGTTACACAGAATAGTCCATTTAACAGATTTTCATCACTTTGCATTACTTTGAGAATTTTTACAACCTTTGTGATCAAGATAAAATTCTATTTACACGTAAAATAACACTTTCAGGCAGTGTCTCGTCTTGCCTGGACTATTACAGTTATTAATTGTGTCCCATTGTGCACTGTCCATTGTGTTACTGTGGCATCCCATTATTCAACAGTTTGTTACTGTGGGCTATTTATGACATCTCCAGCTGAGTAGATGTTGCTGTGGGAGATTCCATGGTACCTTTGTGGAGTGGCTTGCGGCAGAGTGCAGCTGTCAGTCTTTTCCGAAACACCTTACACAAGAACACGTAGATAAGTGGATCCAGACATATATTAGTGGCCGATAGCCACAAGGTGGTCTCCTTAGCAATGTACAGTGCTTGGCAGTGACTTGCTGTGCTACGGGTCTGAGTCAGGGTGTAGGGAACACGAGCAAAGTGAAAGGGGGCAAAGCAGATGAAAAACACCCCCACCACCACAAAGACCTTTGCCTTTGTTTTCCGACTGGCTGCCTGAGATCTGCTCTTTGAGGCTTTGTATGACTCATAAACCTTCTTGCTGATGAACGTGTAGCAAACCACCATCAAGGCCAGAGTGCCCCAAAAAACCACCTGCAGATGTACATCAACAAAACATTAAGCAAGGCACTTGGAAAGACTTTCTCATAACTTTTCTCACAAATAATTTCGGTATCTTCCGTAAATGTGCAGATGTCACAGTGCAAATATATTAAAAGAAAAGTTCAACATACACTTATTCCCTTTCTGGCTGAGAGTTAGATGAGAAGATTTAGACTACTCTCATGTCTGTACAGTAAAAAAAATGAAGCTATGGCTATCTTACGTTACCCTATAGGCACAGCTAGCCTGTCTCTGTCCAAACAAATCCAGATACCTGCACCTCTAAAGCTAACTAATTAACATGTTAAACTATATCATGAAATCAAAGTGCAAAAATGATTAGTTGTGGTTTTTGTCAATGCTCCCCACCAAAAAATAGTCCACCACATAACTCCAAGTAAAACCACACTTCTTTTGTTTTTACACTTCAGTCTATGGATTAAACCAACCTGATATAACATGTTAATTTGTGAGCTGCAAAGGTGCTGGCAGGCCTTTCAATAGTGCCAGGCTGACTCCAGTCTTTATGCTAATCTTATCTGACCAGCTTTTGGCTCCAACTTTATATTAAATGTACAGGTGTGAGAATGGTATCGATTTTCTCATCTCACTCTAGCAAGAGTAATAGCTGCTAGTAATTAATAGCTACCTGACAGAAGTAGTTGAATCCCTCATGCCACATCAGGCCGGCTTTGCTCTTCATGGAGGAGCACTTCAGTTTGCCTCCAGTGACCCGTGGTGGCTGGTCGCTTAGAATAACGTTGGGTAATGCTAAAGATAACATTACCACCCAGACAGATGCACTCAGCACCTGGCCAACACGGACCCGCTGCAGGACACACTTCCCAAAAGGCCTGACTATTTTCAGGTAGCGGTCCAGGCTGATGAGGCCCAGCAAGAGGATGCTGATGTACATGGTGATGTAGAAGAGAACCGCAGAGTATCGGCAGTGGAAGGCGCGTAAATGCCAGGAGCCCACACCTGCATCACTTAAGACTCTCAGAGGGATGGTCAAGGTCATCAGCAAGTCAGCCACCACCTGTTGTTGAAGGATCATGTTTGTTTTTTCATTTTCTTGCTTCACAATGAAAGTATAATTCTATAAAGCCTTCATTCCTTACCACATTTTTTAGAAAGACCACAAATGTTGAGGTGCTGGGGATGCTGAAGAAGATCCATGCAGCCAGGGAATTGAGTATCATGGCAGCTATAAACAGGATGCTGTACAGACTTGGGAAAACCACAGCTGTTATGCTGGTATCCCGAACACACTTGATGGATGAGTTAGACAGGGTGGTGTTCATCTTCGGTGGACCTTAGGAAGGATGGGGAGAGAGGAGAGATGAGAGACGTTATTTAAATATATACAGTAACTATATTATTCAAAGAAGAAACACGGTAATACACTGTTTTCAGAACATACACATCTAAAGATTATAACATTGTTTCTGTTGTAATCATTTTCTGGATCCCCCAGAAATTCTGTAACAGGACTGTAGTTGAGCAGCTTGGGTTATTAGATTAATCTTTCAAATATCTAGTGTCAAGAATTAAGTCTGAAGGATCACGTATCTTTCCGTCTTTCAATTCAACAAGTAAAGGACATTTTATGCCACTTTCAGGGGCATACAAATATTTTTTTCTTATACAACCAGTAAATACAGTGTAACCGGTGCATTTCACAGCATTTAGACACAGGGTCATTCAGTAGAATTGACCTTTCCCACAGTCACTTCATACTGCTACGACCACCAGTTTAGTTTAACAATAACAATGCAAAGACAGATTTAACATACAGCACTGACGACATCCAACAACTCACTGCTGCGTTTGTTCATTCTGAATTCACCTCTCGTCTGAGAGTACATCTGTCTGCTGTCTTTACATTGAAAACCTTAACAGCTTAGAATAACACTGAGGCCAGGAGCAGGTGCTATGGGAACCAGCATATGTAATACTCTCAAAGCGTCTGTCTGTTTCAGTGTGCATAATGATGTTAATTAGGTCTGTTAAAACTATTGTTACACAAATTCTATATCTCTGTGCCCAGTTGAGATTAGTGATGTATCTAGAAGAAGCCAATAATTGAGTCTTACCTTTTTGTGTCCTTATCGTCTGTGACTGTGCAACATGTGAGGAACAAAGAGTAAAGGAAAGAAAAACTACACTATTACAAAAAAAAGGAAGAAGTGAAATGTCCAGTTCCCCTTTCTGCTTTTTATCAACAGGAAGTAGATGAAACAAAAAAAATCCCAAAATTGAAAGGCTCTTGGTGTTAGTTTAGGTCTTTAATCAATTAAGAAATACTACTTCTGACCTAAGGAGGTTTCAGTCTCTCTCTCTCTCTCTCTCTCTCTCTCTCCCCCCCTCTTTAAGTGTGTGTGTGTGCGTTTGATGCTCTTACAATGGGTGGTCTCTGGAGCTACTGTGTGGCTGTCTTGTCACAATCCCAATGAATTTGCCAGTCTTCCTCCGGGTGAAAGACCCGTTCCTTCCTTGCTTCCTGTTCCAATTGTCTGCAGAGAGGCTTGTTCTGCTCCGTGCCAGTCCTCCTGCCTCCGCTAACTTGCGTCAGTCGCAGTAGCTGTTGACAGGCGAACACTAAAGCCCTGGACTCATTTCTCGACCCACATCTAGAGACCTCCTGCACCCCACTGCTCCTCCCTCCACCCTGCAGCTTATTTATCACCTCTATCTGTCTGTCTTTTCTCATCAAGACTTGGTCCTCTTACCACCAACAACCAGAGGTACATATAGTAGTACATAGTACATAGTACATATATTTTTGTCATGTTTAATATAACTACCATCAAATACAACATACAAGTACATTCCCTTCTACTCCTATCTTTTTTTTTCAGTTTTATTCCCTTTTGTGCTTTCTTGCTAAAAATAGTGTGTTCTGAGAACACAACATGATTTCCTGTGTCATATTGCTTGGAGCTGGGCCAGGAATTATGACATGAGAGAAAAAGTAGCTGGAGAAGTGACACTTAAGTGAACTTAGAAATTGCTGTTTAATCACAATATGTTTCATTGTAAATTATACTTGTGTTTTCCAAGAACTGTGGGCTGTAAATTCTAAGTAATAATCATAAAAAACTATTTCGACAAAAGAAAACAACTTCATTCTTAGTTTCAGTTACATCGCATTGTGCCACAATATAAACCCCACATAATCACATTCGTCAGTAGTCATGTGGATAACAAACTTATCAAATCCTTTAGAAACTGTTGACTGGTGAAAAAAATTTGCTTTCTCAGCTGGAATAAAGGGACAAGTTGATTCTAGATGTGGTTTGTTTTTGAAACTTAAACAAGGCCGAGCAGAATAATGCCTCAATTTTGTGTTTATTTTTGTTTACTACCGGCAGAAGATTTACAGCTTGTTTTACAGCTTTCCACATTTTTATAGAGGAAATACAGGAAAATCAATGCAGTAAAAATATATCAGTACAGTAAATCTGACTTGGTCCTTTTTTTTCTCTTTTTTACGACCATCCATGTTGACCACTGATAAGCATGCCACAAATTGTTGACACAAGCTGATAGACACATTGCACATCTGCAGAACTCCATTAAAGACATGAGCCATTTTACTGTTACCACAAACATTATAAGACTTCAGTGTGAGATGCAAATGTTAACTATACATACTTAACTTGTTTTGCATGGCAGCTTGATTTACATCTCTTTCTCTTTCCTTCCTCTTTTCTCTATTTGCCTGCTGATTTTGAACCTCCACAGCTACTGTAGAAGCGTGTTTTGTTCACATATAAACAGCATAATAATATCCTCCCCTTGTCTCATACTGCTTATCACACCCGTTCCTATTCTACTTCCTGTTTGTAGTTTTCAAGCTATCTAGAACCACACATGACACATACAGCACAGCAAACTTCAACAAGGATTATAGAATGTAAAAGCAGTAAATAGCAAAATGTTAATAAATACGTGAAACAATAAACCAAGTCTAGAAATTCTGCAGGAACATCTGAGCTCACTCTTTATCATAAAAAACTTCATGACCTCAGTCACTCACTTAGCCTCTGCTTTGGCTGCTGAAGACACTTTAAATGAGACGGAGATATTTTTCATCATAGATAGCAGTTTCTCCTTGAATTCTTGACACAAAAAGACATAGAGAAGTGGGTCCATACAGATATTTGTGCTGACAAGCCAGAGGCTCAACTCCTTGCCAAACTTACTCTCTGAGTAAGGGCATGAACTTTTGGAATTTTTGACTTGTTGAAAAGTGTATGGGATCCTGACAATGTGGTACGGTGTGAACGATACAAAAAACACAATGACAATCATAAAGACACGTAGTTTTATCTTCTGCTTTCCCTTCTTGTTATTGCTGCCAGATTTTCGAAAAGACTGTATAACCTTGTTGGCGATGCAAATGTAACAAACTACAATGACCACACTGATGAGCCAGAAGAGAACGTTCAGGTAAATCACAACCATTTGATGAACTTCAAGTCCAGCTGGTCCTTTAAACTTCATACAAGTGCTGGGCTTTGTCATATTGGCTACTGATTGGTTACTTAAAATATTTGGTAAAGCTGTGCCTCCAAAGAGTACTAGCCAGACTGAGCCACATATCAGTTTGCTAAAGGTCAGATTCTGACCAAACAGCTTGCTCCGGGGTATCATGATCTTGAAGAAACGGTCCAGACTGATAAGGCCCAACAAAGTAATACATGTGTACTGTGCACTGTAGAAAATGGCTTTGAAATAATTGCATGAAAATTCAAATAATGCATCAGAAGCACCTGACAAGTCACTTGCAGCTTTGATTGGGATAATCAAGGTCATAATAACGTCAGCAGCTACTAGATTTTTCAAGTACACCACCAAGGTGGAGGTGGACTTGAGGTGCAGGGACACCCAGGCTGCCACACTATTCAGCGACAACGCTATGGGAAACATCAAAAAGTAGAGAATTGGGACAACGTTTTTCATGTACATGTAACTGTCACACTCGGAATTATCAGGAGACATCTGAGTCGATTGCATCACTGCACCTGAGGAGAACACACAGAACCCACCGTTGTCAAGAACAGTAGGTTATATAGTAACTGACTATATTTTAAACGGATAGTCCTGCTGAATATGCACAATATTATTTGAACAGTTCATTATTTGAACAGTGTCCCATAGTGACAGAACAGAAAAATTATTTGTCTGGCCTAACTTAGTGTTTTTTCCTTCATGTAAAATCAGGGGTGTGGCTTTTGTGCGACTCACTCTGCTGGTTTCTGTCAAAGCGAGGACCCATCCATCCATCCAACATCTGTCACCTGTCAGAGTCAGAGTTGAAGGCTGAGTGAAGTAAAGGGAGTGTGTTGTTTATTGTGTTCCTTCTGACATAGAAATGTAAATGAATATGTTTGTTAGGCAGACTTTTTATTATAAATGTTTCCATCATACATTTATACATTTATGCTTATTCTCCAACTCTTATATTTAGTGTTATATATAGGCAATACTGCCATGTCCCTGATTTTCTAACTGTTAAAAAAGTAAATAAATGATTAAGTGTAAATATATTTGAATAAAAATTCAGAATGAGTAGGTATATTATAGGCTTACCTGTCGTGGCACGGCTACTTGTTTTTTCAATTGACTTTACAAGGTAGAGCGGATAAAGAGGTCACTAATTCAACTCATTAAACACATAGAAATCTTAGAGACACATAGAGATCAGAAATTAGTGTGACTAACTTTCAAAGTAAAACAATATCTCTCATGCGTTACTCTCTGTGCAGAACACAGAGCTGACATTTTTTTCCTAAACTTAAATGAAAACCATAGCTTTACAGTATGTCTTAGCTGTGTAAACAGTTGGTTTTAGAAATAAAAAAAATGCAATATTGATAGATATTTATTGATTTAGACTTTTCATAATGATGCTGTTACTTTTGGAAACATACTATCCTTGTCTTGTAGTGAATTCTATGAAGTTTTGTAAAATGACTAAAAGATTTTAAAAGATTCAACTGAATTCAACTTAACCTACCATAGATCAAACACTATAGATTGTGAACTAATGATGAGATTAAGATACATTTTGATAATAACTTACAGTTGATGACTTGACCCACTCTTCTCAACCTTAAAGTTGCAAAATGAACCTGTGTGACAATAGTACTGACATGGTAGGTGTTAAAGAAACACTGTTGATTTTCCTAACAAACAAATCAACATTTCAGCTGTGATGAGAATGGCAATTCATCAGAACATATGCAAAAATAGGAAAAACCTACTGGTCTTTAGACAAAAGCAAAACAGGACGTCATACATTCGAGTTTGGATGGGGTGAAGGCTTACTGGATTGAGGTTGCATCGTGCCTCCTCTGGCCTACACGTGTATCTGAGAAATCAATACCCCTGTCTCACCTTTGACCCTAAGCTGAGCAAAGGAGACATTTTTGGTTGTTTACAGACAAGAGCCCTCAACCTGAACACTGCATGTTTGTGCCATTTGCATAGAAAAAGTTCATATTGTTGACATGCTGCTAGATGAAACTGTTGTCCTAGATCTGAGCATCACGTGGAAAGCTAAATATGCATCATTTTTTCCCCCCACTTACCATCACTGTCTCGCACAAACAAAAAAAACGTTCCCTTGAGACACATCGTAGCAGCGAGTGATAATTCTTTAAAAAGCAAAGCAGATCCTGTTTCTCTCTTTTTGTGCCCTTCATTTGTTTGTGGTTGTCTTTTTGTTACTTGGGTGACTTTGCCTATTGATTCGCTGATTGATGGATTGCACCAGTTATTGCAGGAGTTCTGCAGGAACTGATACAGTGGCATTGGTCTCAGTTAAAACCGACCAAAAAATCCTACAGCTCCTACTGGAGCTTACTGTCCACTTAAAAAGAAGAAGGTCAATAGCTGTCAAGAACATGTATCCTCTGCGGGGCTTCACTTTCATTTCTGGCAAACCAATTAAACATATTTGGTAAATTGTAATAGTAGTTTAAATGATTGTTGCGGTGTAGTCTGCAATATTGTGGGGCATTGGTATTTAATTCAAATTTTTAATGCTGCTGTTTGGCAGCTCTGAGGAGGATACTGTTGAAAATACTAATAGTTTATTACTTAGAAAGCAATTAAAGTTAATGAAATCATTTAACGAGGCCATGAAAAACAGAATATAAGAAATTCATTCAAATAAAAGAAATGAACTTTTGGCAAATGCTCTGTGGCAGGGAAGTTACTGAATATGGATACAGGATTTACAAGAATTGTTGTGGAAAGATTTATGTTACCATTTAATTAAGCCCTTGAAATAATAGACCAAAGCTATGTCGGGTGCAATTACTGTTTATTGTTCTTTTGTGCAGAAAAATATATTTTGAGTGCACATTTTAGTAATGTTTCACAGACAGTGGCAGTAATAATGATGAAAGGGGGTAACATGCACATAAACATTGTCCCTCTTATATTATTTATCATTTATTTTTTTATTATACTGTTCATTTATAACCTCCCCTAAAAACCAACAGGAGACAAGGCTGTTACATTATAACTGAGACACTCGGGTAATGGTGGGACTATATCTGCAGTGACCCCATCACAGAAAAACAAAACAAAAGATGACTTCAAACTCAAATGTATTAATAGAGGGCTCACAGTAACACCTCAGTATGGGATTCAAACAGTGTTGCATTATGAATACTTGAAAGAAAGTAAGAAAGTGTATTTCATATTTATCATGTTTTTTTTTATTTACCTTGTTTCTACCTTGTTTCTCTGAGTACACATTTAGCTTCAGTAGATGCTAATCTATGCATTAGGGCACTAGAGGGCAACATAGGGCAACAGTACAACATGGCATCTAAAGATCAAGAGTCTCTCTTGCTTCCTGAGTTACTCATTTGTGATATTTATGACTACAAACATCTTATCATATCTCCAACTTCTTAAAGGTGCTAATTTTGATGACTCACGTCATCCAGGAAGCTCCATATTTCAATCATCCTCATTTTCACCTGAATGTAACCCAACACAGATCCCTCTAGCTTTCACCATGTCAGCCAGTTTGACTCTGTACTCCCTACACAGATAGATGTAGAGAAAAGGGTCCAGACAGGCATTGGTGGTAGAGACCCACAGGGCCAAGTGATGAACTATCACCAACCACCTTTCAGTGCACACCTTAACGTTAAAGATTTCATACAGTGTAAAAGGAATGCGCATTATGTGGAGAGGCACAAAACACACAAAAAACACAAGGAGAATCAAGAAGACTCGGAGTTTGGTTTTCTTCTTCCCTTGGCTGTTGTTGCTCCCAGAGTTTCTGAAGGACTGCAGGACTTTCATGGTGATGCAGATGTAGCAAAACACAATCAATATGCTGATAAGCCAGAAAAGAATCTCCATAAATACAACCACACACTTGTGAAGTGTCAGACCCACTGGGCTTTTCAGGGACATACAAAAATTCCCTGTCATATTAATAGGATCCTGGTTAGTTAGAATGATGGTTGGGATCGCTGTGCTGCCAAATATCACCACCCAAACCAAGGCGGACATCACAAGACTGAACGATACATTCTGTCCTAGCAACTTTCCACATGGTCTAACAATTTTGAAGAACCGGTCCAGGCTGATGACACCCATTAAAGCAATGCTTGTGTACATGCAGCAGTAGAAAATGACATCAGAGTAACGGCAGGCAAACGCCCTCAGCTCAACTGTTGCTCCAGGAAGCATGCTGGCCGCCTTCAGCGGGAGTGTCAGAGTCATGAGCAGGTCAGCAGCCACCATGTTTTTAAGATACACGATGAAGGTAGAGGTGGAGCGGAGGTGCAAAGACACCCACGCTGCTACCCCGTTGAGCAGTAACGCAATGGGGAACAGGAAGAAGAAGAGGTACGAGAAAGCCACATTTACAGTCACAAGGCTGAAAGTGGCACAGTCAGAGGAGAGGTGTGAGATGTTGTTGGTCTCCATCTTAAAATCTGGAATTAAAAAAACATGCAGACATCAACCCTTTAAGCTTTCTAACCCTGATCTGGTTTATGTCGGTGATCAGATCAAATAACATTACAGTTTCAGGCTGGATTCCTCAAAAGCTGAGGGCTTTTAGAATAAATGATTGGGTGAAAGTCTGAGGTCAAGGGGGCAGAGTTTTGCCAGACTTGGCCCCTGCTTGGTCGTCATTTGAGACTGAAACTACTGCTGCTCTGAATTTTTCCAGTTTGCCCAGTTGGATCTGATTTGCGTTTATCATTTGGTTAAAAAACATTTGTTACTATGATTTGTCAAAGCTCAACCAAAGCATTTGAATGCACCCTGTATGCTGAAATTGACACTTCCACTTTTGACACTGAATCAGGGAAGTTATGCAGTTTTTGGATTTGTTTTCACCACTGTGAATACAACAACAAAAGAGTGGATTTGTATTGTTCTTTTTCACATATTATCAGGCTGAATACACTACACAGAATCTACCAGATTTTAGGGACATCTTTCTGATATTGAGGTGCAGTCCCCTCTGCACAACAGATCTCAGTTGCTTCACTGCTTATTTTACTTCTTTGCTTCTATTTGACAACTTTTAATTTGGATAGGATAAATGTAATCACCGAGGGTTTGACCTGGATTCATCTAATCAGTATATGCAATAAATAACTTTATACATTCAGTGTCATTTAAAGACTACAATTATCAGTGAATGTAAGGAGACTGGGTTGTAACAGTAATGACCTGGTATCAAAGAAACAGCAAATGCCTGTTTGAACTATATGAATCTGAGCTGGAAAGCTATTTTAACACTTCTGGGAAATAAACTTGATAGAATTAAGACACACACACATTTATGACCATTACATTGTGAGAAAGTTTACTGACTGGGCCTAAATCTTCTTCTCAGTAACACACATGCACAGAAACAGTTCAATAAACCAAATCTAAGCCATGCTGAGGTGGTCTTGAGATTTTGCAGGTTCAGTCTACTGTGTGCTCTACATGCCTTCCTCTAATGAAATGATAACAGCCACATATCAAATTGTTTGATTCATTCCATGACTTGTCATTGTAATCTTTTTTTAGAAAGTTGTGTTTAAGCCACTCACCAAGAATGGTTATCTCCTTAACTCCGCACTGCACAGCCTGGGAGATGATGACCTTCACAATAGAAATTACAAATGTGTCAGCCTCATCAGCCGGACAGATGCAAATCTGTGAGCAGTGAGCTGTTGTGGGGGAAAAAGGGTTTCAAATAACATCCATTGTGGTACGCCATTTGTTTTCAGGCTACACTAAAGCAATTTCTGACTATGCAGGTTTCTTTGTTTCTACTGGATGAGATGTTTTAAACTTAAATGGTCCTCTTTTCCCAACCTGTTAGAGATAGGATTCTTTTTCTTTTCACCAGCGTGATGCTGCAGCATTGATAATGTAGTGATGATGTAGGATGTAGGCACTGTCTCTTACTGTTGGCTCACACTTTTACTACCACAACTAAAAACAGCACTATTATCTTTATGTTTATTATTATCATTAACTGTCTAGACACGATATATTTTGCACTTACCTAATGAAAGACTGTAAGAGACATATCACTCATGGTTAGATTTGGAGATGTGAAAAATGACACCTCTGACTAGAACTCATAAAGTGTATTTTGTGTATGTTGCCTCCTTTATCGTTGTCTTATTATGAAACTGATAGGCATGCATCTTTTGGTTAATGCGGTTGTAACAGAAGCCAGTAGGAAAATCCCTGTTATGTAAAGTCTGTCCTTGACTACTTTCTAATTCCTTCTGTGCTTTATCTGCTGTGTTGTATCCATGGACTTGATAAGTGAGGGCAACTGAACAAGAAAAACAAAATGACACCGTCATATGACGTCAGATGATTTATTTGGACACATTAACCTGCTGTGTGGTTTGATTATCAGTTCTAACACAAACATCAACCTCAACAATAAGACATGTCAGTGTACTGACAGGTGTTTATCTGTAGCCTAAGACTTGAGGTTTAGTATACAGGTCAATTATTTTAGATGAATACTGTGGTTGTCCTTAAAAGGAGATTCATTTTCAGCCTGTAAATGAATATCTATATCTATATATAAGAGTAATGGGCATGAAAAAACAGAAGAGAAACTTAATGGTGTTATAGAGAACAGAAAGGAAAACAATCAAAACAGCTGATTACTGTTAGTTACAATGCTTTGATTATTAAAGGCATGGCATTGTGATGATGATCATATCATGAACAGAAATATGTGCTATGGCCTTCACGTTTCATTTCTGCCTGTGGGGCAGACTGTGGGACAGACTGTGGGACTGCAAATGACAGAAAACACATGACCATGACTGTCACCTACTGTATGTCCTCTAAAGTTTAATCACAAAGCACAAATTGGATTTGAACCAATTTTCAACATTATTATCAAATACCACTACCACACTACAAAAGTCTTCATCATGTCCAGTGGTTTTATATACTGGCAGAGGAGTCTCTCAGAGGGGTGTTGCCTGTATCCACTTCTGACCCTCTCCCTGTCAGCCAGCTGCAGGTGCCAGGAGGCAGCTGCAGGGTCTTGAACAGAGTGGTCCTGAAGGACTTACAGAGGAAGAAGTAGATGAGCGGGTCTAGAACAGAGTTTAGGGATGAGAGGAAAAGAGTGCTCTCCTTCAGCTGAAAGAAGAAGAGCTTGAGTTTACAGTCAAAGACCTTTCGGGTCTGGCTTATAGTGTACGGCACACGGGCAAAGTGAAACGGCACAAAGCACACAAAGAACACTGCCAGAACCAGGAACACATTTGCATTAATTTTTCTTTTGGCCTGCTGGGGTGAGCGAGTCGTTTTCCTGCTTGGTGCCTGACATATTGTCCCTCCAGCGTTGTGGGACTTGGTGCGGGAGTAGGATTTGTACAGCTCTTTGGTGATTAGAGTGTAGCATACTACCACAGTCACCAGGTTGCCCCAGAAAATAACTTGACAGACATGATTTACTACCTCATGCCAAAGCAGCCCAGCCTTTGTCTTCAGGTCGCTGCACTTGAAGTGTTTAGAAGGCGGCGTTTTAGATGTCAGGATGACGTTGGGCAGACAGAGAACGAGCAGAAAGGTCCAGATGGCCCCTGAAAGGAGCTTCCGACGGGCCAGCCGGGATGCATTAGTCCCCTTAAAGGGCTTGAGGGTCTTCCTACAGCGATCAATGCTGATGAGGCCAAAGAAGAGGATGCTGATATACATGGTGAGGTAGAAGAGCACCGAGGAAACTCGACACACAAATATACGCAGGCCAATGGATGCCATGTTGGAGTCTGACAACACCTGGAGAAACAGAATTTTACTGTTAAACACCTGGCAACCAAAATGTTTGTTATGAATGACCTATAACAAATCTATTAGAAATGGTTTGATAACAATTAAAAAGCAATTAGTTATAACTTATGACCCCCCCTTTAAAGTGTGCCTTATTAGGAAGTGGTACCAGTTTAACCAAACCTTGAAAGGGAAGGAAAAGGTCATGATGACATCTGCAACCACAATATTCTTCAGGTATATGATGAAGTGAGACCGCGAGGGGATCCGGAAAAACACCCACATTGCCACGCCATTGAGTAACAGCCCCACCAAGAGGAGGACGGAGTAGAGAACAGGAAAAAACACTGTCTTCAAAATGTTGTCACGGGAACAAGTGATATTGGTGTGGCTGTGATTGCCAGGGAACTGGGGGAAAGGTGCGTTTGTCTCCATGAGCATTGTCTAAAAAATACAAAAGAAAGTTGTTTGCAAAAACAAACGAACAAACCAAAAACATTTCATCTTAAAGTTAGCTCTGATACTCTCCTAGAATTATTTTTTCATAAAATGTGAGTTACTTGTTTTAGTTTTTTAGTTTACTCTTTTTTAACTACATACAGTCCAGACCAGAAATAGAAAGATCTCAGGCTCTGAACTTCAGCACATTCAATTTAAAATAAAACATCAGGTAGCCAAGTATCAGTTTTAATTTGAGTGGGTTTATGTCAGTATCGAAAGAACTGTTGTATATAGATATAGCCTTTTTAAAGTTTAGGGGTTCAAAAGCAACTGGACAGATGAAGTCAAACAAGACCATCAAATTTAATATTTTGTGGTAAGTCCTCTGATTGATATCACTAGATGCTTTGTATCTTCCCTCACTGCAGCCATCCTCAGCTCTTGCTTGTTGTAGGGTCTCTCTGCCATCAGTCCGGTCTTCAGCGAGTACAATGCAGCTCAGTCAGGTTAAGATCAGGTTATTGATGAAATGTTGTCCAAGGGGTTTTGATGTATTTGGCTGAATCTGAGCTCACAGAAACCTCCTGTATACCTCTGCATTGATCCTCTTGCTCCCATCAGCAGGGAAAGCATCAATAAATGCCAGAGCGTCACTTCCATTGGCAGCCGTAACAGAACCACCACCATGTTTGACAGGTGAGGTGCTGTGCTCTGGACTATGAATATATCCTTATCTTTTTAAGTCCACACTTTCCTATTTTCATCATTTCCAGAGAGGCTTGATTTTTGGTTTCTTTTCGTAAGCGAGTAGCATGAATCAAGATGGCCGCAGCATGAGTGAGCTCAAGTGCCTGTCTGCACCTTCACCTGTAGCTCAGCAAAACATACCGATTCGTGGCACGACGGCTGTATACTGATCGGCACAATAATGGCACCGGATTAACAGTACCAGCGCTCCCTTACAAACTTTATGGGATGGTATACAACAGATCGAGACTGATATGGTCACTCATCTGTATTCAAAGGTGGATCTGATCCAACCAAAACGAGCAGCGTTTACATGTCCCTTGATACTCTCAGAGAACACGTCTCCTTATTAGAACAATGAATCGGGGCAAATGAGGACTAATTACTGGTTCGGACCGATGAACTGACTAAGGATAACGCCTACCTGATGGACCAGTTTCGGGATCTGGAGAGGCGAAAGCAGAGCGTCCCGTCTTAGCTTTCTTAAGATTCCTCAATCCGCTGAGGGCCACGACATTCTTGGCTTCATGTCCTAACACAGGTCCTCTGGCGAGAAAAGTTCCCCACTCCTCCGGCCATGGAGAGGCCGCACCGCACGCCAACTTTCCTTTTACAACAACAGGGCTGACCCAAAGCCTGACCTGCTCTACCGGCTCAAACTTCTCCATTTCCAGGACAAGGTGAAAGCTCGGCGTCTTGCCAAGGAGAAGAAGGAGCTGCTGTCTAGAGGAAGGCTACTCGCATCTACTATAAGAAGTTTTGTTGTTTTGATATTGTAAAAAGAGAGACTCAGGGAGCTGAACTAAAATACTCTCTCAGGTGTCATTGTTGATGACTAACCTCAACGGTCCACATGTCACAAAGCCGCTGAAGCTGCCTTCATGTCCACTACAAACTCTCCATCATAAAATCTGTAAAGCAGAATTTAAGACATTTGAATATCTCCATCTTTTTGCATGTGGTCGTCTAAGCTTAAGCCGTTAATTAACTGAACGGCTTGATTTCCTGGCTGCTCCTTTCTTCTTCTACTTTTTCTTTATCTTGACTCTTTGGGTAACCAGTTAATCCAGGAATGTATTTTTCTAATTTGATGAATTACCTGCTGGAATATTTTCAAGTTATCTGTTGTTGAAAACTAATTTGTTTGTTTACTTCCTGTGTCGTAAAACCGCAGCGCTGCTCTATTTACAGCTGTTTTCAGTTGTTTGCGGCCGCTGCCACCCTGCCCAAATGCTGATTGGGAAACATACAGGCAATTTATGCAATTTATTTATATTTATAAATATATTCAAGACATTGACCTACAATGCTAAATCTAAGTATTATAAAGAATGTCTTTCTAATGATTAAAAAAAAATCCCAAACAGTTTTGGAACACCATAAAATCCATAATAAACACCTCCAATAAATGTCATCCATCTACATCCAGGAGAGCATTCTTGACTTGCTGTGCAGTCATAAAGGGGTTTCTCTTCACCATACAAATGATTTTCCACTCATCCTGATCTGCCAGTTCTTTTTACCATTTTCTAGTTTTACTGAGTTGTTTTTTTTTTTAAACTGTTGATTTTGGCAAATCAGTTACCTTTGATATGTTTTCGATTGAATTTTTTGGAACCTCATTATTATCTTCTTCACATACACGGTCGCCTCGTTACTTGGCATGTTGACAGACATCTCCACCTTAAATTCTTCATCAAGTCTGAGCCACATGTCAGTTTTAATGTTGAAACAACACACAGTTGCACAAGAAACACAAGCAAAGTGTCCACTTACTTTTGAACATTTGCAATTTGGGCTCTATATGTTAAAAGGTCTATATCTCCCACATAGTCCTTTCAAAATAGTTGCAAACCTACTAAAATTAAAGCTGAGACATGGCACTTTAACGCAACATCCATTATTTTATTTCAAACTGAATGTGCTGAAGCTCAGACATATTGTTCACACAGTTTATGTTGAGATGTGTCAATAAAAACCACTGAACAACATAATATTCCTGAAAGCAGCTGGTTGATTACACTGACAGTACATCTGATTTCCATTCCTTTATGTAAACTGTGTTCAGCAAAATCTGCATAAAGTGTTAAGCAAAATCTAGGCATAAAATCAAAGTGAAGTTTGCACAATCATTTGCACAATTTTTAAATAAATTCTGCACATTCAGCCTGATTTACAGTGATAGATACAAGTTGAAGTTTTGTAACTGACCTGTTAATTTTGCTGATATGTGTCAGTGAAATCCCAGTGCAGCTCTTATTGCAGCTCCTGCGTCTGTATTCTGCAAAACTGTGATCTGATACTGTCCGTTTGACTGTGTAAGTGTGTATAGTTTTGTGATACACAACTACCAGGAAGACTTTCTCTTTGCCTTCTCCTTTCAGTTTCCTGTCACATGGAAGGGCAGTGGGCTGCATTTGTAAATACATTTGAACAGACAGAGCTTTCACTTCAGTTTATTAATTGACTGCTGAGGGTGATTAATTTGGAGCAGATAAACAGCAAGTTAAACACAAGCAAAAGAAATCTTATAAACAGCAAATAGGCAAAGCCAAAACAGCCAAAGCATCGATCAAACATTTAAAATGGTCACCATCATCTCCTGAGCTATTGTTACACATGTATATTTAATAATGGATTTGGAAGGATAAGAAACTATATGTAACTCATTATTCAATAATGTGAGGAGCTAATGAGCTTCCTCTTATTCACTTCCTCCAATTTTTGCAACCATTGTGTAATTTCCACTAAATTTCATGAAATACACATTACCAACAGGACATTATTCAGGGTAAAAATGACTCATTAAAACATCCTTTTCTTTATTTTCTATGAACAGTTTGTTCTTGAACTGCAGCCTGTCCCTGTGTGCACTGGGCAAAAAGCAAGAAAGCACTCAGACAGTCTCAAATGAGAATCACTTCAACACACATTTCATGGAGACAGGTATAACTATTCATAATATATCCCCAAATAGTTTAAATAAGGTAGCATGATTAGACTTTTGATGCAATATAATGGAGATCCTTTAAAAACAAACAGCTTGGAAGCATAGAGCAGTAATACCTTCTGCTCCACGGTGGAAAAAATATGAAACCATTTTTGGCAGACGCTTCACTAATATAAAACTTCCTAAGCGCTCTCAGTTTCAGATTTTGAACTCACTGCCTTCCCAGGTTTTGCCAGTGGCATCTCACCCTAGAGCCACTAAGCCACAGTCAAGTCAAGCCAAGTTGTGAAATGAGCAACTTAAATGTGTCCTTGCCCTCCAACCTCCCTCTCTTGGAGACAGAACATGAAGAAACTTCCCTTTCTTTTCCTTGTAACTTGTCTGTCATAGTGTATAGCAGACAGAGTCCACTCCAAAGTAAAACTTATTTATAAAATAGAGGATTTATCACATTGAAATAAACCTCTAGGAGTCTAGTATAAAGTCTAGAGTTGGTCTGTCAGATAGAATATGACAGGAAGACACACAAAGGAAGATTTAAAAGCCTTTTCAAAGGCATTTTGAAAATCCATTTGAAATTGAATGTATTTGAAAGTAGAATAATGACATGAGAATTATTTATTTGCACATTTATTGATGGTTGTATAAGGTTTTTACCCAAAATATATTTTTAATAGTATCACTTAGATGTAAATAAAACATTTTTTTTTTATACACTTTATTTATTTATTTTTTGATAAAAAAAAAACAACCAAACAAACAAACTAAACTAATGAAAAATAAGGCGCTGAAAAAGTGCAGAATGATTGACCAGCATTACTGGTGTTTAGAGAACAAACTCTAATCTTTGGCATATAGTCCATCTAATGACTGACTGTTACCCTGACTCTTGTATATATATTGTGACTGTACCATGTTGATTACCAAAGCTTATACAATATTAAACTTCTGCACTGGTAATAGTAGTTAGTGTTCTGTTGTTCTGTGTTTTCAGAATATCGTACTGTATGCGTTTATGTCCCTGGCTATGTTTTAGTTCATATTTCCCAGTGGAAGTGTGACAGTAGCTTCTTCCTATTTTTTTTAATTAAGACTTTAGAAATTGAAAAACAAAAAGTATCTACTTCTCTCATTATCACATGACCCTGATGGACCTCTGCCCTCCAGTCTCTCGAGTTAGCATGGCAATGCTGCAACTTCCTATGTCTGGGGCAAGGTTGGCCCAGTCAGCAGCTATCATTTCCTAAATCAATGCTCCTCTAGATGTCTGTGTCTTTGTGCATGAGTGAGTGTACATTTGCATGCTTTTGTGGTTGTTGTCACATTGATAGCGTAGTCTATATTCAGTCATATATTGTACGTGAGGCCAGTTTCTCAACCTTCCATATTAAACGCAGTCATGTTTCCCACAGCTGTGATCTCTGCACATCTGGGTCTGATCACTGCATCAAACATGCATTCTCCTGGAGAGGACTTCACAGCTACACTGCTTTTTAGTTTAACTCACTCACTCTATCTGTGTCTCTTAATGGTTACGCTTCTATTTTTCTGCTTTGCTTTCTTTCCTTCCCTTCGATTCTTTGTTAATTATCTGGTCTGATATGATTTGGTCAAATGGTCGATCAGTTTTTGAAATGATGTACCGTGCTGTTATTTTGATAATCAAGCTCTAAAATCAGCGCCAGTACAAGAGTCATAGTGTAATTCTACCTCTTGTGTTGATGTTTTAAATTTACATGAATCATTCACATGGAGGCAGAATCGAATAGTTTGTGAACACGCAGTTGCAGACACACAGGCAAAGTCGCATTACATACACACTTCACACACACACTAATCCTCGTCAGCCCCCTCTCAGACAGACAGGAAGAAGGGAATGAGGCGAGGAGGAAAAAAGAGTGTAACACAAGACTTGACTGAATTTCCATTTAAAGCCCTCTGAGCCTCCCCAGTCCAAAACACACACACACACACACACACACACACACATTTTCCCACTCTGTAGGTGCACTGCTTTCCTCACACGTCACCCCTTGACCTTTAAGTCACCACTCACTTTCTTCCAGTCCCCAGACCACAAGCGTACGGTTTCGCAGCTACTGTCATGCCAACAGAGTCCAGATAAACACTGTTGTTTCACCCTGTGCTGATAATGAGGCTGGAGAGTGGAGGGAGAAAAACTTCCATTTCCTCTCTGCACATGGGGTAATGCCTTTGAGCAAAAATAGCCTGTCTTTACTTAGCCTGTGAAGGGGCTTTTATCACAAGCATGAGTATGAGCTTAGAGAAAAGGTGATAGAAAGAAACCCTGGTGTCTGAGGGCAAACATCAAGCTAATAACAGACACAGAGCTGCCACAGCTGTGGTCTGAGGAGCCTGGTTGATCCGAGGGCAGGATGAGGCTGAACTGCGACCTTTGACCTTTACAAACAGTCATCGGTCGATCATTTTGTCACCCTGACAGGTAGAAAGACGTAAGGAAGGCACATTTTACCACATAGAGAGAGAGAGAGAGAGAAAGAGAGACATTCAGGGTGGTCCTTGTTGCTTGTGGTTTGTTTGTGCCTGTCTTTGTCTTTATGTGTGCATGTTTATGTGTATATACATTTCCTTTGGCAGGCTTTCACATTGGTTTCTCTTCACATAGTTGAAATGTGTGGGCCGCACTTTGTTTTGATAGTGTAAGGTTTCTTTAGCTACTGCTGCTGCTGGTGTGCTGTTCAGTGGAGGTTCCAGTGGGTCTGCCTCCCATATGGTTATCCACATTGACAAATCTAAGGCAGCACATGAGGAGGTGAAGAGGGCAACTAAAAAATAGCATGATCTGTAGTGTTTCAAGCTTTTATTGAGGGTGAAACCATTTTTATTGTCATGCACCATTGGAGTATAGAGCATCATTACACATTTATGATAAAAAAAAAAAAAAAAAAAAATTCTACTTGTCCTACTATAGCTGCTAGTTTTATTTCTGTTGGAGCATTGTGAGGGCTCTACACGGGTAATGGCTGATCTATGTGCATTCCTTAATTTCATATGAGCCCCATGTGTCCAGTATGGGTGTGTTGACTGTCAGCATCAAAACTGCGCACAAATACACGCACACACACACTCACACACACACACACACACACACACACACACACACACACACACACACACACACACACACACACAAACATCAGTGGGTCCAACTGGCTCCTGGGCTTCAGTTACTACCGGTGAATGATGTAGTTGATTCCATCCTCAGCTCCAGTTTGTTGCTCACACAGACATTTTCCTAGCAACTGCTTTTGTTTGGGTATTTCTACAAATCATTGCTCGCCTCTTGGGTCTGGCATACGCATCAGTGAACGACCTACTAAACTCTACCTGGCTTACACAACTGATCCTTTCATAAATGCATCCATTTGGACTCACGCAAGAGAGTTTCACCATTCACTGGGGGCTTTGTTCACCTTGGGACTGATAAAAAAAAAGAAGAAGAAAATAATGAGAATTTCACATAACATATGCATCCATCAAAATGTCAAAAAATTGAATATGTTTGGTTGCTATAGCAGTCTGTTTTACAGTGGCATTGCCTATAGTATGATGACTACTGTTTAAATGATAAATAGCATTAACTTGTAAAGACAGATCATTACATGTTCACCCATCCCTAGCTGTACCTAACACGATGATGACAATGTGAATTTTGGCTGTGTGGGAACTTGCCTAAGAGTTAATGTACCAGGTATATTAAGAAAAATCATTCCTTTTGTCATCATTTTTAAAATGTATCAAATCTCTACATCTCAGCCTGATGGCTTTTAATTTTAATTTTTGTGGGTCATCTAGAATGGGTGACATTGATTTGATTTAATCCCCGCCCCCCTTTTCTTTATTTTTTTTGCATGAAATGTGAAATTGATCTCATACTAATTTGCTCAAAATTGGAAATTTGTGCCATTTAGGATGTAGTAAGTAGTAGTCAGTATGTATGTTTGTAGTAAGTAGTGCATCATTGTAACAAGTGGCCAAAAAAATAAGTTACAACTATCAAGACAGCCAGTAGTAGGCATTCCCGCTTCAAATTCTGAGCCAGAGTGCATGTCTGATAATCCCTCGACCCACGACTGAGAAAGCAGGATGCAGAGCTGTGGCTTGAGAATTGGAAAAAAAGAGGGACAACAGCTTCCTTTGAGAGGCTGACCACTCTGAGATACCAGGCATATTTGACAGAGTGTCTCTGTGTGCTCAGCAGAGACCTGTGTGCACACAGAGCACAGCAGACAGGCCGAGGTACAGGTTAACCACAATGGTGGGGAAAACATGTGCGAAAAGGTCAATGTCATGTACGAACTTGGGAAGGAGAAATTAGATGCAAATGGTTTAAACCTGGAACACATTCTTTATGTGAAAAGTCGACAAAGCCCAACCTAAGAAATGTGAAGGCCTATGGAGAATTAAATGCAAAGCCGGACAGATGTTTTCTATGTGTTCCATCACGTTATCTGAAACAAAACCATCCCAACACATGTGTTGTGATTTCAACACTGAATATAAAACAATATGTGGGAAAAAAGGGTTTAGGGAATGTCTAGAGCAACTTTTATGATCCAAGTAGCAAACACGACTTCAGCAGTAACCAGTGACCTCAGAGCTATAATGAGAGTCTGTTTTCCCTGTGATGTCATCGTGGTATCTAAGGGTGCCGTAAGGTAGACAAGCCACAGCAGGTGGTCTGAATGATGTCATGTAAAGTGACTTCACTGCAGCATTTGGTGTAAAATTAAATGTGTCAGACTGTTTATAAGTTTAACACCATTTATGCCTGTCTACTGGAGTTTCTTGGACACTGGAGGATACTGAATATATATTGTATATTTTATCAGACCCCTTTTTTTTTAGAATTATAGAATAAATGTACAGCAGTTTGATGATTAGATGTGTTGATGTCATGTCTTGGTTGTCAGGACAACACAATCCGGGTGCATGGCTGCCTGATGTGAGTCTGAAATCTTAATGATGATGTCTCGAAGTGAAGATGAAGTTGACCACTAAAAATCTGAGCAGTCTCTGATCTTTTCTGCATTTCCAATAAATAAAAGCTTTGGCTGGGCACTAGTTTTATGTTACCTGTAATACTCTGGTTTCCTAAAAAGCACAAAGGTAATGTGGAAAGGCTTTCATATAGAGCTTTCCAAGGCCAAGTCTTCTGCTCCTGTTGTCCTCCTCTTTTTATTTATAAGTGTTTAGTGTTTCAGCTGTGTTACACCTCGTCCAGATTGCATCTAAATTGCACATTGGCTTTACTGCCGAGTGGTAAATTATACTTTGTTTCCAGACGCACAGAGGAAATGCTGACTGTGGACGTGTCTGAGCAGAAGAATGTAATTTGCAAACACACGGCACTGTTTCACAACAACTCTGCAACTTGGGATTTGTTTTCTGACACTGGAAACAATGAGGTTTCAAAAGAATATGGGAAACCAGTCAAACCAGTGATTCTTACAACCAGAGGCGCAGAATGTGTCAAACATCATCTTTGTAACGACATGCAGGCCTAAATCAAATTAAAACCATGCCCAAAGCTATTGACAGTTATACCAAAACTAAACTAATACTGAATGTATCAAGGATGAGTAAAGGGAGGTTACACACTTACATATTTCTATGTCTTTAATGCCAAATACCAAAGCCCTGGTGAAGCTCTGGCCACTAGAAGTTTCTTTGCCCTTTTCCTGACACCCCCACTCCACTCACCTTTACCACTTCATCACTGAAATTAAAAAGTTTCCAGGAACAGCTAAACCTGTCAGGCAGAAACATCAACCTCTGCTGTAAAGTAGCAGTGCCACTTTGTTGATGCAGCCTAATTGGGTGAGCTGGCTTATTTAAAAGCCCCCCCACCCACTCTGGGACTCAATAATTTAGAAGTACTTTGATGTTTTTTGCTTGATTTTTTGTGACTGAAGTGAGGAAGGTTAGGTATACTGCAGTGGCTGGGCTCCACCAGCCCAACTGGTTTCTCTATGGGGACAAGTATCACATCTGCACCCAATCAGACTGGAGAACCCCCTACTGAAGTACTTCCACTGCCCTCAGGACAGAGACTGAGCGATATGGCCCCATTAAAATGTGTATACTGTTCCTTACAATATGTACAAGCTCTGTGCACCATATCGGATTGTTTTTCTTATTTTATTCGTACCCATTTGTATTTAATGGTTTCAGTACTTACAGACTGAAAGCTTTGGCAAATTTATGGATAAAGTTAGCTGATTTATGATTGCACCTTCGCCCCTTATAGTGCTTAAAGGCTCACTCTGAACACTTGCAGATGATTAATGAGAAAGCAAAAGAGCTTCAGAATTAAGCCCACTGCAAATAAACCATTGTTTTAAATGCAACAGCGGGAGCAAGACGACAACCGATACCTGCATACTTTCCTCTCCCTTACTGTAACAGCCTACATATAATCTCCCGGTAGAAGAGAAAGATCATCAAAAATAGTCCTGAGAAGAAACGGCTTGAGAGAAGTGGAACCATCATCGCAGCATGGTAGATCCTACCTGGAAGAGGGGTGCAAAGATGCATCTGTCTTACTTGTGGCTGGAAGGCGGAGGTGTGGATTCTGTAGAGCTGGTGTGAAATTCCAGCATCACCACAGGTACTGAGAGAGTGGCCGATTTTCCGTATGAGCAAACCTGTGTGTGCGCATCCACAAACCTGTGCGCCGAAGGGGTTTTCTCACCTATAGGCTTGAATTGCGGCAAAAAGGAAGCAAGTGATCCATTTCATTCTGACAGGGACTTTACTTGTTGCCAGGTTTGCAGCTTCAAAGAGGTAAGACAGACTCTCTGAGCTAACAGAGAAGTACTGTCTGGGACGACTGCTGGTCAGCTCCCAGCAGTCCTCTCCTGAGATCTCACTTTCCATGTTCAGGCTGCTTGCAATCTGGTTTAAGTATGGAATTCATACCACAGACCAAAAATATGTCTCACCCATCCCTGGTTTCCCTCGTCAATCCACTCTGTAGACTTATCCTTCCCTTCCACTTTTTCTCACTCAGCTCTAAGTTTCCTAGTCATTACTCGGCTCAAACATTCCCCACACAGAGATACATAATATACTGTATATTGTACATTCTTACACAAGTCTTATATAAATAGAAGGCTACCGACTTTTAATTTAACTATTGTATGGAAATGTTTGATTTGATTGATGTCCCATTTAGTTTTTTCCTTGTATTGTGCATATTATATTTGCAAACAATTGCTGATTACCAGCCGATACAGAGCAACATTAGCATACGTTTCAAGACACATAGGAGAATTTAAGTCAAATATTCATTCTCCCTTTACATCTGTTTTTTCCCGGACAACATAAAGGCCAGTGTTAGCTTATTGCAGTGAGTATCAGTATTGGTTTAGATGGTGGTTGATAAATAACAAGAACTGAAATGCCAAACTAGGTTTGAGGTAATTTAGAAATATTGTGCTCAGTTTGACTTCAAGAAAGCACTGACAAACTGATTTTCCAACTGAAAAAATCTGAAAAACAAATCTCTAGATCTCTATCAGGATTGTTTGTAAAATGTTATGTGTACTTATTGTAAAATTATAAATATATAATATGAAATTACTATCAGCAATATACTGTTATTAGATTTTTCTAACTCTTAAATGTCAATATCAGTATCAGCCTCAAAAATCCAGGAGACACGGAGAATACTGAGGCAGGAATTGTTGGTTGAACAAAGCTTCTATTGTTATACGTTCCCTGCAGCTTGGGCAGAGTTTAGAGACTATGTTACGGTAAAGACTGTGTTAGTGGTCTAATATTAAGTAGTCAAATGTGAGCAAGCTGGCAGCTGAATCCTGATTAAAAAAAATAGAGGTAAGTAATTGTGAAAAATTTACTTGCTTCCAGGAAATATTACTTGTGTGCTCTTCAGTCCAGTGGAGAAGGTGGACTGTGGGGTAATGAGGACAATCTCCCAGCAAGAAGTCATTTGATTCTGTGCAGATTTGCCTCTGTTTTTCCACCGTCTTCAAGGTGGCCAAGGAGCGGCCATATTTTTTACCTTCCTCAGACTTTGTTTATTCGTCTTGTGAAATGGTAGAGGTAGTGCAACTCTTCATGTTGACACGTCTCACTTCAACAGCTGTGACCAGAAACTGGTTTCAGGGGTCCATTATATCTGATCTGGGAAAGGTGAAACACACACCGCTCCTTTCAGTAGCTTCTTATAAAACCATATTTTCAATGGTACGTGTTAGACGTTGATGCTTTCCCTTTAAACACCCAAGAGGAAAGGAGCAGATGGGAAAATCACATGTTTAAAATCCTCATAAATATCCAAGTCTTTGGAAGGTAAACTCCACCATTCCCCAAACATGAACCACAAAACCAGAACTGAACAAATAAACTCTTCACCATCCACAGAGAGCACATAGTGTGAATGAAGTGTCTTTCACGCCGAAGAGCCAGACAAAGAAGATGTTAATTTTTGTTTGATTGTCGCCTAGCTCACATATGAAAGCACTTTTCTCTCAAATCATGGAGCAAGTTGCCTGCATTCCAAAGTTTATGGAAGACAATTCCCTCTTTCCCCATGTCTGTCTGGGTCATATCACACTGGTGTAGACTGGCTCTAAACTTTGGAAAAAAATGTTTTTTCTAAAATCACAAAAACTCATTTTATTGGAATATACACACTTGAGGACTACCCACTGACCTCTTTTTTTGCAGCTGTTAGATATTGGAAGCCACTATAAATTAATCATGTCCTGTTAAACGTTCATATTCCAGCATCAGGAAGAGACAAATATCTAATTTTATGATATGGCCAATATCTATATATATATATATATATATATATATAAAAGCAGTACTGGGCAAATTCATTTACAAATATAAGTCCTTTCCCCGCTCACATGCACTGTATTGGATTTAAACATAAACATGTTACTCTGACATTAACCTACAATTTCTTCTCATTGGACACAGAATCAATTCCTTTATTTAATGAATTTTTTTTTCTCTCGTTTTGATGAGTGTAAAAAACACACCTAAGTCACAACATTATTTATGAGACTTTGCAAATGAGACCTTTTTTTTTTTTTAAAGAAAACAAACAAAAGTGTATCATTATAGGTGATTCACAACTGATGCCATTAACTGAGAAATTGTTTCCAGTTGTGCCCTCAAGGTAAAGATACATGTTCTTATAAATACTGCAGTTGTCAAAGAAGTGTGATTAGAGTGCAAACATCACTATATGTAGACCATATCACTCTCACATCTCTCTAGGACATTAATTCAAGTTAATTTGTTGTGTTATATCTTTTCTTCAATTATAACTTTGGAAAGAGGAATATTACATCAAATCAATTAAATACAGTTTCATATTTTAAGAATACATTTCAGCATTTCAGTATTCCTCTTTTCTGTCTCAAACTCCCTCCCTCATCTCTCAGTTTAATTTCCAGGAGGGCAGTAAAATCAGCACACAGTCACAAACAATAATCAAAGGCTCCCCTGTGGGAGAGCACGCTGGAGAGCTGGGTGAAGACCTATTTTCACAGCTGGAGATTTAAAACTGCGTGTGTCTGGAAGATTTCTTTTGCTGCCACAGGCCGTACCTCCTCCTGTAGACTGAGGCATAACTGGATAATTCTAGTGACCTTCATTTCAACAGCAGCATTATAATAGCCTACTAGTACCAACAGCCAAAATGTTGATCTATTTCATATATATAATACATGTCTGATTGAAAAGATTTTCGTGTATCAAATAGTGCAATAAAACATTAAAAAGCCATGAACCATGTTTACTTTTTAATTTCATTTTTTTTCTCCTATACTTTGAAAAGTAGATACTACAAACAGATATACATATACTGTATTATTACAGATTAACATAATGTATAACATTACTACAAATTCTTGTGTACAACACAATAGACTGATAATGAGTTTTTGCATTTATGTTGACCAACAAACTGTGCTGTGAATAGACATAAAACAATCCGCTTTAAACTGTCATCAAAATATAAAATGTATAATAAAAAAATCTCATTCTGGTATGAAAGCTCTGTACTGTCCATGCAGATATGTATCCAGTGTAAAACAAGCCAAGTATATTTTTGGAATAAACCTATTTTCTTCCACTGTGAAATTCAATGAATTGCCATTGAAAGCTGAATTGCTATACTTTTGCTGTTAAAGCACAAAGCATGTTGTGACAGCAACAATCTCTGGCCACTGACTAAAGGGTATTACAATCCTCTTGGGAATCTTTTTTTCTTTCTTTCAGTCCGCTACACAAATTTTCTCCCCTTCTGTATACGCTGTAATGGTATCCCTGTGTGCGGCCAGCAATGTCTGGTCAAAGAAATCACATTAGGTTAGACTCTATGCACTGGCCCTTTTGCTCCCATGAGAACCACCCCAAATGAGAACCACCTACAAATTTCCAGGCCCCCAGTTCCAAAGTTACAATAACAACTTTCTAGCCCCAGGTTGGGTTTTCCAGTTTAAAAAAAAACTGTAAAATGTCTGTTTCCTTTCTCTTCTTGCGCTCTGTTTATTTTTCTAATCCACATCTGTCAGTTCTTCAAATAATATTCCACACGCTGTGATCCTCAGAAATCCATGTGAGGAAGCATGTACTGTAAATGATGCAAGTGACTGTGTCTGTTAAAGTTTACATTCAGATGTACCACTGTCCTCCCTCAATCATGTCTTTTTTCTCACAGAACATGTACATATGTGACCTTTGAGTCTGTACCTAGGTGGTTCTTGGCCAGGCACTTGTATGTGCCTGAGTCTGAGACTGTGGGCCTCTGGATGATAAGTGTGCCCTGTGGGTGGAGCATCTCACTACCCGTAGGCCGGCCCTGCTCTGCTGTTGACAGAACTGAATGATCGGGCAGCTCCCATATTATTTCTGGCTTGGGGACTCCAATGGCAGCACAGTTGAGCTGGATAGGTGTCCCGGTCACTGCCTTTACACTGGGAGGCGGCCCTGTTGTGATCCGTGGAGGATAAGCAACGATAACAACAGGGATAGTGAGCACAGCCTCCCCAGCATCGTTCCGAGCTCTGCAGATGTAGTTCCCTCGATCATGGAGAGTGCTCTCTTGAACAACCAAAGTACCATTCTCAAACAACTGGTAGCGACCAAGGACTTGAGGCCGAGTAAAAGTGTGGCCACCAGGAATGGTCCAGTAGATCCTGGGTCTGGGACTCCCATCAGATAGACAGTGAAGGAAGAGAGGTTCTCCAGACACACTGCGAATGATGCCCCTAGGCCTTGTGAGGATGTAGGGCTTCTGCCCAATGTCCAAAATTATTAGCTTCTCTATGTAGCCCAAGAAATTCTTGGCACCACAGCGGTACTTTCCAGAATCCTCTTTGTGAGGGTTGTAGATGATCAAAGTCCCATCATTGCCTAGGTGGTGGCGAGAGCCATGGTCGGGTCCACCAGTAAACCGTGTTCCATTAGGTAAAGTCCAGATGATCTCTGGAATTGGGTGTCCATCAGCAGAGCAGTTCAGAACTGTGGTTTTCCCGACTCGAGACACAATACGTTCGTTGTAGGGGTTCTTGAAAATCGGTCTTCGGAGCATACTGGTCACTTCCAGCTGCACCACCATTACTGCCTCTCCTCCATCATTTCTCGCCATGCATATGAACTGTGCTGTGTCAGTTGGTCGCACATTACGGATCTCTAATGTCCCATTATGGTGGACATTAATCCTGCTGCCAAAGTATGGTGCTGTCAGGAAGATGTTATCAGGCATAATCCAAGTGATACTAGGAGTGGGATCACCCTCAGCCTTACAGTCTATTAATTTCCTTGAGTGTTTAGCAGCTGCATCTTTGATTACAGTCCTGTTCTGGCGGTAGCCATTGATCACTGGTGGATTCCCGTCTATATCAAGCATGTAGACTTTTCTATTCTCTCCAGCGAGGTTGCGAGCCATACACACATACTCCCCAGCATCGACAAGCTTCACATCCCTGATATCCAGAGAACCATTGACATGCATTAGGTAGCGTTCATTCGATGCTGCAATTACATCGTTGGTGGGCAGCATCCACAAGATTTTGGGTTTGGGTTCCCCAAGTGCTTCGCAGTCAAAGCGGATGTTCCCTCCAGGCTTCACCCTTGCATAGGTCTGACTGGGTGGACGTATCCTGGGGGCAGCGGTCACCACAGTGATGTGCACATGCATCTCATCCTTGCCCACCTGGTTCTCAGCGTAACATGTGTAGTCCCCTTCCTCTGACATACCAACCTGGAAAACCATGACATTGATATAAATTTTTTAATGTTTTTATAATTTTTGTGGGTGTTTGTGGTTGATGCAATAGCATACCTGGTTTAGGTAAAGAGTTCCATTGTCAAACAGAGTGTAGCGCCGTGCTCGTCCTCCTCCACTGCTGCCGTCAGACTGCAGAGCGCTGTTGACCACTGTACCATCCGGTAGACCCCAGGAGATCTCTGGCTTTGGTGCTCCTGAGGCTTTACAGTCGACCTTGAAGTCATTACCAAATGGTACCTGCTTCTTGCCATAGAGTTTAGGCTCTATCTTGGCTGGCTTCATTGACACACTGACCCTCATGAGTTGGAGATCATCGCCAATCTTGCTTCGTGCCACACACAGATAGTCTCCAGTATCTTTATCACTCACAATGTTAATGATAAGAGTACCATTATCCAGGACCTGGATTCTGCTGCCCATCCTGGGGAAATATATGATTGAAAATTAGAGTGATTTAGCATGAGTGGCAGACAGAATAAAGCCTGACCAAATAAAAATGGGCACCATTTACTATTGTGTGGGACAAATGACATATAATACTGTCATTGCACAAGTTACTGTAGTGTACGAGTTATCACTGTTGATAACTCATGCAGCTTGTTTAGAACAGTGCTTAAAAAATAATACAAAACCAGTATTTCGACAATTTGGCAAATGCTAAAATTCTTGGGCCATGAAAAAAACAACAAAGAAAACACAAGTGAGAACATTGTGGTTGCTGAGTACTGAGTTAACTACTTACAACAAACATGTACATTCATTTTCTTGAAAAGAGGCTTAGTATTTTACGATCTTACCAGTAAACTGAACCTCAGCCTAAGCAAAGAATTGAACACCAGCATTGCATTGCCACGTGTTTCTTGAAAATAACACTTTCTGCTTCAGTCATTTTTCTCATCATATCTCAATGCAATGAGATATAATGACCTTCTAAACTTAGTTCTGTATGTATTTTGAGTTTTAAAAAAACTTTTTGCTTTAACATACATCATACTTGCATATTTCTCACACTGAACAGGCTAATGTTTACGAAAACAATAATAACTTATTAGTCTGTGTTATCATGATTATAGTCTCATGGTGTTGCATTTTCATGAGACCACAATCCAAAATACAGATGAAATGCCCTCAGATCTTCTTTAATGTAGTAAGTGTGTAGTGTAGTATCACCAGTGTTTTCATTTAATTTTTTTTTTATTTTAACTGCACTGAAGTTATTCCTTGAATAAATATGGTAAAACTCAGTATCTCATTCTCTGTTTTCAAACACATATGCAGCAAATAATCACCATATCAAAACAGTGACTCCATTCCTCTGTACTTTTGAGAGATAACCCAAAGGTTCAATGCAGGGAACTAAAAATGAAAAGAAACATTCAAACCTGAGACCAACATTTTAAAATGAAGCATGACAGTACATCATTAATCTATCCTGAGATTTGCTGTTACTCTTTTCAAATGTTAACTCTTCAACATTTCTGTTGTTCAAGTGAGCTTGTTTCAAATTCCAGTTAGATTTGCAAATTTCTGGACACAAGATGCTTAGTTCATGAATGGAAACTTATTACTGATTATTTATTATACAATACCCTTGAAAAAACTCTCTTTTGCAAGATCAGCACAACTATGTTTTTCTCAGCACTGCTCAAGGCATTTTTACCTATGCCAACGGTCCACCACAGCTTTAGAAGGCAGCCTCCACATGATCCTTGGTTCTGGGTCTCCTGTCGCTGAACAGTTTAGTTTCAACTGATCCCCAAAGGACAACTCTGTGACACGCTGGGATGTGTCCACTATTTGAGGTGCAGATTCCCGCCTCTCAACAATCAGAGTCACCACCCTTCGCTCTGAGCCAGTAGAGCTGGTAGCAATACATTCATATTTCCCGCTGTCTGCTGGAGTCACGTCCTGAATGTGGAGTGTCCCATTCTCATACACTGATATCCTTGGGTCTCTGGCAGGCCTGTTGGATGGTACCATTGTCCCATCATGAAGGACCCAGTGAATAGCAGGCTGAGGGCTGCCTTGGCCAGTACAGGGTAGCCACAGGTTCTGGTTTACACCTGCTTTGAGCTGCTGCCGTTTCTCCTCCATGATGCCCGGTGGAGCTGCTACCACCTGCAGTCGGACTGTAGCAGTATCAGCTCCAGCTGGATTACTGGCAATGCATTTGTAATGACCTCTGTCATAAACAGACACATGCTCAATGACCAGAGTCCCCTCGGCAGATACTGATACCCTTCCCTTCTCTGTGTTTTGACCTCTGACTTGGGTCCGGTTGGCCAGGATCCAGGATATCATGGGCAAGGGTCTTCCCTCTGCTTTACATTTCATCTCCACAGTGTTTCCTGCATGAGATTTTATCTCACGCATTTTTGGCTCCAGTATGCGTGAGGGATAGGCCACGACAGAGAGGGTGACAAGAAGTTTATCTGATCCATGATCATTCTCAGCTAGACAGAGGTACTGGCCACGATCCTTAATGTTGGCATTCTGGATGAACAGTGTGCCATTGCTCAACACTTCAAACTTTCCCATCCTCCCCTTAATGGTAATGGTGCTTCCTGAAGGACACAGAAAGACAATTACTTCAAAGAAATGTTTAACTAAAACACATCCAAAAACAATATACTGTATAATACTCACACAAATACAGACCAAAATAACCAAGTGTTAGTTAGTTAGTTAACCTAAAGTGTTACTTTAGGTTATAGCTAAAAAAATCACATCTTTACCTAATGTTATTTTTATTTACTTTATTACCATTTGTATTTTTTTTTTGGTCATTTTACTGCCTTTACATTTACCCTGCATCTGAACTCTAGTTCAGGTTTTTCTTTTCTTAATAACAACAATTAATGAAACTGTTTTTCTACCTGTGCTTGAGGAAAAGCGTTTCCAGGTTATATCTGGCTGGGGGTTTCCGACAGCCTCACATGGCAAGAAAGCATCTGAGTTGGACAAAACCGTAAAGCTGGCCGCATTGCCTCCAACTATCTTAGGTCTGCTTGTCATGACCTGCGTTGTGGGTTCTAGGCCAGCAATATTGGCACTTGTAGCTTCATTGCCAGAGACATGATAATACACACTAGAGATGGCCTTGTGTGTGCCTATGTTGTTGTAAGGCTCAGGGGTGTTGATGTGTCCTTTCTCAGGTGTAAGGATGATCACTGTGTCAAAGTTAAGGCCTTTATCTGTACTGCCTCTGGCAGAACTGCTTTGCACAGTAGGTCTCACTGTACTCATTGGTGGCCTGCGAGTGATGTGACCATTGTTCCTATGTGTTGGTGGTCTGATATTGCTGTGGACTCTAGTGTGAACTGTTGTGTAAGACCCTCTTGTGGTAGCTGGCATCACTGTGGTGGTAGGGTTATATTTTGAGGTGATTAAAGGTGTCTTGGTTGTAGTATAGGCTGGTAAACTGCTAGATGTGCTCCAGGCAAATTCCTCATACAAGTCAGTCTCCTCCTTTGACATTTGGTCAGTGGAAACAGCTACTGTGGTTCTGTCCTCTCTCCAAGATGGTGTGTACAGGGGCTTGTTAAGTGAAACAGTCTGTTGAGGTAGTCGGGTTGTCTCTATTGTAGATTCCATAGTTGATGCCTCTGAAGTTGAAACCTCAGTTGTTGTAGTAGTATGTACTTTAGGGATTCTAGGGTTTTTGAAGGGTCTCCTGCCTCCGAAGGGCCTCCTTCTCCGACCTTGCCGCACTCTTGTCCCACCTGGTCTCTGTCTAATTACAAACCAATTATCAGGGAGTCCACCAGACCCTGAAGATAAGGCTTCATCAGGATTTTTAATTGAAGGGGGTTTGGCAGTAGGTGGAGAGGGTAGAGTCTGTGATTCTGGTGGTGTTTCAGGAGTGGTGGAGTACCTGGAGTAATAGGAAGAACTGGTAGTAGTTATATGTTGCAAGCTGGGTGCCAGTGTTGTAAACTCAAAATCTGCAGAGGATAAATCTCCATAGTCATCATCTAATGTGTGTCTGGATGGGGACAGAGTCTCGGGCTCAGCCAGTGAGTTTGCAGTAGTGCTGGGCATAGCGGCAGGGGTTGTGGTCAAAGTTACTGTTGTGGTTTGAGCTGTAGTTGACGTTTTTGGAATGATTAATGGCCTCCTTAGCCTGGCAAGTATCTTTTCTCTCTCTCTGCCTCCAAACAGCCTGTCCCATGGAATTCTTCCACGAATAACCTTAGAGGCAGTTGTAGTAGTGGTCGTGGTTGAGAATGAAACAGATGGTTCTTTATTTGTGGTCAAAAATGGATTCATTGTAGGGTCAAACTCTGGGGCATCAGCAGAGGTTACATAACCACTGGAATCATCTGGCTTAGACTCTTTATGGGTTGAAGGGGCATTTACAGTCCCGTAATAGTTTGTGGCAGAAGCTACTGTTTTTTGTGTAGTGGCGGGTCTCTCTGTTCTATGTAAATATGAATTGGAGGAAGCTGATGGTGCTACCATCTGCACATCCGTGGCTGCTGTCCTCTTTTTGTCTTCATCACAATCACAGTCTGAGGGAAAAAAATAAAGAAAAAAGGGAAGCGGAAACACAGATTCATAAAACATGAGCTAAAGAGGAACAAATTGAGACATGAAGCAGAAAAGTAACAATCTATTAAACAATAATAAAAAATAATACTGCTTACCTGTAGTCAGTTCAATTTGATATGGCACCGAGGCATTCCCTTCTTTCTTCAATGAGGGCTGTTTAAGTTTATTGATGAAGGACTGTATGTCAGTGATCCTGTTGGGTTTTATGATCCTCCTGCGGCCTTGGAAGGTCCTCCTGCGGCCCCCTCCTCTGCCATTCTTGTGTGGGATGATATGGATCTGCTGCCGGGAGATGATGGTGGATCCTGCAGGCAGGCGTGGGGATTTGATTGTTTGGGTGGTGTGGAAGGTGATCTCATCTTGCTGTCTCTCTGTGGTGGTGACGGCTGTGAATGTGGTCCGGCTCTCTGGGTCTGTGTGGATGAATAGCTCCACTGGGCCTGGTCCATCCCTCATTGGAGTAATGTTAGGGTCTGTGGTAAATGAAAGTGCTGCTCCTGTGGATGTCTCTGGCTCTGCAGGTTCTTGTCCTGAGAACTGGAGCTGAGTTTCATGTGTATTGTCTGTCACACTAAGTTGGACAGTAACTGGGCGCATGTCTGAGGGGGGCTCGCTGGCTCTTTCAAGGCCATAAAACTCTGTCTTCTCAACAAAACGTGGATTGTCTGTGAATGTGGACTTGATCGGTGTAGAGTCTGACTGCATATATGACTCTGTTGTTGTTGTGTTTGTATTTTCTGTTATTCTACTAAAATCAATGTGATTGCTAACTGTGGTTTCCATAACAGCAGTTTGATGAGCCCCTGTTGTTGCTAAAATACGACCCTGACTTATCTGTGTCGGTGTTGTTGTTTCCGTCTCACTGTCTTGCCTAAATATTCCATTTTCTTCTGGATTATCTATAGTTGTTTTGACTACCCTTGGCACTACAATGAGGAGGTCTTCATTATGACCCTCACCGGAACCAATATCACCATCACCAGAAAGACCAGGGTGTGAGTCTTCATATTTTGCCCTCTCTTTCTCTGTGTCACTCCTTATTCTTGATCCATCTTGAGCCTTCTTCATCAATTCAGCAAATTTCTGTGGATCTACTTTCCTGGAAGTTTTATCAAAAACCCTACTACTCCAGATGCGTCTGTTGCTGACTGGCCCCCTCCTCCTCTGTCCCAGTCTACCTCCTGAGCCTCCTCTGCCCTGTGACCTGAGTCTGGGGTAAGGTCGATCTGAGGTGATGGTCCTGGATTCTTGACTAGTTCCTTCAGAGGGACTGGAAGAAGGGATCTCATTGAGGGTGACTGTGTTTTCTGTCACGCTAGGGTCTGTCTTGATCGCCATTTCCATCCCTGACCCCTCCCTGTCCAAATCTGTCACCTTTTCATATGTTTCTCCAGTTACCGTCACCTGAGACACGAGCAGGTCAACTCCCAGGTGATTAGCAACCAAACACCTATAAAACCCTCTGCCCCTCTCTGTGAGCCCCTGAATCAGCAGAGTCCCATTCTTATATACCTTTCTGTTCCCATGGGACTTATCCAGTACTGAGTGATCAGGGAGGATCCACTGTACTGAGGCCTCAGGAATCCCTGAGGAGCTACAGTCAAATACCAGATTTTCACCCAGTGGCCTTGAAAGTTGGACACCGTTGACCTCAGTTTCTTCCACGTCAGGGGACAGAACTGTCACTCGAAACAGGAGGATATCTGCATCCAGGTAGTTTGTGGCAATGCACCGGTACAGGCCTGTGTCTGAGGCATCTGCACCCCGTAGAGTGAGCTTCCCTTCAGCAGTGATTATGATCCTCCTGTCCTCACTGGAGTAAGGGGCTCTGACCTTACTTCCATCGGGTAAAATCCACTCCAACAAAGGCTTCGGCTCGCCCTGGATTTGACAGTTCAATTGTGTCACACCACCTATGTTAAAAATAAAACAAATATTTTATTACAGGAATTATTGCTTTCATATTTAAAAGCACAAGACATTTTTAGTCTTTTGAGTTCAATTAAGACTGAAGTGAAAGGTATAAAGTCATATCAGCCATCAGCTAGTTTATTAAGAATTAATCACTAACTCCCACCTGTAAGTACAGTGTGCTCAGTCTTGGTTTGATTATCTTTCTTGATCATGGTCCAGGAATAGCGATCCCTCTTGGGCGATGTTTTTTCCACACGTAGGTTGACCACAGACTGGTACTTAATGTGCAGAGTAGAGAAAGTGGTAGTAGTGCGGTCGAGCTGGAAGCTCACCTCTCCCTGCATCAACCATGCAGGGGAGGCTTTAATCTCGGCCTCAATGCTTGAGTAAATTCCTTCCTCTCCCTCTTTCGTTTTGATCTGACTGTACCTGTAAACCATTTCTGGGCTTCTGGCCAGCATTAACCCTCTCTCTAGCCTCATGGGAGAGTCACTGTAGGTGGCCAGGATCTGCCACAGCTGCTGGATGTGTTCATAGTCAACGTTACATACCAAATATGTAGTTATTCCAGAGGTAATCACAGTGACATTGTTTCCCTCCTCCTCCTCCAAGGTTTGTGTCAGGCTTTCAAAAGCTGAGGGCCTCTGGACTGTGCAGGACAGACTGCCCTCACTGTGAAAGTGGTCGGTCAGGTTCATTTGTATGGTGCCTAATGGGGCAATGAAATCCTTGGGGGAAACTGGAGTAAAGTCCCCCTCATCCAGGCTGATGTTTTTCTGCTTTAGATGGGGTTGGATCCAGGGTTTGGTACAAGTGAAGGCATCACTGGGTAGAAGGGATAGAGGCCTGTTGTGGTAAGGGGCAGGATTTTCACAAACAGGACACAGCTGTCCTCTTGGATATCTCCTGTCTCGCTTGCATTTCAGCACACCTGGAAACATTTAAATGAAGTGTTGTAGCGTTTAGCTGGTTGCATGTAAGAAAAGAATATTTACAGTTTCCACATAATGAGCCAGACAAACCAAAACGGTTCAGTAAAACTTATGAAACAGTAAAGATCATCATCACTATACAGAACTGTAATTTATGAGCTGACTTTTGCATTAGCCAGGCCATGACTAAAAGATATATCTTAGTTCCTTTGTGTCTTTTGTGTTTTGTGTGGCCTTGATGATGAGAAGAAGATATGATTTCTACCTCCAGTGGTGTTTCTGCAAAGATTTATATTTTTCCCTTGGATATGCCTTTCTTCCTTGGGATACTGTTCCAAGTTTGTAGTAGAGAAAACATACCAAAGTCTGAGTAGAATAACCTATTGAAGTACTAATACAGTTAGCAACTTTACCAGATGTGTCTTATTAACAGATGTGTCCTGTTAAAGCTGCATGTAAATGCAGGTTGACAAAGTTTTAGATCAGTGATTTATTTATTTTTTTTACATTTACGCAAGAGAAAGTGTCAAGACCAAGGAAGATTTCTTCATTAAGAAAGGAGGGCTTCTCTTCCTTTGTAAACATTACAACACTTCTCTAAATGCTTTCAAATGGTTCCAAAGCAAACAAAACTACTCACCTGTATTTCTCTGTGCCCACATGGGGAACCACTTCATTCGGCAATCACATGCCCAGGGGTTGCCATGGAGGAAGACATTTTCTAACTGGCTGCAGCCTAAAAAGATATCTGCAGGCAGAGTGGTGAGGAGGTTGTCCGACAGGTGGATGTTTCTAACTGACGACACCTTGAACACTTGGCTGTGTCTCAAGGTGATGAATGTGTCTGGGTGGAGCTGCTGGAGGTGGTTTCCCTCCAGATGGACCAACTGTAGGTTGGTTAGACCATAGAAAGCCTCTGGGCTGATGAACTCAATGTAGTTGTGGTCCACATGGAGTCTCAGCAGACTGTCCAGGCCTTTAAATGTCTCTTTATTGATTTTTTTAACTTTATTATAGGACATCTTCAGGACCTGTGAGAGCAGGAGAAGTTGGAGACTGCCTGTCAAAACAATGTTGACTTAAGACTATTATGTTAACACGACAGCACAGTATTGGCAGATACCATGAAACGTTGTAAAAACAGCAGTATAGTTTGAAAATAGTTTATTTATGCTGGAAAAGTGCAAGTAAGCAGTTACTGGAAAGCATCCTTTATATCAAATAAATATAAGTATAATAGAATAATGCTCTGTTTGTAAAGATACTAAGTAAACAGCTAATATTAACATCGAGAACCCTTCTGCTTATGCAGGGATGGTATTAACACTATACATTCTTAATATTTGTGTGTCATCATGCACAATTATTGAACTAAACTATAAAATGCTGACAGGCTTTTAACACTACTATATGCTTTTGATATTCTAGTTTGATGAAGTTGTACCTCAATATTACAAGACAGGTCTGTGATCTGTTCACAAGGGACTAACAAACACACAATTTTACCTGTAAGGACTTGAGGTCTTGGAAGGCTCTGTCTTCAATACTGTGTATAGTGTTGCTGTGCAGCATCAACAGCTCTAAGTTCTCAAGTCCTGAAAGATCATTTTCTCTCAAGACAGTTATACTGTTGTACCTAAAAGCAGAGAAATGAAAAGAAACTTCAGCTAATTAGCTCAAAAGTATTACATGTTATTTATGAAAGTTATGTTTTTACACGAAACATAAGTTATGCCACCCTAATAGAAAAAAATAAAATAATAATTATAACAATTTTGGAGATGTACGTTCAGCACAGTCTCTACATGTCCATCCAGTGATGAGAAAAGGTCTAATCAGACAACTAAGTGAAAACACCTGTGGAGGTGAATCATAGGTGTGTAGGGCTTTTAGTACTGACATATCGGATATCAGTGTTCGACTTAATACTTCCCACTCATTCCAGGTATTGTAAGAAGTTTTTACTCCAATACATTGCTCCTTCTGAGCAGTAAATATGAAAATTTTAATTGTTTTTGTAACTAAGGATGAGACAAAATTCAAGCTGCAACAATTAGAATTGAACAGTCAATCGACATTAAAAGGAATTTGCCACCGTTTTGATAGTTGATTTATTTGACAACCTGAATACATAATGCATTTGGCCATAGCTTTCATCAGCACATACACATAATATAAATGATTGAGGTGTAACAGTTACGACAAAACTGAAAAGAGATGGGAATCAGGCACAGCCTGTACACTACACATCCACAAAGTCCTGTTCATTTTCTCATGGCAGACATTTAGACTTATCACAGAGCAGGAGCAACACAGATGTTACTAATAACATTAATGAATGCTCGGTTCTGTTAAAGTCAGTCATGCCAGTCAGCCTTCATGCACAATAAAAATGGAATGCAGCCATTGTTTATGTTATTGACTACACCTGTGCTTTTCCTGCTATGACAATGCCTGTCAATCTATGTATTAAGTGTTGTATCATAAGAAGAGGTCTAATTAGGCAAAATCAGTGCAACATCCCAACACCTGTGGAAATGTAACATTGCTCTACATTGGTGTTTAAAAAGCTCGTTTTCCATCAGGCAAGCTAAAAGTAACTTTAACAAAATAAGCGAGTGTCAGAATAATTTTTTTGTGTTTCATATAGTGTCTGTATACACAGTCACACTTAGGAAGAGACACAAACTGGACACTTAACTCCAACACTGTTGAGGCTAACGAGCACAGAAGCGCAGAAGCTAGCAGATGTGGTTCGTGCGGTGGCTTAACTCTTCCTTGGAGAAGGAAAGGCGACGAGGGAGGCGATTTTGCTGAACCAGAAGATGGGAATACTGAAGTAAAGAGCTAGCTGGTAGTTGTAAAATTTGCACTAACGTTATAGCTAAACGTTGTACAGGTTAGCTAGTTAGATTAGCTATTAGCTAAAACTGAGCTCGGCTAACGTTCGCATATTACCCATTTTAAACTAACCTCAAGGTTAGTAATCTCCCACAGTCACAAATTTGAAGTATAAGTTATCCACTATGTGGGTCAATTAACGAAAATGACTTCCAATTGAATTTTTATTTCAGAGTTGACCGTTCACTTATTTTAATAGCAGTCATGGTATGTAGAAGTTTAAAGTTTTGCCAAAGCGGCAGATAATATGTGCTTCAATATAATGATATTCCATGTTAGACAATATGTGTTTCTATATAATGTCATTCCATCTTATACAGTCAGACGCTTAAATCAGTCAATAAAATCATCCCTCTCCAGAGTATCTGCAGTTCTCCAGTTTGGAAAGAAAGAGAAATGAACTCACCCGAGGTTAATTCTTTCCACAGCTGGCTGGATGTGGTCAGGTATGGCGGTCAGGTATCTGAAGGTGCAGTGCACTTCGGTGGGGACATAACAGGCGCATGATTTGGGGCAGTCACCGCTCGTCGGCAGCACAGCAGCCAAGACCAACAGAGCCTTCAGCAGCCACCTCCACAGGTATGACGCGCCGCAGGCACACACACTCATTGTGCACGGGGATGGAGCTTCAGCTGCACGGCCAAGGGAAGCTACAGTTTATCCTGAACCATTAATGAAACCCACCTGTAGAAAGAGGTAGAGGGTGTTAAAGCCTTACTTCACTTAAGAATATAGATAGATAGATAGATAGATAGATATAGATATAGATAGATAGATAGATAGATAGATAGATAGATAGATAGATCAAAAAAAGAAAAATCCAAAAAACGTGCCAATCCAACATCTACTCTATAGAACAAGTTGACATTTTCATCACCGTCATACAGATTTTTCCTTTACAAATTGTGCTCCTTTTTATTTTTATGTATATATATTTATTAATCGTCATTTATGAAGGAGAAAATAGTGATATGAGCACGCTTGCAATTATTAGGAAAATTCACTCAACCAGAGAAAATATTACATGCAGAATCTTATGCTTAATATAGACCTATATAAAACTGTAATAACTTGCACACAACTGCATTTCAAGTCTGAAAAATGCATTGAATACAGTTTCTCTCACCGCGCTCTAACAGCTGTTGAAAACGGAACTGCTGCACTTGTAGGAATGTAAAAATCCCGACGAGAGAGTCGACATTCAGTTTCAGTAGTTCCCCTGTTTAATTCCTCAGATAAATCCACTGTGTCTGAGGCACAGAGGGACGGGAGTCATTTCTGTGTGAGCGCCTGCAGCGGAGCACACACTTTGGTCTCCTCCGCCCCCCTGTAATCTGCTGTAATGTAATCCTAGAGTAACTGCAACTATGGAATACTCATGGAAGCGCTCTGCTTGAAATGCCACGAATCCTACACGCTGTTGAACGCCAACATAAACACAAAATCCTTCCTCAACTTGAATTACATGAGGACAAAAGTGGAATTCTTAATTTCTGCCAAAACACTAATATCTGATTTATGTGATTAACTAGGTCACAAAATTGTTTGCACAGAAGCACATCTTAGATGAAGAATTCTTCCTTGATGTGAGCTATTAGATATGGCTCCCAAATAATTTTCTTCTCATCTTGGCTGTTTATTATAGTCATAAATAGCAAATGATTAAAAATGGACATAGTATGACAACTGCCCCAAGCTCCTACACCACAAACTCTTTGTGAAACTCTTTGTGCCAGATGAAAGCACTGTCCAATCATGACGTTCAAAGACAAATGTGTTTCAGATGAACTCATTAGGCATTTTACTTTCTTCTTTCCCATCAAATGGGCCATTTGAATACTTTGTTTTTATTTGGGTGTTTTGCTTATGATGAAAAGCACAAGCCAACCACCCTCCCAGGCATGTGGGGGTCAGTTTCTTTTTTGTCTTTTTCCAAAATACAGTTCTTTTGAATGGTTTGTTGAAACCTAAGAGTCCCTCTGTGCCCTTGAATCAGCATATTTAGATGCACAGTCTTTTCCCTTGCATTCTGCTGTTAGTAGTACAGTATGTAACTGAATCACTTGTCTTTCATGTGAGACGTCTGTCTGTGACTTTAAGGTAAAACTTTTAAGTTACACTGCATGAGTATTGTCAGTATTCAAACCTGAGAACCTGATACAAAGAAAATTATAATCTGACTTTATTACATCAGTATCAGATACAGGTGTTTTGAAACTCAATACAGTTCATAGCTGAGATTTAAAACATCAGCAGGGAGCTGAAATTTTATGACTTCGGGCAATATTCAGCTCAATCAGGGCATGTAAGATCAGTCTCTTCCAGTGCTCAGATAAAATGACTCCTGTCACAAGATGGCAAAATTTGAACAATGGCTGATTTCCAACTTTAAGTTTACATGCCTTTTGTTTGTGGATGACTCATTGTGTCTGTTGCTATCAAAAGTTCTGAGTCATTCACTTGTAAACAGTATTTATGAAAGAGTATCCATCAAACCACAGCTCAGGTTGTCTTTAAATCATACCATGTGTGTTTTAGCCTCCAAAATACTATGTTCGCTCTCACAAAGCTGCTGGTTATCCACATCCCACATCCACTCTGTTAAACATCAACAAACATGCACACACTCTGGACACTCACACGTGCACACAGATATACTGCGGTCACATTTTAATGAGCACTGCCTTTAGTAACACAGAAGACTGTTAATGACTACACTGTAACTTCTCAAACCACAGAGGAATAAGCAAGGAGATCAGAAAACTTCATCACAGATATGTTAGTGGACTAGTAATTTGCATAAAATGAGGGTTTATGGGGATCCCTGTCATCAATTACTTTATTCACAGGCGAGGTTTGCATGTTCCATTGCTTGTGTCATCAGTATTGTTTGCCTCAACATCTGGACAACACACCAACAAATGTGGATAACAACACCTCTCTTCTCTTCTCTTCTCACTGATGACTAAGTCAGATTTTTTTGCTTCAGTATGTCATGTTTCTCACCCAGAATCCATGACAACCTGTAATTGATTTGCTCCAGCTGTTATTACTGTAAATGCAGAGCAATGCAAGTCACTGCGGTTACATTTTTGTAAATCTGTGTTACACTTGATTTACCAACAGTGATGATGAAGGACTATTACTGTATATTGTCTGAGGCTTCCCCCAGCCACAGTTTCTTGTATTGACATGCACAAATGTGACTTACTTAGCGGCGACCATTAGTCTATTCTCATCTTTAACAAGTAATCTTGACACAAACAAGACTTAATTCAATTAGGCAGGATTTCATGCCCATTTCTAAGCCCCAATCAAAGTGGATTTAATCTGCTAACAGAGTAGAATTTTTCTTCAAGGAAAGTACATAGTAGAGTTAATTATGTCTTGATCCAAGTCATCATTATAACTGAAGAGCTAAGCCTCTTCTTAGAGATGGAAAATTGCAGTGATAAGAGACTTAGAGGGTTGAGAAGAAGAAATGATGGGAAAAGCACAGTTTGCAACAGGTTTTGAGTGTGTGTGTTTTCATGCGCATAGCTATGTGGCCAGTACAATGTGATTTGTTTGTTTGCAATTCTGCTGATCACAAAGTTGAGTCTGGTCCATCTTTTTTCTGGCCAAAGAAACTGTTTCCCTTTGGCTTTAATTTACTCCAGATGATGGAGTACTACAAGTGCTGTATTATTCTTTAAGCTACAATTCTAAAAATGTTCTGGAGGTTAAATTGGGATTCCTAGTGGACTTTGATCTTGCTGTATGTTAAATCCCCTGTGTTTGCATACACAGTTTATCCCCTCACAGACTAGATAATGGTGGGAAATGCAAAACCAATATTGCTCTCCCCTTCACTCTACACTGTGGCCTAAAGGGAGTGTGGAGGGACGGTTCAGCTGTTAAAAGTCACAGCTAGCTGGTAGGCTCCGAGGAATTTGTAGACACATACAGCATTGGCCTCAGCTCCTCACACTCATTGCTCGGTTATGACTGGGGGCCCAGTCATAACCCTCTGTGGGAGGTGAATGGCAGGAATAGTGTGGTTTGGAAAAAATATCACCTTACATGTGACACTCTTAACATCCTTGACATGTTTTTCCTCATGTGTGGAATTCTCTTCTATTAATTCAGCACATTTTATGTTTTTTTTCATTAGACACATATCTACAGACTAATTTTGGAGCATGTCAGATGGCATGTTCTTTAAATTTAGTTTGAAGTGATAGAAAAGTCTAGCTTACTGTAACTGCAATGTCATTAAAGCTAATGCATAACTAAACATCTGTTTGCAGGTGTGCTGGCTCTTGCAGCATGTTTTATAGAGCGGTAAACTAACAGACAGCACCTCTCTAACAGTTTGGATGGAGAAAAATAAGCATCAAAGTGACTCTTCATATAGTACATAAAGGGAGAGAGAAAAATATTTATTGTTGTCTAAGCCCACATTTGGGTAGGTTGAGATAGATAGGAATTACAAAATGCAAGCCAAGCAGACATAGGCCAGTAATGTGTGGACGGATAGCCAGGAATTATTTCTTTTCTTTACTTTGAAGGTCGATATAGCAGAAATGGCCAGTGGGATCAGCTCTTGCTGTTACAGTTTGGCTTCTCAACTGTTCAGTCATTCATTCCAGACCTGCATGGGCTGTGAGCTATTCATCCACCATATCATCCAAATTTAGCTTTTTTTGTCTGTTTATTTGCATTTCCTGTAGTTTTTTTATTATTATTTATTTTTTAAAAATGTCAGTTTCTTCTTGTTCTTTGCGAGAAATCAGGTTTATGTGATTTCAGGAGAGGAGAATCTTATCATAACCTATTTGTTATTTGGTGTGTTGTCTTCTTTATTTATTGGGTTGCTCAATATGTGCTCCACTCTCACTATCAAGACTGAAACTAGTTATATGTTGGTGTTCTATGTGGGTATGTGTGTCATCACACTGATTCCCCTCGCACACTGTTAGATTTCTTTGTTCCTTTGGCAATGTTGACATTCAGGGTAATCTGAGCCGTAGTTATAGTAGGCTTTATGCAACTCTATGGAGGTAATGACTCTCTGATTACACTGCAAATTTTCAAAAAAGTACCGTATGTGTTTATGTTTGTAACAGAATGAAACAGGGTTTATATATGTGTAGATAGTGTTGTTGTAGTAGTGTAGTGTGTGTGAGTTTGTGTGTTGTGTGTTTTAGAGTAATGTAGTTTCTGGAACACAGTTCTGTGACTTCACTCCTGCACAGGCTCGGACTCAAGTTTCATAGACTCTCAACAATAGAGAAGAAAATGAGCCAAGTTCTCTTCTCTTGACACGCTGGATCAATTTGACATTAGTCACACATGTTAACAGCTGTCTGTCTGAGTCTGATGACCTTTGGCCTTTTAGGGTGATGATATGGCAGTTCAAAATATATCTGGATCAGTCAAAAAAATGTTGGGTACTTCTTTTATCTTGCCCTTTCAGTTTGGTTTTGTGAAAGTCTTACAACACTGTTAATGCACTTTTTGCTGATACACCAGGCAGCAAGACTGATAAGTCTTATCACAGTAATTAAGGTCAGTGGAATTTGGTTTCTGGAGCAGTTTAAGTTCAGTGGCTTGATGAAAGGATACCTCAACAATACTCTTTTCAACAACATATGTGACAAATTATTTCTTGAAAAACAATATTAATTGTCCATTACAGATCCCTCGTTTGTCATTGCATTCTTGTATCAGATAATAATTAAATAAACTTATTTCACAACAGTTGCCACTATTTAAAATGTAAAATGATTTTTAAATACATACTTAAAATCTCAATCCTTGTTACCCTTCCAGATTTTAATCAGATTTAATTTTTTGTGTCACACTTGCAATCCACAGGCGAAACTAAACTGGAATAGCAAATATGTCTTGTGGTTTATTTGTGAGCATCTCTAACTCCTGGACAGCCTCTATCTGTAGGACATTGACTGTTCTCCACTAGCTTCAGATGCCATGATCAGAACCATGTGTGATTATTTTTTTGGACATGATGTTCAGTTGGTGTGTGAGTGGATCTATTTAATGCCCCACTTGTTTTGGTTGAATAAGTTCCATTAATACAACAAACTGAGAAATGCACCAGCTGCTTCTAACAGACGTATAACATACTGTAACAGGTTTTTCTTAATGCATCACTTCTTTCTTAAAAACTGGGTCACTGTAAACAATTTGCAAGAAAGTATTCGTTTGAAAATCATTTCCTAGTTAGGTGTAAAATTGTGCATAACTGAAAGCATTTTATTTAAAATATTAATGGCCAGAGGGTACCAATATAAATGCAGTAACAGCCTAGATTTATAGGAGTCCAGTGTCCCTTAACCCCTGTCAATCGATCTGGGAGCAATTGAAATGTTTCAGTTATGTGTTTTGAATTTTAATGGTGGTGGTACAAAAATGTTTACTTTTGAATCAAAGGTGAGGCCTTTAGGAAATCACATTAAAATTTCATATGACATTTATAAACTTATTGCCACCCTGAATACCAACACTTCAAGGGTATTTGTGCATGAACGTGCTGGAGCTGTACGAAACATAACCTTGACATTCATAGTCTATGACAGTTAACACATTCTTCTTCCTCTTGTGAACGTGAATGTTTTTGTGCGTGCTTGTGCATGAGCATGTGTGTTTATGTGTACATGTATGTAATAACAACCAGTGAAGTGTCATTGTCAATACATTGAAGTGACATGCATGTCCAGTGTCTGCATGCACATACTGTTATGTGTTTGTGCATGTCTCTGAGCAGCCACGTAGGCCAGAGATGTTTAAATAAAGCTCGCTTTGAAGTGTCAAAGCTGCTCAATCGATTGGAGATAATTTGATAATTCTCACAATGATTTCACTCATACATTAAAGCGATTGCTTGATTGATTGATTTATTGAATGATCTTGATGGCAGTAATTCCAGTTTTTAAACATACATTAATAAACACATCACTGCGTGATTACCATGTATCACATGGTTTTCATGTTTAAGACATAACTTCTTTTTCATTTTTTATTCACTGAAGGTCTTATTTTTCATTATGGACTCACAAATAATGGGTTTGTGGCTGTGGCTTAGCAGTAAGTCATGTAGCGTATGAATAGACTTTTAAGTTTATGTCTAACCCAGGCTTTCTGTCCATTCCGAGTTTGGAATTTTGTGATATTTTTACCCAGAAATGTGATTGGGCCCTCAAAACCCAGTTGGCTTCTTGGCATTGACCTAGTCATTGCTGATTTATGAACATGTCACTGACTGTCATCTCTGTCAGTGAGCATGTAAGTCATGGTGATAGTGAAAAGACTTTTGGGTACATGGAGGATGGTCATGATGCTGGGGATTCTTCATGGGCTGCCCGATGAGTTAATGATGGATCTTAGTTTTCCAGTGCTGGGATCAGTAGGATACTCTCATTGTCATGGCTGTAGTGTGAGTGTTTCACGGCCAGTGAGCACTGAGTATTTTAGTCTGCAAGACTAAAACAAAATGAAACCAGATGGTTCAATTTTGGCCTTATGAATATATATAAGAACAGAGGTTAAAAAAACTGGAGTGTGAAGAACAAAAGTAATTTATTTCCACTCAGCTCCCTCTTCTCTCATGTTCCATACAGCCTTGGCAAAACTCTGTTTGGCTCAGTTTGAATCTGTCACTGCATGGCTTCAGTTGTCACTGTTTTTTGCTTTTTGTTCTCCAGAATTCATCAGTCTTTTGCTAAACAGTGTGGGGGTGAATTAAGTTAGCGGCTCTCTGAGGAGAATGCTCTACTGAACTGTGCTGAACTTAATCACATTTGTAATATCCCACCTACCATTACCCCTCCTAACTCTGGCACTGAGTAGGCAGTGTAGACCGGAGGCAGCAGTCAGTGAACTAATTACGATTTGCATGTGTGTGTGCTTGTGTGGCAATATTTGTATTTTAATGAGCAATACTATTGAAGTAATGGGGAACAGACCTGTGAAAAACAACCTACCTCTGCAAAATGTACAGTAGATTATAGAAAAAACACTGTATTAGGAGGTGATTCTTTTTTGCTACTGACTTGGTTCTGGTGAATATAAATACATTGTATGTCACATATAATCAGTGACTTATATGGCTGTTTTTAATTAGTCCGCCCTTCATCAGTCATCAATTTGTTACCACTGGTTGTCTGTCGACAACCATTTGCGCCCCAAGGTAACGTTGATCCCTTTTAGTGTCAAACTATAGGCCATTTTGTAGTTTCTCACAAATTTGCTTTAAATGGGTGGTACAGTAACACAGAAAGACGTAAACAATAATTTTTTCCTGGTATGCGTGGCTAAACTATCAATTTGCCTTCCACTTAATGTCTGCTTATAAACTTAAAAGGTGTAAGAACCTCATTGGATATATCTAGCTGTTTCAGTATATTATATTGCATCTCCTTTAACATAAAACCATTCTCTGAACAATTGAAATATTATCGAAATTGCAATATGGCCAAGTGCAATATCAAAATTGCAGGAGCTGCAATTTTTGATGAAGGTAAAATGTGTCACACTATACCATAAGTGAAGCATTGTGGTACTACAAATGCCCCAGCCTACAAACCATATTCTCCAGACTTAAAGGAACATGCTTGTTTGGTACAACAAATATCACATGATCATTATTTATATTTTTTTTCAGTGAAAGTGAAATGCAAAAATTATCATTCTCATTGTAATTGTGACTCATATTGCAATTGCAATATCTGTCAAAATAATTGCAATTTTTATTTTTTTTTGCATATTGTTCAGCCCTACACTGAATCATACATTAGAGCTCTGACCTGTCAGCTCTACCCTGTAATCTCTGATCTTTCATAGTAGGATTGTCTAAAATAGACAATATTATTTGTATATGAAAATGAAGAGAGACTTTCAGTGAGTAAAGGAAAACCAGTGGAGTAAACAAGTGAACTATTTGCTGAGCATGAAATAATTCAGATATGTTACAGTACGTTCTCCTATTATCATCTGATAGTTCATGTGGTATAGGTGTGCCAGTTCTTTGTTCGATAAATAATCAAGTTGTTACATATTGTTAGTGATGTTGTTGAAAGAGGCCTGTTGTGTTTGTGTTTGTGCCTTTGGTTGATATGCAGTTGTATGTACAAGCGTGTCAGTGCATGTGTCTGACCTCATTGTGGTATGAATAAACATGCCAGAAATACATAGTGTCACTTGAGAGGGTTGTAAACTCATGTGTTTATTGCTTTGTTTATCCCCCTGATTGTAGTGATCAGGTTACGATAGTAACTCTACTCAGAGGGGCCATGAACATTTTCTTAATCGCACCCGCAGCACATCGAATGCTCTCAACCAGCCTAGCATTACTTTAGTCTTGGTCACACTGGTGAAGATGTAGTTTGTTCATTTTGTGTGCATGTAAACCAAAAACACACACTCTAAAAAAGACATGCAGTGAACAAGTTGCAAATCTACTAATAAAAATATCATGTGATGTGTCCAAATGTAAAATTGCCCTGATATTTATTTATATATAAATATATATAAATATATATATCATGTTGATTGACAAAAGACAGAAAAAGGCAGTGGTGATAGATGTAGCAAGGAACACGAGAAGCTCGGAAAATACCAAGGGCTGAAAGAGGAGCTAGAAAAGATGTGGGGAGTGGTGTCAACAGTGGTGTCAGTGGTCATCAGAGTACTGGGGGCTGTGACCCACGAACTGGGAGAGTGGCTCCAGCAGATTCCAGGTACAACATCTGAGGTCTCTGTCCTGATGAGTGCAATCCTAGGAACAGCAAAGATACTGCGCAGAAACCTCAATCTCCCTATATGCATGTATATACGTATATATATATACACACACACACACACACACACACACAGACATATACTGTATATAATACATGTTATACGTACACACACAGAAGTGCCAAGTCAGCTTGTCAGCCAAGACAGCTACCTGTAATGTTTAGCTGCTGGAACTCCCAGTGATTCCAGAGGATAAAGCCATAGGCCTCTTTGATTGAACATGAAGAAAACATGACAACATATGTTTCTGATCCAATGCTCCAGAACATGGGCTGGCTGACCCAGGACTGTGGAAACCAAAGTGTGCCCTACCTTTTCATCCCACTGTTTCCATGTGTAGTGGTCCTTTGGGCCCCAATGGCCCCAAGAAAAATAGTGTGTTCAGTTTGAGCCACTAGAGGATATCAAGGTCCTGCTGGTAGTCCTGTTTGTCCTCCTTTCTATTTATTATCATTCTTCATCTGCACATACGTAAAAGTGCCACATTGAACACACGTGTAAGTTAATTCATCAAAACAGAATGTCATTAATGAAAAACAGCTCTCGTTCTCAGTTGCATAAAATTAAGACCATGACTAAAATGTGTAAGAATTTTACAAGCATATAGAAGAATTTAAGGAAGCTCTGAAACTAAAAAAGTGCCACAGGGTGAATATTAAATTGAAAACATGTTTGTTAACAATTATATTGCCATAATTGTTTTATTGCTAATGGAATAACAAGAAAGATGTGCACTTCCTGACTAGCATAAATTGCAGGCTTTAATGATAGAAGTTATGTGACGGACTAAGTCTCTAGCCTCACTCATAGCACTAAACATAGAATGGATTCCAGGAATGAGAGCCAATCCTTTTTGCAGTGCACAAGCAAACATAATATTTTTAAAATGATGAAGCAAGTGAAAGGACTCCTCTTCCACAAGAGAATGACAGGATTCTATTTTGATGAATGCAATCTTAAGGATTTCATGACCAGGCTGAATAAAAATTAGTGGTGGTATTTTTACTTATTATTATATCTTGTTTTCATTCATTTATCCCATATGTTTAGTTTGGTTCATTGCAACATCTCCCTTTTCCTCTCTCTCAGCCATTCTCCCAGTTCCATACAATATACTAATACTATACACTACTTAGATTGTATACTAATGTTGATAATACATTTATATGTATTTACGTATTTTGGCAGTAAGTATTCAAGAAATGTATCCATGGTTTATTAACTTCATGCATAAAAAACATCAACAGGTTGTAGGCTAACTTTAGAATATTACCAATAGTTTGAAAATGGGTCATGTTACCTTTTCATGTCACGTTTTCTTGTTTTGGTTGTTTGTTGTCTCGAGAATTGTCAGTTGCACGCCTGTTCCTCTTCAGCTCACTGGCTCCTAATTGACTACTGTAATTTTGCATCCATATATGTAGGTGGCATTTTTCCTCCATCATTTCCCAGATCATCTAAGTAACCTTAGTGTTCTTGCCATTACTGTTACTTTACTTTTTTGTCTACCTGTTTCCAATGCACCAATTTACCTGCTGATTCCACTGGTTACTCTTTGTCTGAATACACACACCTTACCTGAGTCACATACCTGTCCTGCCTCTTTAGTTCAATTTAGATCTGAGTCCCTGCTTTCAAACAACCAGGTAAAAACCTGGATAGCATGTGGAGATGCAGGCTTTTATACACAAACAGTCCCCTGATTGTATGACAATGCATTATAATAATCAAATACATAAGCTCATCCAAAATTGTCATTGAAACAATGGGCAAGCTCACAGGCTAAATCAACAGAATCTCCAAAAAATAATGGAGGATGAAAGAGACAGACAAAAATGTATAATCCAAAGATGAATGACATACTGGTGAAGTAAGTTCTGTTTACTTAAATTATCCGTTATGAAACAGCGAATAAAGCAAACAGAATTCATGTACTCAATGCTGCTCCCCACAAGTGAGCTGGCTGATTTGGATTTTGTCAGAATAGAAGACATTCTGCGTGTGATGTGCACGTCAAGAATGATCCAGTCTTATGTTCCAAGATCCAGGGCTAAATGACTCATGTTTATCAGGCAGGTGAAATGTGTTATTTTACATTCAGGTGATTTATGATTAATGTTTTCTCAATAGCTAATGTCTTCTGGAATAAATGACCTAGATAGAATGATTGAAGTAATCATTCCCACAATATTTGATTAATACCTATGACAAAAACAGGTCAATAATAATTAGCAAGATTAGAGCTTGTACAGTATTCTGTTCAAGGCTACTACAAAATAGAGCTGTGATGTTAATTTAGTGCTGGAGTCGTTGCAAGATTCCCAAGGTACACTCCTAATGGTCTGTATGTGAGGGACCTGTAAACTAAATCATCCCTCCACAGTCAATTTAATGATCTCATGATGTCTCAGATGATGCTAAAAGGCCATCAAAATCAGACATGTGGCTCAGTGATCTCATTCAGACCCAGTAGGTCTTCCAGTTTCTCTGTCCTCTGGGCTGGCCAAGTTTTCTGTGACAGGAACAAATCTGAGTGCTTTACAAGTCTTACTATCACCCGTCCAGAAACTCCTAAATTTAAAAGGCACAGAAGTCTGGAGCAGGAAGAGATGAGTCAGCCTGTTATCCTCTATGACCTTATTTCATATTGAACGCCAAAACAGTGTCTGTGTGTTCAGATTTTCAGTTGTTGGGTTGTCATAAGTCACAGTGCTTCATTGTTCAAGTTTGGAAGTGATACAAAAGACAACAATGAACAGCAAAGGCAACCTTCCACATTCCCACCTACAGATGAAAAGGACAAAACAACTCCACAATGTTATTATCAGTTTGGGAGCCATTTAAGATGAAGGAAACTATATGATAATATACTACACTTGACCTACTGCAAGCCCTATGTGTTGGATTAAAGAAAAAAAGAGGAAGGAAAAGACAAACAACCTGCACAAGTTTGATAGCAGCCTACAGTGGTCTCATCAGACCAGTTCCAATGGTCTTGGTAAAACGTGCAGGGAAACCACATAGTGCCACTGCATAGTGTAAGAGTAAACGTTTAACTTAAAATGTACTTACTTAATAGTTGACATCTTCTCTGTGGGACTGCAATTTAAGAAATGTATATGTATATAAGTATACAGCCCTGCAATTTTATTGGATCTTTAACAGAACTGCTATGTATGTTTTACAAATCTGCTTTAGCAAGCCTGAACTAAGCCCTCTTCATTTTGTCTGAATGTGAATCATGTTAAACCTGATGAGTAAAGAACAGGGATTAGAAAAGGATTGATTGTGTATTATGGAACTGAATTTCTCAATTTTTTTTTCAATTTCTTCATTCCTCTTTCGTCTCCTCAGTTACAGCTTGGATGAGCTAGTCGAATCAAACAGGCCCTTGGTGGCCCAGAGGTTTTGCTACAGTTCAATTTGAATGCACTTACTCAAGCTGGATGTATCAAATTACATTACTTATGTTATTGTACAGTATATAGAATATACAGCACTGTGCTTAAAATTTGGTCAATTATGTGAAATGTTTTATAAAAAAAAATTAAAATAACCTGATAATAGCAGAAAAATCAATAAGCTAAGGAGATGACTATGCCATCAATAGCTACAGTTGTGCTACACATGTAGGTGTGTCTGGTCCGATTAGTCTCAGCTCTCCAGTATCATGACTCTGGTTTTTCCATCTGCTCCATTGAGACAGAGAACCAGACTGTGGAAGTCCAACTACTGAGTAGGAAGCAACATTTAAACTGAACATTTAAAGGTGACTCAGAAGTGTCAAGGGGGGAAACTATATGTTAAATGGTATGGTGTAGTCATTAATAGTGACCAGTCTGTGTAAGTGCATCTTTCCTGCAGACTTCCTCCATTAAAAACACCATGGGCCATCTGTTTCTCTAAATTCATTTGGAACCAATTCCAACCAATTGTTTGACCTCTTAGATGTGTGTGATTCCTCACTTAGATAAGTCTTAGATAGGAAGATTACTGACTCTCCATCATATGTTTATTTTCTTTATTTACATTGTCCATCTCTGGGAAAACTATACAGTTCATATTGTAAACAACGATGAGTTGAAACAGACAACCTATTTAAATGATAAATTTGGTTACAGTAATTTGGAAGAGCTCCAGTTGATCGAATGCCTCAGTAAAGATGAGCACATGAAGCATGCCGACCACAGACTATTAACATACTTTTACTGCTGACATTATGTTTCTGACACCTTTATGTTTGTGTGTGTGGTAGCACAATGACTGAGAAGTAAGCCGCATGGGGCAGGTTTACACATTTTTGACCTTTCACCTCTAGGGGTCAGCAAATCAACATGTCATGCAACCTAAGGGACCGTCAGAGTTCACTGAAACAAAGGGAAACTACAGACCAGGAAGTCTGGATCAGTTGGGATGATAAGGGGGGACATGTAGAGTCACTAATACAGTACACATTACATTAAAACAGATGGTGGAATTTGAATAATTCATAAAAAAAGATACTAATATTTATCTTTCAAAAATGTTATCCTCACTGATAAATTTCACGGTTTGAATTGTCTGTCACTACAGCTGCATATACCATTAATTTACTGAAACTCAGATGCATTAACAATATTTGTGTCTTGTTTCTTTGTGTGTGTGTGTGTGTGTGTGTGTGTGTGTGTGTGTGTGTAAAATACAATCCTCAAGCTAATACTAACTTGAGGATGTGTTACAAGTGAAATTAGATTGGTTTTGGCTGTAAAATTTTGAGTCTTTCATTTACTCTAAATGTTAGATATACAGTATATATACTGTATGTATAGATTTAATAATTGTGAAAAGTAAATATTGGAAATACACAGTGAGCAGGGTAAACAGATGTCATCATATGACTTGTGCGGCCACAGGGTGGCCTTGTTTACAGCATGCATCTCTATGGCAGAGTGAAGACAGAAGAGCAACTGTGTAAATTTATCTAGACCAGTCTTCTGCCTGGAGGCTGGATATGTAGTTTCTGGGCATATTCAAACACGATGGGTTAAAATTTTAAATAATGCACTATATGCACGCTGTGAGTGACAACAGTGAATGTGACCCATGCAGTTGGCACTACTTATCTCTCCTCTGACCAGTTGACCAGAACAAGCATGCAAAAACATGTCACATCGTCACTGTTGATGATGATTTGTGGTTTACTTGCTCGTTTTTTTCTCATTTTAGGTGTATTTAGGTGTAATTCACATCTGAAACCTCTTTTTTGTTTTGTTGATTATTGTACAAGGTCCTTAGTAGTTGACATTTTGGAGATACAGGCTTTTGACTGGACAACCACCACATGTTGTGACAAAAATGCATTGAAGTCTTGCAGCAGTTGGTTTAGGTCATAGCACCATCTGCTGGAGAGTAAAGTTCAATAACTACAGAGGGACTGACTCAATTTGCATGTATTTGAAATTGTGCTTTTTACTTCAACATGCTTTAAACTTAAAGTTAGGAGCAATGCACAACTGTCATTTTCCTGGTAGATGACAAATGAAAAAAACAAAAAACAACTGTCCTTGGCTTTGCTTATATTGTTGATATGTGATACTGTTCCGGTAAAATGTTGTAACATCATAACAACAAACGGAAATTATATTTTGGAATAATAATTTAATATTTATTGTTTATATAGTACTTTCGTAGCATGGTGCCCACCTATACTTCTGAGAATGTTTGTAAATGATGGAACATTTAAAGGAATAAAACAACACGATTCTGATACAAGAATGAAGTAAAATATAAAGAATACATTCAGGTAAAATAATCAAAACAGCAATGTTATTAAGTCATGATGAAATAGTATGATTAATATTCATGGTGAAGTAGCAGAATAGTAAGTTTTGATAGTCTTTCAGTGGGAAGTCTGCAAAAAATGGGTTTTGGGGCAAGATTTAAAAACATGGACTTGCTGGCCAAACAAAACTAAATGGACAAACTGGCAAGGTGCCAGTAAAAAAAATGTTTTTAACCAGATCTTTGAACTTTGTAAGAAGTAAAGTGGTGAGCCTGAGAACTACTCAGATGTTGTTGTGGAAACCTGCTTACAGAATTTTGAACAATTGCAAGCAGACTTTTTATGCAGGTTAACATGACTTTACAGGGATCAGGCCATGATAACATACAACTATGTTGAAATCTCTCACCATTACTAAAAGACAAAATGGCTGTGCATTTTAGCCACACTAGTGGTGTGGTATGAATGGCAGTGTCGGACAGTCTGCCACTTTGGTCAAGACTGAAATAACCCTTTTGTCTTTGGTCAGCTGCTGACTGCTGAATGTTAGCTTGCTAACTTTAACATCTATCTTAAAGCACTGCTTGTCCTTAAGTGCAGCCTCATAAAGTTGATGTAAACATCAGCAAGCCTTTTTATGTTCCTCAAAGTTTAAGCCATAGTCAAATATAGCACCATAAATTCTTAGAAACAGACAGTTTATTTTACCAACACTTTAAATATGAATGAGTTGTCTTGTCAATGTGTAACCAAATGTAGATCTCTCTGCTATCCTTGTATCTGGTGATAACATAGAAGAAATTCACATGGAATGGGGTGAGAGGCCAACATTCCTTATGACAGAAGTGTTGCATAGGCGTCTCCTGATAAAGAGCTTATCCACTGCTGTTTCCTACACCCAGTCCCATGATCATGAGGCACAGTGTGGAAATAAAACCTCAAAATCCTTACAGCTGCCTTGGCTACTAGTCACGTAGGGAAGATCTGGTGAAGAACGGTTATGAAAATTGAAGTTGAACATTGAACAGCATACATGACGTTCAAAGTAAATTTCCCAAACTACATGAAAGTACAAGGCTGTATGTTTGTTAATGGATAAGCAGGTAAGAAAGCTACAGGTCAAAGAAAAATGAATATGTCACACAATACCAACTGTATTTGAGCCAAAAGTTTACATATTCTTCCGGGATACTCATCTTTATTGTTTTACATACCCTTACCTTTTCAAGCATTAATGAAAAAGAAAGCATTTAGGCCTTTTGGGCATTGTATGTAAAGTGATTTAATGTGATGGTGCTTAAGAACAGTTTCTTATGACATATAGTAATTGCTTTCTTATGAAAAACACTTTGCTTTAAATATTTTTGATCCCTCAATAATTTATTAAAATTTCTTATGTTAAATGCCCGTGTAGGATGAACCGGCAATTTAAAGGATAATGCTCAAATTATCCTACATTTTCTCATTGTCCGCAAATCCCATGAAAAGACCAAAACCAAAAATATGTTTTACTCTCAATCCTTCATATTCTGCTACACTTTGGCACTCAGCCCCAAGTGCATTTGTTTCTTCTGAAGACATAAATATTTAAAAATGGGTCAGAAATATATATATTTAAAAAAAAAAAGGCTCAGCATTTTCCTAACAGTAGTGCATTTGTTGAAGACTATTTTCAGCCCTGGATTAATATACATTTGATGTGCAGCAGGATGGTGTATGTGGGATGGCCTCAAAATAAACTACAGTTCCCATATTCGTTATAATGAAGGAACATTTCATCCATGGAAACTTTGTAGCTTAAAGGAGCTATTTGTAAGTTTTGCTATGGCTACATATCCAACGTTAGCATTAACAGCTGTTTACTTACCAGTCTTGCCAAGAGCTTCAGCCATCGCTGCGTTTACAATACACTAGGTTATAATACGCCCTCTGAGCACTACTTCTTTAGGGCGGACTGGACGCTACAGTAACTCCCTATCAGAAAGTGACGAGACTAGCAGGTCTGGCTGTAGCTAGCTGCCTAGCATGCTAACTCCAGTAGAAGAAAAAAATGTGATAGAAATAAAAGAAAAACAAGATTTTCTTTCTACCACTTGAGACAGTTCTTGGTGAGTACAGAAATTAAGTTTGATGCTGAACTTAACAGCTGCGAATGCTAACATTGGCTATGTGGCAATAGCAAAATTTACAAATAGCTCCTTTAATTACTATATGTGTTTCTAGTAGTTTTTGGACCTTTTTAGTCAGTAGGATAAATCTATCATTTGTTTTCATTTTTTCATTGGATTTCTTTACAGTCAGAAAAAAAACTTGCCGCTTCTAAAGAAGGATATGATAACTACAGATTATTCTCAAAACAGAATGAAACGGTTGTTTTGAAAAATGAGTTTAGTTTGGCTTGGAGGCTATAATATTTTCTCTCTCTCTTTCTCTAATCTGAAACAGCAGCATCATCTTGGCTCCAAGCTATCTTTGATAGAATGTGCTGTCCATTTAACTAACACTGCCTTATTCACTTAAAAGGTCGATTGCGGATTGAATATCTTATTCCACTCCGTTGCCAAATACTGTCCCCTCTCCCACTAGATAAATCATGCAAATGTGCCGGCAGGCTATTATTTATTGGAATACCAGCTCTTATAAAAGATTGCTCATCTTTCAGCTGTGCACATAATGAAATCATTGGCCCACAAGAGAATCTATATAACAAGGTGCTTTGGGGATAAACATGTTTCTGTCATGCACCCTTGCAAATCCCATACTTTCTTGGTGCAGTGGTTGACACCCCTTCGAAACAATATACAACAAAATACAACTAAATTGATCAAAATAGATTTTTGATCAAGGTATGTGTTATAACATGAAAAAACATTTTTTTTAAAGAAAGTAATCACTTTATGTGGGATCATGCAATTACAAACAAATTTTATTACCTCTGGACATGCTGTTTGACTCCCATAGTTTTTTTCATGATTGATGATTGTAATTGTCAAACCTCACTTTTACGCATTCATGATGTAAGTTGTTGTTTTTCCATCAATTGGCAAATTTCTTCACTATTTCATCTTCATATGAAGTATTTATATTTCAATTAATTTGGTAGTCGATTGTTTACTCAGTGGTACAAATGGGCTCCTGTGATAACACTCTCAAAGTTAGTAGGACAGAAGAACTAAAATAGTGAATCACAGGCATTTCATGCCTGTGATTGTGGGTATGTCAAGATGCACCATTGCACAGTATTTTGGTTGGACTAGTGACAAGAAGATGGACCAACAGCACGAGGCATCCTGCCAGGCTCATAATTACAAATGGACAGGCTGTGGCTCTGTTTCTGGCCTACAGCTTGAAGTCAAAGCCACTTGATTTACCCTGTTCAACCCCAGAGGATTACTGTAAATAAATACAATGCACGACAAGTTCATAGGTATATTGTGTTCTGTTAAGCTGAACAGACAACAAGGAAAAAAAGCATTTTCTATTCCATTCCCCTATTTTAGCTTGCACAATCTGACACTGTAATAGATAACAAGTAACTGCCCACATATGATTGATATGATTTCCACTGAATTTCATGTTCAGCCCAGATACTGTTGATAGTATAAACATGAAAATTATTATTATATAAATGATATTAGTACACTTTTTCTTAGATGAACACAGATTTCTTAGATGAACAAATGTGATTTCCACAGTGAACTCATTAAACTCAGGCTGCTGCATATTAACTTGTATGTGGGGAAATTATAGCTTGAGTGAAAGTGTCTTATCATGAAGGACAAGTCTGCAGTAGTGCTGATGTCAAGTAATTAATGCCTTTGAAAGTTTGACTACAACGTATATGTTGGCTGAATGCTGTGTTTGGATGTGTGCTACACATTTAATATTAAACTATTCAATGATAGCTTTGATGGTGGTGGACTTTATGAACTGTGCTGTACATTGCTGGAGAAAAAATTCTTCTAATCAACTTGTTGGACAGATGGTGAGCTGTACACTGAGGTTTTGTTACTTTGTTGGATTTATATTCCATTGAATCATTTTATGCTATATTCTATCAATGGAACATGTGTCAGACTAACAGCAAAGAAATTAACACATATTGTCATTGTGTAATCATTTGAAAATACAACAGGATGTAGATTTTTTGTGCTAATATCCACCCAGAGTTCCAGCATTTGCTGATTATGTACCAACATACTGTATGAGGTAAAAATGCTCTGTCTTTGAGTCAGGTTGGTTTAATTTTAGGATAATTGACATGAAATTATAAACTTCATTAAGGAAGTCTTATGTTTTCTCTTAAAACAACTCTTGAAGATCATGAGAATTGTTGAAGAGTGAGTTTAGCATAAGCTTCAGATTAAATGTGTTTGCATTTAATCATATGCATTTACAGTACGGCTTTGTTTTTGTTGAGAATGGGATAATCCCATAAATTAAATTAGATTAAAACGGAGTAAAAGAAATGAATAAAAGCTGTTCACAAATACATATTTATCCACATGTATTCATGGATATTTCCCCATGTTCCCACTGTACAGGAATGAAGAAGCCAGTGTTAACAGCTAGCATAAAAGCTGTAAGGAAAACAGTGTGACATTCAAATAAATGTGAGAAAGGAGGTCATTTGTTTAAGAAGACTTTTGCATGCAAAGAGAGCTAGCCCATGTATATTCCTAATATATTTGCAAATGTGCAGTTGATGAGCTTGTTTGCACATTTAGTAGAGATTTTCAATTTATAGATAAACCCTTTAAATGAAACTCATGTACAACATTAGTTGGCTGAAGTTAGCAATGCACCCAAACCCATTTCTTGGTTATTTTAATCAAAAAATGTTCCTTCCACTCATCTCAGCTTGAACTCAGAATAGAGTGCCTTCAGATGCCTCTTGTCATGCAGCCCATCCGCTCTGCCTCACCAGGGGCTCTGTGAATTAAAGTTACAGCTCATACTTACCATTGGCAGTGGAAGTCTGGATTGGGTTCCTTAATTATAAGAATTTGATATGCCTCTGTAGATGTGTTAAGCTCAAGAATGCGCACGCACAAAGGAATGAAACATGGCCTATCTGTATGCACACGCATTCACATGGAGGCATGTGGGCTTTCACTGGCTTACACGGGCAAACACACAATGCATCAACACATATTCACACATGTTCACACTTCACTACTCAAACTCCTTGTTTGAGTCAGTTCAGACACAAAGTCACATCTGCTTGAGCTACCCCCACATGCAGGAGGGTGTTGGGCAGCCACGTGGCACAGCACTGCACAGCATGGCTCTACGTAGATGAAGACAACATCCCCACCCACGCACCCTCTGACACCCGTCCTCCCCACTTACAAGATGCAAAGAGTGAAGAGAGCTCCATGAAAGATTTACTAACCAACTGAGGTGGTCTCCCTTAGAAGCTGAGAGGAGGCCGGTGGTTGGAGGCGAAAAGGAGGGAGGGAATTCCAGGGAGAATCCCTGAGTATCTGAAGTGTGATTTTGTATTCAGAGAAGAGATTAAGTATTCTACTGCTCAGCAGTGATCAGTCTCACAGAGGCTTTCACCAAGCCTCCGTCACACGCTGGATCCTGCAGATTGCATCTTAATAGAGTTGGATGGCTGATAGAAGGAGACATTTGCTCCTAAACACAAATTCCAAATTCCAACTTGACTGAGAAAAAGTTTGAAAGGGTCATAACACAGAGGTTAACACAAAGTCACGTGGAGGCATGTGGTTCAGGTTTCTGAGAAGAGACCTCTAAGTACTGTAAAACACACAGAACTAATTACTTTCAGAGAATGTTAAATGCCACTAAAGGAGCCCTCACCTTCACCGAGACTTTTGTATATAATCTCTGAATCTGAAAACACGAGAGCCTGAAGTTTGATTTGGAGAGTTAAATCCCTCTCTTGTTTAAACTGCATTTTTTCAGTGCAACCATATACTTTTCCATTCTTCTTTTTGGCAATGTGTAATTGTTCCGAGGGAAACTTTAGAATAAAGTCTGCAGCAAAGTAAATCCCTGTGAATGCACTGATGTCATCAACCTGTCATTAGAAAATGTTGCTTGTGTTTAAAGTTGTTGTAAGAAGCTTTTCCTTTGGTACATTTTGATATGTGATTTGCCTGTATGTGCTGGCCTAAGCTTCCCCTGACAGACTTTAATATTACTTGACATAATATGAGATACAGCCTGTGTGGACCTGTTTGACTGCATGCCACAAAATGTCAGCAGTGCTGACATGATGAAGTGGGTATAAGACTGCCATTAAACTAAACAAAAACGAAATGATATCGTGTAATGGGAGGAGAATAAATCTCATAAACAACTTCTTTGTTAAACTCCTGTAGCTCTAACTCAGTTCGTCGTGCAGGAACCTTTCAAAACGTGAGTGCATGAGAGTCATATTGCTTTGACAGTCATCCCTGCCAGGAAACGAGACATCTCATCTGGCTCTGTCACAAATAATATAATTAGCTTAGGCTGCCTTGCAACCATAGCCGTTTAGCTGCAGTAAAGAGTTTCTTCATTATGCTGCGGCCACAAGGTTACGAGTTACACCGATACTGAAGGGTTCTCTCGTTAAAAAGCGACTTGTATGCAGAACTTATACCCGAAAATCACAGGAGACGGCTATTTCGAGGAGCTCACAGCTGACACTTGTGCAAGAATCTGGAGTGGCTTTTCCGTAAGAAATCAATACAGGCCTAATATGTCTGTTTTTGACGTTGGAACATCAGCGAAACTGTAAAACCTCATGCGTGAGTCGCTATTTTAATACGCTGTGCATCAGTTGCATCTTGGCACAAAGTTTCGTCGCACGTCCCGTGTAAGCTGCGTATACGTTTGGGAGGCACCTGAGGAATTTGCGGTGCGGACCAACGTGGGACCGTTTCTGCCTCGTGAGTACACAGCGTGCGCGCTCCTGTCTCCATATCACTGACACTTCAATTAATTCTACGGCTACACGAGACAGACATGCATTACGGCACGCGCACGAGCAGCAAAGAAAAGCTCCGAACATGCACGCCGATAACCATCAAATGACACCAGACACGTGTTGTCATATTTAGCTGGTCTGGATCCAAAATTAATTCCGAGCTCAAGCCTTGTCGCGCACCGGAGTGACTTATTAACAAGCGCAGCTAACAGCCTGGTTGTGTTTGCACCCTGCAGTCAGTTGCTGGGGACGCACGTTGTAAAATGAGGTTGGTAAGCATCATTTTATTCGTCGCCCTTTGCTCTTTTACCGCTTATTATATTTATGAGCCAATTCCAGAGGAGATAGAAGAAAGATGGAAACTCATGCTGACCAACTCCTTCTTCAGAAGTCTCAGCCACCTGGTAAGGAAAAAACGGTCTTCTTGTAGGCTACCTTGGTCTGCTACACTCTCAAGAATTAAATCCCTATAGAATAGGCTGTCTAGTAGGTTTATGTGGGCTACATGTATTTATTATTTCACTTTAATACATATTTAGGTAGCAACCATCTATTAAATTGGAAAATACGCAAATTGTCTTGCTTTTGTTTGTTCTCTCAGGTAAGGTGGCAGGTTAAACATTTATTGTATTTTGCTGATGTAGATATATATGCTGGTTACACCAGATTATGTCAGATGCTAATCCATGTGTTGTATAGTCCTGCTCACCTGTTCTAATAATAGACCCTATTAAGGAAACTAGACTCTGTTTATGACCGTTAGACGCCTGCGGTTTACTGCAGCCCACTGTGGTGCGGTTAATTTATTGGTCTCAAACACAATAAGGTAGTGCATACATGGTTGTAACGTTAGTATGAGAATGAAAAGTGTTTTTATTTTTGCTACACCTTTGTCACTATTAAAAGCTACTTAATCCATTACATATTACATATATGATTAAATAAATATTTCAGTATCAGTGGAAGAAAGTGCAAGTGCAGGCTAGTCCATCTTAACACAACAGGACATTGTTATTTGTGCTATATGGAGAATAATGTTAAGTTTGAAAGACTTAAACTCTTTGTGAATTCAAAATAATTTTAGGAAAGTTATGAAGAATATTATAATATAGAACATTCTGTTTCTCATCATTATTATTTTGTAACAGGCTATCCAATGCATCAGATAATATTATATAGAGCATATTATATAGCCAAATTTATGTCTACATGAATGTAGACATTGATAGCAAGTGACTGATATGTCACTTGTGTTTTAAACCAAATCTTCAACATTTTTACATTAAGTTAAATTTTGAATAGACTATATTTTTATGGAATTTTACTGAAATCTGTTCTATTAGACTTTTTTTTATTTCACTTCAGCAAACAAATCAATTTTGTCCTTTGAAGCAGAGAGGTAGAATGCCCCAGTATTTTTCTTTTTTTCAGACTGATTTGAGTGCCTGATAGTACATAGAGCTCGGAGTGGATGACCGTTTGATGACTTTGTTGTGGTCACAGTAGAAGTGCATCAGCTGATAAGCCTCATGCCAGCCGCTGACTGTCTACCTCATAAGACATAATGGACTATGAGTCATGCATTTATAACTTATCATTTTTTTTTAAACATTTATGAAAAATTTATGACCTCTCAAAACAAATAACTGTAGGGGGCTGTTGACATTTTACCAGGCAACATTCACATGACTAAAATCTCTCTCTTTATCTCTGTTATATGGCTACAGAGTTTTAGCATCTTAGCCCTTTCTGTTTTGAATATTATGAGCTTTGGTCAAAGTAATTGTTTACATAGGGTAAACTTGCAAGCAATAGCTTCATTATATGAACAAGATATAATGGTAATGACTCAGGTTTGATGAACAATGATGATTTTTGTATTATGTCTGTCTCTACTTTATATCTCATACTGTCTCTTTTCTTCTCCTTTCAGGCAGACCTTAGTGAATTGCTGGGGCTGAAGGACTACATGGGGGTAATGTACTTCATTACTCTGGCTGAAAAGGTAGTGCCTGTGTCTGATGAGCATGTCAAGGTGACAGAGGAGAAGTTTGATGGAGTGGAGGTGGTGCTTTACCAGCCAAAGCAGCAGGGCAGTGACACTGAACTCAGGAGAGCTGTCATATACCTACACGGTGGAGGATGGTGTCTGGGGAGTTCTCGTAAGTTGATGGGTTGGCTTGTCATCTCCTTTATCACACAACATTATGACTCTATGACTTTTAAGGATGGGAAGAAGATGGATGAATGGGTAATACCTGTCTTGTGATGTGTTCATCACACAGTAATCCCACTATTACTCTGAGAAAGTATTTTGAAAATTCACTGTTTGATTGATGTTACAAATGACTTTACAGCTTTATACAGACTCCCTATGACAGCTATTATGACAGGATCATAAATAATGAGCAGGCTGTCAAACACAAGCCACAAAGCTTTCACAGTTCTTCCAGAAATACATGCCGTCTGCTGAAGTGGTGGGGACCACAGAGGGTGGTTACCCCTGCCAATCCAAAACCTAAAGACATGATATGCAGTTTGACACATGTCATGCTGTTCTTGCAATCTGCTGAGCGCCTGTAACAATTACAATAACATGGGTCTTGCCAAGAAGTTCCTCTAGCTTCCAGTGTTACCCTTTTGTAAGGTGCTGGATGATATCAAGAATGGATGGATGTATACTATTGTGGTTGGTGTACTGCTTTGGAATCTCTGTTCTGATTTGTCTCTGTCTTCTCTGTCTATGCAGGGATGAGTCCATATGATCTCCTGGCCAGAAAAATTGTCACTGAGCTAGATGCAGTCGTTCTTTCTGTGGAGTAAGTATTTCATATTTTATAGCTTGTTATATGCAGATAATGTAGGGCACAAACTGCTGTGTAAAAAATGACTGTTTGCCCATAAACAAGCTTTAAAATGTTGTTTAGGCAAGATCGGCACATTTAACATATACAGCTACCAAATTCATGTTGTATTTGTATTATTGATAGTAAAAAGTACTGTTTCTGTCTGTCCCTCACGCACAGTTTTCTTTTGTCATATGTGCCTGTCCTCCCTTATTAGTCACAGGCTAAATGGACGTGAGGATGCAGTAGAGTGAAGCTAACCGGTTTTCATTGCTACTCTCACTGTTGTTTTTTGGAATTTGCAGCTCTAACTTTGTCTCTCAACTCTGTGACTTTATTTTGTCTGTACTCTCTCTGTCCTCAAATTCTCTACTCACAGTTTTTCATCTTTAGCAGTCAGCAGTTAGGTGACAGACCAGTACTCAATCATACTTTATTTTTTGTGTCTATGAAGTGGTTATGCTTGTTGATACACTGTCTTTGACCGTGGGAGTTGGGTGTGTGAGGGCATTGCCTTATCTGTCTCATCTGAATTCCTGTCTGCAATTTGTTAAGCGTTGAATGAATAATTCCAGCATTTCACAATCTCAAAGTCAGCCATGTGTAACAGTTTATAGATTGAAACATTTGTACAGATGACACCAACAAGGTCAGTGTGAGAACACAATGTGAAATTTAGAACATACAACTTTAAGTGAATGTATGTAATGGACCTCATTTCAATAGTGCAGGTGCCGTTCACAACACTTGAAGTAAGCTGATTTTGAGGTATTTATTTGAAATAAATATGAAATATAATTATGATATAACATGGGTGTGACTTCAGAGGATAATCAATACATTAAAATAGCTTTTAAAGAACTGCCCTTTAAAAAAAGGGTTTAGTAATTCCATCTATTGTTTAGCTGAATGGATATTACAAAACACTGTGGATGTGCAACTGAAACATCAGGATAGTTTGATTACAGGTTTACCTTACCAGAAGATAATTTTAATAAAAAGTTATGTCTCCATATTTCACCACATTTATTTAATGTTACACCTATCCTAGAAGATATGTTTGTCTGAAGAGATAATTCTTTAAATAGAACTGCAAGTAAATATTAGTCACTTGGATAAATCTGGCAAATGTACAGTTCAGTTAATGTGTATTATGATAATCTGTCAATTTGAGCATTTTCTCTCTTTTATAGTTACCTTATACAGAGGTTGCTAAACATCCAACAATTGTAATGTGAAAATACTGACCACTAATTGTATGATTTACGTTAATTGTTAATTATGCACTTATTTCTTCTCCCAAACATGATCAAATGAAATTAGAATGCTGAGTACTGTTTGTACTTGTGTTAACAAACTAATTTAAGTAATACGTTTGAAAGAAAATTCCTTGTTAATTTGCCTAACATTTTGTAATTACATCCTTTCCGCTTTAATTTTTACTTTCATTTTCCACCTGTTATCCCCTTGAAAATGTCAACATGTTTATTTTCCCTCTCTCAAAATGTATACTGTCACATTGCCTTCAAAGCTCATGTTTATTTATATTCTAGCTTTAATCTGCACCTTTCTGTTTTTTCAGGTACCGCCTTGCCCCTGCTCACCATTTCCCTGTCCCATATGAGGATGTATACCATGTGGTCAAACATTTCTTCCAGAAGGGGGTGCTGGCCCAGTACGCTGTTGACCCAGGACGCATTGCTGTGTCTGGGGATAGCGCTGGGGGGAACCTGGCAGCTGCAGTCTCTCAACAGGTACTGAATCTATTTTTTTTTGTGTTGGCTCTGTTTTTGTGGTACACATGTAGAAGAAGAACTTTATGAAGAGATGACACAATACAAGAGCCAGTCAAAAGATATTGAACCACAAGAAAAAGTATACGTTACTGGGTCTGAGGTAACCAATAGTGATCTACTATTTCAAGTGACCAGCACTAACAAATGTCAAAACCACAGTAAACAAACTGCTCTGAGAAATATTCCATGAGTCTGGGAATATTTGTATTCCAAGATCAGTGGATGCTCATGAAAGAGGGAAAAAAGCTCTAGCTGTTAACTCTAAATGTTAAGTGGTCCCATGGGTAGCAGGTACCTGAACAGTTAAAATGAGGGTGCAGAGACCGAGCCTTAGCAAGGCAATGAGAAATTTCTTTGGAATTTAATTTTGTAATAGTGATTTAGGTATAGGTTGTGGGTGAATCCTCTGGTACTATCCCCTTGCTTCAATACATTTTTACACAGAGTGTGCTTCTTGACAAGAAAGTTGAGTTCAAATACTACTTTTTGTATACACAGAATGCATGCATTGCAATGATCTTGCATTCATGAACAATGAGGTTTGGTTGCATGCACTAAGCCAGCATGGGCCAATTCAGCACAAGGGCAGCTGGCACTATAAGGACAGCACTCTCCCAAGTCTTCCAATGCTTTTCTTTAGCAACTGTGACGTTAGCCTAAGAGCCAAGAATGGCTTTACAGGACTCTGCATGACTTTCCTCCCCATGGGCATGTATCATCATATTATTGGCCCTGCACCAGGTTCCCATTGCTGCTGGCATGGAAGACCAATACTAGCTATGGTGAGGATCAAGCCCTCTGTTTCCTGTACCTCAGCTAATAGGGAGAATAATAATGGAAATCTATGATTGCACATGAAGGAACAGGGCACAAGGGAGAGGGAGAGAGTTATTTCCTAGTTCCTAGGAAAACCAGCAATACTAGAGCCGTCCTATACCTATGCTGGTTGAAGGCCTGTCCTGCGTATACAATTCTGTGTACATTAGAGATTGATGTCTACCTCTATGTTTCATGTTCCCAGATGCAGACAGTTATGCTTTTCAAGAGCTGCCCTACAAGTACTAAAGTTTTAAAAAATAAATGAACACAGATCTAGAACTACTGCAGCACTGCGGGATGAGGGTTTAAAGCTGGAATTATGTTCCTCCAAGCTCACCATAAGTGGACATATGTAGATATCATTCAGACATATTTGTGTGTGTATTTCGTTTATACTTGTGTGGATTCTTGGTATGCGTTTCCACTAGGAGAGCAATGGCATGTGTAGTAAACAACAATGTGAAGAGCATGTAAAAGACGTCAGGAAATGGAAATCAATTTCAGTGACATAAAAAGACCACTTTATTCGCAAAACAATTGTGAAAGAATTTTCATTGAGTATTAATGTAATGTGAAGGAACAATGAAGAGGAGATGGGGAATTATATTAAATGCCCTGATGAGGAATTAATTTTTCTATGCTGTGCTAGAAAATCACTTGTGGCAGTACTGTGATGAAATGTATGCCAAAGAAAAGTTCTTAACAGGATGTTGGACAATTCAGCTTGCTCTCCACTCCTCTGAGCGTTCTCTGTGCAGGTTTGCAAAGACTTTTACATGTATCTCCAGAGAAGCATAATTAAACCCTCAGACCTTAACCTGATGGCCCACTCTGAGTGGTCGGCCTTGTGGCGCACAGCCAGGTTGACACAGCACCTAATGCAGTAAGGGTATAGAAACAACTCAAAGAAATTTGCTACATCCCAGCCAACAAGAACACTACCTCTATGACCTTTAAGATCACTGTTTAAGGCCATGGCAAGCTTCTGGTGTTGCATTATGTAGAGTAGCTGATCCCTCAGTGTGCTTCAATTCACAGCTTTCCAACACGATTCACATTTAATGAATGCCCTATTAGTTGAAGTTTGGCAAGAAGTGTGACACCGTGAGTCAGACATCAGGTTGGTAGATAGGGATCCTTTTACTTTAAGGCAAAAAACAGTGCACTCACTGATACACACTGTCCTGAGAGTGACCCCATGATGATGCACCCTCATTGCAGTCCCCGACTGGTTCTGTGCTAACTGTCCTGTCCTGGTGCTTCTGGTACAGAGGGGCAACCTGCATTCTACTACTAGTGCATGAATTAGACATCTCCTGTTTTGATATGGTAGTGTAAAGGCAGTAGCCCATAAGGATAGGTTCAATTGCTCTCAATGACATAATTTAATCTTTTAAAGCATGTTCTTATTAGGTGATGTTTCTACCTTTTACATTTTAAGGACCTCCTAAATTATGCTTTTGTTTTATTAATGACGAGACAATCAAAACAAAAAATACTTAAGATGCTTTTTTGCCTTATGGGATGAGCAAGTTTTGGTTTAGTGGTTTTGGTTTAGTACCAAACCAGTGAACTTACTATATCCATGAGGTAAGCCTGTTGTAGGTCTTGTGTGGTCACAGAAACAGTTGCTATGCAGCTCAGTGAAGAGACAGATAAACACTGGCGCTGATGCAATTCTTGCTGTAAACAACTGTGACTAGTGCATTTAATCAGATGATGCTGGTTTATTTAAAACTTCCAGCTTATATTTCATCTGATTAAGAAATACCCTGTTGTGAAATACCCCATTTTCTTTGAATACATGCCAAACTCTCTGTCTCTCTTCACAGTTACAAAAAGAGTCTGGGCAGCAGATTCAGTTGAAGGCCCAAGCACTCATCTACCCAGTGCTGCAGGCTCTGGACCTTAACACTCCTTCATATCAGCAGAATCAGGACATGCCCATTCTGCCCCGCACCCTCATGGTGCGTTTCTGGAGTGAATACTTCACCAGCGACAAGGCCCTTTTCAAAGCCATGATGGCTAATACCCACAACAACCCTGAGTCTTCCAGCTTGCTGAAGTTTGTCAACTGGAGCGCCTTTCTGCCAGAAACATATCATAGAGAATACAACTACAGTGCTCCTGCTGTGGTGCAGGGAGTTGGAGTGGAGGCAGTTGGGATGGATGGACCATCCCGATCTTTTGCTGACCCAAGGGCATCACCCCTGCTGGTTCCAGACACGGCCTTACACTCTCTGCCCAAAGCCTACATTATTACATGTGAGTATGATGTTCTCCGAGATGATGGCATCATGTATGTCACACGGCTCCGTGCTGCTGGTGTTGAGGTGACACATGAACATTATGACACAGGATTTCACGGAGCGCTGATGTTCACCGTATGGCCAACTGACTTCCTCATTGCACGTCGCATGACAGACAACTATATCGAATGGCTCAAAGAAAACTTGTAAAAACTCTTGACTATCAATATTCATTCCAGTTTTTCCACACAATGCACCAATGTTTGTTTTTTTCCCACCTGGTGTTCAACTTTTTGTTGTTTATGTTTTCTCTTCATTCATGCTATTTTTCTGTAAATATATTGAGAACTATATTAACTTCATTTATTTTCCCACTCATGCATTTTATTATATTAGATACCAGGACAGGAAACAGGACTTAGTATAGTACAATTTAGATTTATTCACATATGGTTATTTGAGTACAACACCATACATATGACATCACTCATTACTCATGTACACTAGTAGTATTGTGTTTATTGTCCAACAAACATAATCCTGCCCAGAGAGATCTCAAGGGAAAAATCAAACCCTGCAGTATCACTAAAGTTGTGTTGTAGATAGTTAAAAAATTCTCTCAGCTGGTCAGCTGGCCTTGTGTGGTGCTGACCATCCTTTTTTCCTACCCCAGGACTCACGTACCTGATCTTATGTCCTCTGCATCACTATCAATGCTATTAGTTAGTAATGCATACCACTTAGAAAATCTGATCTATCCCATTAGGGGTTTTAAGAATCCAGTATAAGTCTTAGCAAAGCAGAATAGGATTTTCATAACAAAAACAATGTACTCAGTTTAGCCAAAATCAACATTTATCACTGAGGGCAGCTGACACCGAAACCTGGGATTGTTTTGATGTGTTTGCAAAACCATAACTTGCATGTAGTGGTTGCTGACATTAAATCAAAAATTGGCAAGTGTTATTCATTTAAATACAGCAACACTATATTTTACAAGGACAGAATCGGCCCATAGTTGTGTAAGCAAGTGCTGGTATGTGCTTATATGGTAAATGGTTAAAATTGCAGAGTGAATTAGCACAACATCCTATTGTATCTATTCACATTTCCAGAAGAATAACAAAAAAAGGTGTATGCTTGTTTTCTTTGTAATGGCTGCACATCTGGGCCACATTCCATACAGAGTATTGGTATTTATAAGTGAAAACCATGCTGTAACGATGTGCATACCTCCAGACATTCTTCACACCATTTGTACACACATTTTTTGTGATTGAGCTTAGCTGAATGTGATGTAGTAATATGGCAAAATAATGGATAATATTCAAGAGGGAATTTCGGTAACATTTATAATAAGATTTATAGGGGTGTGTGTATGTACTACCTCCTTCTTTGTTCAGGCATGATTCTATTGTAATGTGAGTAAACAGCTTTGCATTTGATGATCCCAAAAGTGCAGTCATTTGAGAATAAGAATAAAGCTCATTAAATCATAAATTCGACCTTCTATATGTTAATAAATAAGCTATTATAGGTTTTGCTTCTGTAAGAGCAAGTTGCTAGTGCAAGACCAACTGCCAGTTTCATGATAAAATTTGTAACATGGAACAGTGTGCAGACAGGAGATTATATGGCTGGCAGAAAGACTGTATGCATAGCTCTGATCTGCGTATTTATGACTGCAGTCCCTGAGGCCCAACAATCATATTAGGTGGCTTGAAACCATTCTCATAGCTCTCCCTTGTATTTTTTTTATCCTTCTGTCTGTGGGTGACATCACCCTGTGACTTCTCTGAACATGGGATGGCTATCTAAAAGACGACATCAAGGTAAAGGTTATCAAAAAATAATCCTTCATAACCTCTGGATAACACTGTTTTTAAGCTTTACTGCTCAAAAGGACTTGTATCTTGTATTATGAAACAGGTGAAATCTCAGCTTTTAGGCAGGTCTTTCTTTTTTTTTCTTTTTTTTTTACCAGTTTCTCATTTTTATACACTGTACACTATCACATAAAGTATGTAACTTTTCAAACAAGTGACAGCTTTACTGAGAAACCTGGCTCTTTTGCTTAAGCGATGCTACATTCTCAGTTGTAAATATAACTTTCTATTTTTGTTTTGGATTGCCTCTTGGAGAGCATATGATTTGCATCAATTTTAATTTCGATGTTATCTGACAATAAATTGACTTGACCTTTCACTACTGATGAATTGTACTTTGTGTGCAATCACATTCTATGTAAGAAAGAGAAAGACATACTAAAATAGAAGGAAAAAGAAGTACAGAAGTGTTGTCCATTACACATGGTGAAAGTGAACAGGATAATATGGTGATAAGGATATTCTGTGTAGACCGGCTGACACATTAAACCCACTTGGCACCACTTTGGTAAAGCATTCCCCCTTGGATCTGTTGAGGGTTCATATAGCTGAGAGAGAGAGTACAGTTGATCTTGTTTTTCTCTGGATAGCAAAGAGGATGATGCATGAGTGCGAACAATCCATTTGTCCAAAAGCATGATTCAAATAGGTCATTCTTGTTCATCAGGACACATTAAACAAAACACTCCACGCCTCCTGGGTGTAGATACTATTTATGTGCTACACTGTGCAGGTCATATTTTACTGTATGCTGGCCTTGTGCAGGTGTGCATGCAGGTACTTTATGCACTTATTTATCCCTAAGTATGTGAAATGGTGTGACTGTTCCCGAATTCCCTCAAAGCTATGGAGGGCTAATAACAGTAGCGTGAAATGGATTATAGCAAATGATTCCTTGAAACTGTTAATAATGTATAGTGGTTTTGCACAGATTATACTTACATACAGTATGGAATTTGCACAAATACTTGCTCTGTTCACATGCAGGAATGTGACTATGCATGAGTAAGCGAGCACACGTACTGCTCATGCAAATACGCACTTTGTGTACATGCACTTTGTACCACACTTTCTGTAAATGTACTCTTCATAAGGATTGAAAATAAATCATTATTTTCAAAGGTCTTGTTCTGAAAAATCTGACGCCAAAGCCTATCAAGGTATTTTCTTTATTCATTTTTAGTTTCAAATTAAGTTTGATAACTCATTTGCATTGCACATGCATTTTATCACCACAATATTATTACTGGTTATAATAGGTGCTTTAACATATAGCAACCCTCCTAAAATTCTATAAAAAGACCATGCGCCCTATAATTGCTTCAATGGCCTCAATTGTCTGAACTGCCATATTGAATTATCTTTCAAAAATATATTATCGCATTAGAATATCGCATTAAACGTAATATAGAACTTCAGGTTTTGTATTTGTCCCCACACATACTTTTCTGCTGCTGTTTCTCATTGGCTCTGGCTCAGTACCACTCCTCTGGCTGTTATTATAAAACTTGAAACTCGCACACAGAACACAGCCCAATATTTCATCCATGCTTCTTTTCTTTTCTCATTCCAGGATAGATGCCAATATAAATCAAATGATGGATCAAGCATGGTGTGATTAGTCATGACTGAAAGAAAGCACCTGATCCTATCTGCTGTCTTAAAGCCCTATGAAGTAAAGTGTGTTTTTGTCTTTAATGAGGGTTCAGGGTTTTAGTAAGCATCAAGGGTCACTGATAGTCCAATATAAAAGGAGACTTTCATGAGAGCTGAGATCACCAGATGATTCCACCTTTAAAGATAAATATTACAGTATTATTAGAAAATATCAGAAAATATCCTGATATTTCTTTTATGTTTCAGTAAACCAAACAACACTAAAGATGAGCTTTATGGAAAAAAGATGTATGTGTCAAAACAGGAGGCTGACTTACAATATTCCATACTGCAACAACATTTTCACAGCAGATGAAGTGAGTAAATGATGTGATTCAGAAAAGAGGGAGAGCAAAGAAATACCATAACCCATACTTTGCAAATACACACAGTCACATAAATAAAACAAAGGCTACACATTGTATGCTGCAGTGACAGTGATGCATTGCTTACACATCAGCCAAATCCAAACCCGTCAATTCTCTATTCTTAAGCGTCTGTCACCCATTAAAAAATGTTTTTAAAACCCTGACTGTCCTCACAAAATTATACAATAAACGCACTTTGGAAAACAAGGGGCTTCTTGAAAATAAAATTCCTGCTTATGTCTCAGTTGAAAAGGTCAAAGTGTAAGGTGCTGCATAACTCAGCAAGCTGGGATCAGTTAAATCCAGGAAAAACAAAGACAACAGAGATCAAATCATGTATCTGTTTTCCTTGACTGATTTTCAGGATGGTCACCCTCTTTTCATGGTAGCAACTACCCTTTTTCAATGTTTGAGTTGTAGATGTTTGACACTTTTAAAAACATCTAGATAAAAGTTGAAGAGGATGAAAGTTCTAAGAAGGTTCTAAGAAATACTCAGAATCTGCTGTACAAGCTTCACATTACACAGGAAATAAATCTGAGAAAAGGTTTGCCAGAGCTTTAGCCAATAGGGGTGGAAACCATTGGTATTTTAGTAATAACAGTATTGATACTGATCAAAAAAGTAACTGGAGTTGCATGCAATGCATCCACATGCAATGGATTATTATGTGAATGCAATATATTTGGTATTTGGCAGAGGCCCTCACCTTGTCACCATCCATCACTTGCATAACCTTCCATTGGAAATATGAGTCACACCCAATTATTATTAGTTTAGCTGAGATATACAGTGGGTACGGAAAGTATTCAGACCCCTTTAAATTTTTCACTGTTTCATTGCAGCCATTTGCTAAAATCAAAAAAGTTCATTTTATTTCTCATTAATGTACACTCAGCACCCCGTCTTGACAGAAAAAAAAACAGAAATGTAGAAATTTTTGCAAATTTATTAAAAAGAGAAAAACTGAAATATCACATGGTCATAAGTATTCAGACCCTTTGCTCAGTATTGAGTAGAAGCACCCTTTTGAGCTAGTACAGCCATGAGTCTTCTTGGGAATGATGCAACAAGTTTTTCACACCTGGATTTGGGGATCCTCTGTCATTCTTCCTTGCAGATCCTCTCCAGTTCTGTCAGGTTGGATGGTGAACGTTGGTGGACAGCCATTTTCAGGTCTCTCCAGAGATGCTCAATTGGGTTTAGGTCAGGGCTCTGGCTGGGCCAGTCAAGAATGGTCACAGAGTTGTTCCGAAGCCACTCCTTTGTTATTTTAGCTGTGTGCTTAGGGTCATTGTCTTGTTGAAAGGTGAACCTTCGGCCCAGTCTGAGGTCCTGAGCACTCTGGAAGAGGTTTTCTTCCAGGATATCTCTGTACTTGGCCGCATTCATCTTTCCTTCAATTGCAACCAGTCGTCCTGTCCCTGCAGCTGAAAAACACCCCCGATGCTGCCCACTCACCATGTTTCACTGTTGGGATTGTATTGGGCAGGTGATGAGCACGTGCGTGGTGTTTCTCCACACATACCGCTTAGAATTAACGCCAAAAAGTTCAATCTTGGTCTCATCAGACCAGAGAATCTTATTTCTCATAGTCTGGGAGTCCTTCATGTGTTTTTTGGCAAACTCTATGCGGGCTTTCATATGTCTTGCACTGAGGAGAGGCTTCCATCGGGCCACTCTGCCATAAATGCCCCGACTGGTGGAGGGCTGCAGTGATAGTTGACTTTGTGGAACCCCATCTCCCTACTGCATCTCTGGAGCTCAGCCACAGTGATCTTTGGGTTCTTCTTTACCTCTCTCACCAAGGCTCTTCTCCCACTGCTCAGTTTGGCTGGACGGCCAGGTCTAGGAAGAGTTCTGGTCGTCCCAAACTTCTTCCATTTAAGGATTATGGAGGCCACTGTGCTCTTAGGAACCTTGAGTGCTGCAGAAATTCTTTTGTAACCTTGGCCAGATCTGCACCTTGCCACAATTCTGTCTCTGAGCTCCTTGGGCAGTTCCTTCGACCTCATGATTCTCATTTGCTCTGACATGCACTGTGAGCTGTAAGGTCTTATATAGACAGGTGTGTGCCTTTCCTAATCAAGTCTAATCAGTTTAATTAAACACAGCTGGACTCCAATGAAGGAGTAGAACCATCTCAAGGAGGATCAGAAGAAATGGACAGCATGTGAGTTAAATGTGAGTGTCACAGCAAAGGGTCTGAATACTTATGACCATGTGATATTTCAGTTTTTCTTTTTTAAAAAATTTGCAAAAAGCTCTACATTTCTGTTTTTTTCTGTCAAGATGGGTTGCTGAGTGTACATTAATGAGAAAAAAAAAAACTTTTTTCGATTTTAGCAAATGGCTGCAATGAAACAAAGAGTGAAAAATTTAAAGGGGTCTGAATACTTTATTTGATTACATTAAAAATGATACAATATAATATTAACTTTAATTCACAAACATCCCAAAAATAGTAATAAAAATGACAAAAACATGCACATTCAGTTTCATCCAATTGAAAATATGAGTAAATATGCTTTTTCAACAAATACAAATAAAAACAGCAACCTAAGTGAAGATACAGGTATATACTTAAACAGAGCATTAATATAAAAATAGCCTCTAAATGTATCAAGTTATTTTACTAGTTAGTTTACTTTGTCAACATGAAATGTAACTTTGCCTCAGTTCCTCTTTATGGTTATGTTGATATGTTTTGTTTCCAGATAATAAGCAATGAAATGTGTGGTCACTGCAATAAAGTTTCCACATTAATAACAGGCATGATAAATATGTACATACAAGAACAAAGATCTCATACAGTCTTAAAAATACCAGACAGTTTGAAAATAACATATAGGCTGAACATTATATCAATTAATATATTAAAAAATTAAAAACACCAAAGTAAGGGAAAGCATATCAACAAAACGTTTAACAAAATACATTATGTAAGGGCAGCACTGATATAAATGTGTGGATGTACTATGTTGATGTGTGTCTCTTTTCGTGTAGGCATATGCAGGGATGTTGTGTTGAATTGTGTCAGGCTGGTTGTCTTTGCTGCTCTGTCTTTCTGACCAGCTTTCTGAGCTTAGTGAACAGGAGCTCTCTGAACTTGTCACCCATGAAGAAATAGAAGACAGGGTTGATGACACTGTGCATGAAAGCCAAGGGTCGAGTCAAGATGTACATGCCCTGTATGTACATCTTTGTACATTGATTAAGTCCTGCCGAGGCATGCCGAGATGCTATTGTGATATTTCTCATCACATGGTAGGGAGTGTAGAGAACCAGAAATATGGCTGCGGCTGACGCAACAACTCTGAGAGGCCGCCTGTATGATGTTGTCCTGCGCTGTAGAGCCCTTTCTTGGGCATGGAGCAGATGTGCAATTTTGTAAGAGAAACTACAAAGTGCAAACAGAGGAACAATGTAACCAGTCAAGGTTAGCCCCAGGCTGTAACCTAATACATCAACATCTCCTTTTAGGCTGGCAAAATCCTTGCAGAGACTCCAGTTTCCACTCTTTAAGTCTTGAACCATCAGTACTATCATTGGAGCAACTTCCATATTGACAGCTAGCCAGCTTAGCCCTGTCACAATCAGGGCTGTCCGTTTCTTCAGCAGGTAGTTGTTCCGTGTTGGATGTTTAATTAGCAGGAAGCGATCCATGCAAAGCCAAACCATAAAGAGGATGGAGGAGTAAAGATTGACATGCAGGACGTAGCGGTTGATAACACAAGCAAAAGGATTGGTTTCCGATTGGTCATTTGCATAGAGGTAGGAGAGGCGTGGCAATGTACAGAGGAAAATAAGGTCGGACACTGCCAGGCTGAAGAGGTAAATATTGCAGCTCTGCCAGTTTGGTAAACAAAATATGTAACCAAGTACAACCAAAAGGTTGCCAGGGAAACCAATGCAGAACTCAATCGCATAAAATGGTGACAGATAGTATCTCTCTAGCATGACATCTATCATTGTACAGTTGAACACCTACAGAGAAGAGAGGAGGAGAGGAGAGAAGACAGCAGAAGAGGAGAAAATAGAGGAAAAGAGAAGGAAGGGGAATGGAGTGAAGTAAGGGAGAAGAAACAAATGGGTTAATAATAATAGAAACAAAGTCTTACGACTTGGAGCCATCAGTAACAGGTACAGTAGAAACTAACTTTATGTTGAGAGCTAACCACATTCAGCACAACATTAATATTGTACGTGTTAGGATAATACTCACCATTGTGTAGTTGTTCTAGTAGTTGCCGTTAGCGTGAATGGAGAGTGAGACCATGAACAGGTGCAGCCACTATCTGTACACTGGAAACAGTAAACACTGAGTGCTGAGGGTATGGTGCCTCTACAATGACATGGTTGGAAAAACAACTACAATAGCATATGGTTGGATCATGTGGTTGGAACAAACAGGTACTTTGCGTGTCATTTGCATATACAATTTGGAAACGAAACCTCCTGGCAGAGTTACTGTAAGATATTTTATAATTGTATGCCCATGTTTTGTCTTGCTACCTGAAACTCCAGTCCAGGAGTACAGACCAGCCCTCACACAGTTTGAAAGTGGATATGACTAGCTTGTACCAGTAGTAGTCATCAAAATGCAACTGAGACGAGGGCCATATATTAGCTAAAAGAGAGTACAACACATAAAGAAATCGAACAGTCTACGTTATAAAACCTCCTCCAGTTCTACCTTGCCAGTATCTACACTGGCCTTTACAGCAACACCTTCTTAAACATTGTTGTTGCTTGAAAGTAAGTTAGGCTGTGAGTCTCATTTTACTGCAAGGAATTTTTAGACTCTTAACGCCACCAAATGCACCTTCATCTATGCACTTTGCTTAAAAATACTATCGTTGTTTAAATTAATGAGGACAGATGTACTGCAGATACTTTGATGCAAATAAAGAACAGAAATAGGCTTAGGCATGCCTAACTACAGTTTACAGTATGTGCCATTGTGTACATTAGCCATAAATAGTTAAGATGTGAAACTTAATGATAAATAAGAGTTAGAGAATTATTAGTCTCTTTCTGAACTTTACTCTAAGGTCGTACTTACAATATCAGAAGAGTGGAAGAATATGGCTAGTTTCAGGCAAAAAACTGGAGTATTTGGTTGTTGCAGATAAAACTGACTAAAACAGTGAGAATTAACAAAAACAATTTTTGGTAGTGTTATTTTTTCTCGAGGCTAGCTGTTCATGCATCCATCCTGGGCAGTACTTCTCTTTATCTTATAAAAAAAAATCTCACAGTGATGCAGTCCCCGCTAGCAATGTATTTCCAGTCTGACCACTTCTCAGAATTTTAAGGTTCAAATAAAGTGTGTTTGTTCCTGTTAAGAAATGAGTCACAAACTTGCCTATCTGTCATTTAATTTGTCATGAACTAGCACTAGATTTGTCACACTTCAAACCTCAAACTTCCTGCTTTTATATTAGTCAGATCGAACACATTTGTTTCCTGTGTTGGTTTCACATATAATCTCTTAAACGATTATTAATTTGATTTTTGATTAGTTACTTTCAAATCAGCACATTTTATTCATTAATTTAAAAAAATTAATTCATTTGATTAAATTTAATTTTCACCATTTTGAATAGTTGCTTTATTCAAACCTTTTTGCACAACATTTAATTTCTGACTTTTTCAACCCCTGATATATTTTATATATTAAGATTTTACATGCAAAACACATACAGTGAGAACAAAATGCATTATTACAGAATAGTCTAAACAACAGCACACAAAGTAGTTTGAAGGGTTGATTCTTTATTTGACAAGTCCTGTTTTTCCTAGTAGTTTTATGGAAATTGCTTGGAAAATGGAATGGAATGTAATTTAGTACAAATTATTAAATCAAATTCTTGATTTGCAGAGAAACTTTCTTGAAGGAATGACTAAAATCTTAATTACTGAATGACATTATAGATGACACCAACAATTCATTGTAATGACCTAACTGGAATGTTGGACTGACACCCCTTCTGCCATTTTAGTGCATAAAAAGCCTGCCTTTCATTCATTCAATCAGAGCAGACCCCGATGAATCGTCAATATTTTGCACTATCACCAACTGTTTTCACACAACAGTCATGTACATCTCTAGCAAAGGCAAACAATTGCATTGTCACATATTTTGAAAAGCATCGTCCTAATATTATGGACAGTAAAGTTTTTTTTCCATTGTGACATTTTTGTGGTGCACAAAAAAACTCAACTTTGTGATCTTAATATATGATCTAAATATAATGAAATATCTAAAACATAATGTGCCAAGCAGTTATAGTTATATTATAGTTGTATATGACCAATGAAAGCACCTGAGATCCATCAGAAAGGTTCCCAAGCAGGTTACAGCAGAATCATCAAGTCCAAGTGACTGCAGTGTATAAAGTACAGTGTCATCAACCATATCAGCTGCTTTACCTAAGTCAACAAACTGACAAGCACACTCATCCTTTAAATTTAGAGTTATGTGAGCTCATTCCAATGTGCTCAGTAACATTCAAATGTTCAGCAAAACTGGAAGGAAGTTTGGAAGTGGACCAAAATTGTTTATTCCATGTGTAACACATTCGCTACCTAGTGATACAAGTAGTACACCTTTTTAAACTGAAGTTACTATCCATTTGAATTAAGTCATCTAAAGATATGGGTGAGTGGATTAAAGGTGTAATGTGTAAGATTGTGCTACTTGATCCACCTCCATAGGAGGCAGCATTTCACCTCTTCGTCCCTGTCCAGTTAATCATGTTGTTGTTGTCCCCATTTTTCCTCATCATTTATTATTTATATGTGCATTTATTGTTGATAGTTAAATTGTTGATAGCACTGAAACAAATTATGAGTACTTGTAATACAAACAGTATGTTTTTATTTACCTATAAAAAGCAACTTTAGAAAAAAGGACAAAGGATGAAACATGAAGTGATGATCCAATACATGCGCAACTTCCGGCTAGGTTAGTAAGGACTAGGTTTAACTAATTTTATGGTTTTATAGACCTGTGCTGGTTTATTATATGAATCTGTTGTTGAATGGGTTAATGACAAATAAGAATATGGCTTTCTTAATGCAATTACTCAACTCAGTTACTCAAACCCTTGACAGTGTGGGACTGTATGTAGATCAGTGGCGATTGCTCTAAGACTGCAAGGGAAGCTCAGCTTCCCCTAAAATGTCAACAAAATAGGTGGTCAAACATGTACTGTTGTGTGTACATTTCATTGACTAAATATGCGCTAGAACACGTTCATCTTTTGTTCAGAATCAGCTACTTATCACAGGTAACCGACACAGTGTAGATGCCGAGCGTCTACTGACTTCAATGGGGAAGCATAGAGTGGGTTGTTCCACTGCAGTGAAACTAGATGGTCATTTGATAAATGCTGGGCTTTGTCCCGCCCATCAGACGCTCAGTGTCTCTGGGGGTCTATGGGGCAGTGGGCTGGCCCGGACGATCGGCTTCTGCATGATGATTGGATGATCTGTCTGAGACTGAGTCCCTTTTTGATTGACAGCGAAATGAGCGAATCAGCGATCTTGAAGTATAAGCATCCACCGGAGTATTTTTCAAGTTTTTCATTCCGTTGTTCGGAGTTGATCTGGAGACGTTACTGATCCTCAGCGACTTTGTCTTTGTTAAAAACGACTAGCGTTGTATTTGGCGACTCTCTTCTGTCACTCTGCGAATTTACATATGAATAAACGGACACATTTTATGATGTAGGCCGAAAATGAGCTTCCCCTCCTTATAAGACCAGCAGCCGCCACTGATGTAGATGTAGCCCAAACCTGATCATCTTCTTGAACCTTTGTGGGCATACCATTTCTGGGCATCTTTAATTTGGACCCTTTTAAAATGAACCTGGTAGAGTTTAGATAAAACTGTATGTTAGTAGTAGTTTAGATGAGTTAGGTGTAAAGTACTTAGTTAACTACTTATTTAATTATAATGACTCTCATGACCAAACCTGTATTAAACCTGTATTAAACTGTTGTGTGATACAGTTCATGTTTGTAATTTGATATGCTTTAATAATGTGAAAATCATGTCAACTAGGACTATAATTCATTCACTTTGCTTTGGAACATGCAGATAATAAATCAATACCATGGTGTTGACTTTTGAATTATCAATGTTGCGTCAAGCGCCTGTGGTTGCACAACACGCCCGGATCTTGATGATGTTGATTCTGATAGGGAGCCTACAGTATATTTTGGCAACAAAGCTTACAATGTTGGCCAGCCTTTAGAAAGCACATGACCTACTGCTGAGAAACATGTGAGACAAAGTCAGGGTAGTTTTTTTTACCTTGGCCTGCAGAGAAAGTAAGCTAGGTATAATAGAATGGGTATGTCCTTAAGAAACCCAGCCTGGACTGACAGTGGTTTGTTTGGTTACATGACAATGGGATCAAGAGTATTCTTTCAGCATTTTTGCGCTTTAGTAGTGTTACGATTTGTTCTTGTGGAGGTCAAAAGTGGGGGAATGACATCTCTGTCTGTATTTAACACTGACATGGGCTCTCTTAGGTTGTAGGTCCCTCAGTTTATACAAATTTTAAAGGATGTGTGATCATCTGTGAATTAAAATTAAGCAGCCTTGCTCCAGATTACACAAGAAAAAAATTCATCTAATTTCTACCATGAAAGATTCTCAGACCAACAGGCAGTGCTTTCTAGGTTTTGTCTTTTATTTATTGATACAGCACCATTTATACATTTGTGTTGTTCAGACAGGCAGTGTAGCTTATCTGCTTTATAAAAGGGTAATTTAAGGACACAGATGTAAAATGTTGCTTTTTTTCTCAGAACTTGAATAATTGATAAATAATTGCCTTGCTTTTGTAATTTGTAATATTTACTTTAATGTTTAGTATAGGCCCACTGTATATTTTACTTAGCACTCTCAAAGTACTTTTTCTTTGTTTTCTTTAAATTAATTTTTTGATATGTAACATGCTATGTCAAAACAATTTGCCTCCTCCTCTAATATTTTTGCCATTTTATATAATGAGAGTGCCCTCTGGTGGCAGACAATAGCAAAAAAGTGTCAGTCTTCACTGTAGAAAGTGCTGTTAAAAGGTTGTCATTTCACACACAACCAGTATACATTACAAATTGTTGTCTTTACAAGTGGATGCATCTTTCAGTTTTCACAGTCATCTTTCATCTTTCAGTCACACACACACACACACACACACACACACACACACACACACACACACACACACACACATGCACACATGCACACACACACACCTTTAAAACCATTTTTAAGAATTCAAAGTGACTGGTCTGTAAATTATGTGTTTGGAACTGTATGTAAAAGCACTTGCATTATTTAGGATTGTAGGTCAAATATGATACATGCTGTAGGTACACAGGTAGTTTAGCAGTTGAAAATGATCAATAGAGACTCACAGAAAGCAGTGCTCAATATTTATATTGGAGGTAAATGCAAAAAAATTAGGAGCCCACTGGAAAAACACCCAGGTTTTGATACACACATCACCAAAGATAGTTTTTTCTCCTCACATTTTTTAGACTTCCCATAACCTTCAATACTTTCTAGGCATGTATTAAGAGTGTGCGCACAGGCTAATACATCACCCTATCTAACATGCCTTGGTGCTGTATTTCTCTGTATCTCCAACTTCAAATTTTGTGTTTAGATTACATGTGTGGGTTTTACCATTTAAAATAAAACCGCAATATTTACCAGCAATCCCTCATCACCAGTTTCATATCTGATTTTGGATTTTTTTTCTGTGTTAAATTTAAATACTTTTCAGAGCCATGAAAGAGTGACATTAACCAGTAATGTACAAGACAAAACACAGACTTGATAAAACTGTGAAAAAATAAATGTTTTGTCCTGTGTTAATGATCTCCAATCTTCCCCCCCCCCCTCCAGAATGTAGTTAAAACACAACATTCTCCCGTCGGCCTGCACGTGCATGTGTTTGTGGAGTCAATGGAGCCAATAAAACTGTTAAGATGTCACTGTGGTGTATGTGTTTCTGCAAGAAACTAGAAGACAGACTGTGTTCAAATTGAAGAGAACTGTATATAAATTAAAATTAGCATATGTATTGCAGCAGCCCTAGCAGACATTGTGTGACACAAATTTCATCCAGCAGAGAGCAGTGTTAGCCCAACACTCTGAGAGGGCTAAAAGTCCATGAGCATCCTGTCTTACCGTTGTGGAAAATTACATTGATTGAATTATGTAGCGATAGCTAAAATAATTAAGATATAAAAAAAATAGATATGTATTTATGAATCATTCCAATGGATTAAAGGGGACAATATATTTGAGCAAGTCTTAATTGTTTTCAGTTAGATGGAAATGAAGCTGCAAAAAAGGAGACAGAAAGAGGAACAGTAAGACAGAAGAGAAAAATATAACTCAGCTTGTGATGAACTTGTTAGAAGCAGGTGGATCTGTGCCAATCAGTATGTCACAGTTCCCTCATAACACACACACACACACACACACTCTCGAGAACACTTGTTCACATAATGCATCCCAAGCCCCTGCCTAACCCCAACCCTTACCCTAAATCTAACCTAAACCTAATTCTAACCTTAAATCTAAAGGTTGTAACCCTCAAACAGCCCTTTGAAATTGTGAGTACCGGCCAGAATGTCCTTACAATGTAGGGATGTCCTCATTACAGTGGTTTTGAGCTGAAATTTCTCCACACAAAAATAGAAAGACATGCACACACACAAAAAGAGAGAAAAACGAATGATTGATCTAAAAGAAACACCAAAAATCAATTCTGCTAATAAAATAAGAATACATGACAACAGTGTATGGGTATTACTTTAAGTCGACTGTGATGTTAACACGTGAGTGAGATGTGAATGTGTGTGTGTTTCATTCTGGCCCATTGTGAGTGAGTGTTCCCATTAGCCCCTGTAGCTTACACTGTCCCAGTTCTGGAAGGTGACACACTTAGAGCTTTATCACTACAACTCTGCACTAATTATCAACATGCTTCACATTTAACAGTGAGTTAATTGGATCAAAACCTGATGTAGAATGTGTGCTTAAGCGTGTCATAGTATGTCTCACATGAGGTAGGAACAGAGGAAGTCAGAGATTTGACGGAAGGCATAGTTTCTTTTTAACACACGTTTGTTGAGGTACATCCGAAAGTTATGAGCACAGCATAAAGTCATCTAGAGCTCTGCTCTGTGTTCTCTACATGACCCTTCTCCTCTTCAACTCTGAGTGCTTACTTCTGTATTTGTAGAATTTTCCCTCTCCCATAGTCTTCTGTCTTGCTCTATCATCATTTCAACCTTCTCTCTCACTCTTTTTCAGTCCTGTCTCCCTTTATTTTCTTCTTAACATGAAATTCCAGCATCTTCTCATAGTCTGGAGTCAGAGGGTGTTTCAATAATTCATCCAGTGTTTGTCTGAGCAGCAGCATGCTCAGACAAGGGTGAGACTGAGGGCTTCACCTCCTTTCATCAAATTTTTTGTGGTCACAAGCTGAACTGGTTACACAAACTGGTTTAAAAATGTCCTTAAAAGCCTCCAAACAGTCCTTGTTTTCATGTTTCTATTGTGTGTGGTCATTCTGATTCATTGAAATATGATCGTTACTTTGGAAAATACACAACTAGACTATTTGCTTTTTGGCCAATTTACAGTTTCACGTCACAGAGAACCAGTTAGGCTGATAGTTTTGTCTGTGTCAGAGATACTGTCAAATTAAGTTCCCCCTTCCTCTTTCTCCTGACTGCAGCAGAAAGAAAATAAAACTCAACACTAACAAAGAAAGTAATTGTCAGACTTTGGCAAAAAGTAGCATTTTTTTGGATATTATTTGAATTTATTCAAAATTCCAGAGTCCCTATAAACCTCAAACTATCATTCAAATGTATCATAAATTACAGCATCTCAGATTATTTGTAACCCAATCACTATGAAACAGAACAACTGGAATAATCTGCTTCTTCCATGTCCTGACTACATTATTTTTGACCCTCCTGTGTTTGTCTACAGTCGATCATGTACACAGTATGTCAAAACTGCAGGTCTGTGCACTTTGGCATGTTTAAAAGTTGTCAGGAGGAAAAACATCTACTTTGGAGCTGTGATGAAAACTGACAAGGTGACAAGTCAGCTGACAAGGTGATGAAACTGAGCCATGTCAGGGCATTCATTTTGACAGTAAACGTAATTAAATAGCCAGGACGCCCCATGTTCTACTGTGTGTAGTCTAACAGGACGTCTGGGACCTGCAGCCCCTCTCAGTTTAGACCCTGTTCTTGCTGCATATTTTTCTGTATTATTTTCCCTGCACTGGATCTTTTTCATTTTCAGTCACGGCAGCTCCAGAGGCTTGTTTTACACACGCTGGTTGTGTATGCTGTGTCAGGCTTTCTCAGCGTTATTGATATGATTGCCTCTGCTGTCCACTGGGACGTATAAATTCAAAACCACCATCAGGTCAGCTAACCGTCAGCTAATCGCTACGCTAGTCACAGGACACGTTGCAGAACTAAGGCTTCCTGGCCTCAGCAGGGGCTAATATCTAACCTTGCCATGTTTTCACTTCACACAGTCTCTGTTTGCCAGCTCTCAGGGTCACTCAAGCACAGCTAATGTCATGCCGTGGTTATATCCAGATAGATGATATCTGTATGTGAAGCTCATACAAAATCTTGGCTTTAATGCTGCCCTGGTGTGTTTGGCCCAAAGCAAATTTTAAGATAATGCATGGTTAGTGTATGCATACATTTTTATATAATGAGAAAATCAGAAATGCAGCAGCTGCCTGCTTTTAGTTTTCCTAAACGGTAGCTTGAGTGAGCCTTTGTGGATTTTTCACAAGTTATGACACGCATTAAACTGGCAGCTGCTGTGACACACGGGTGCACTCCGAACAGCAACATCTGTGTGTGATTTGCCTGTTGCGTCCTTGTCAGACTGAGTTCACGTGAATCGCTATCATTCATTTCGGCAGGTGGCATTGGTTTTCTGTAGACACACACACACACACACACACACACACATGCAGATTACACACACCTCAGGGCCTTTTTCAAAGTCCTCTCTTGTTTCATTACCGGCATCACCAGGTTTTACAGATGTGAACATTACCGCACCGCACAGAAAATAATGGCCCTCCTGTTCTGTGTCTTGACTTGATGACATCATACTGCTGCTGCTGGGGAACGTGGGAGCTGTGAAACAGGTCATATTATGTAAAACACATTGTAATGGTTTAGCAGAGTTAGTGAGCATCTTTTAAGCCTCTGTGGTGATTGTAAAATACTCTACATTGCTCTTAACAGCAAGGGGGAAAGTACCATTTATTTCTCCGATTTGTAGGTACTCTAACAGCACGTCAGCGCTCTTGTCACTCCTTTCCTGTGAGTTCTGAGTCGGCAGCTCTGTCAGCTGACAGTCAAGTGAGGGCTGACGACAGAAAACCTCCCTTTGCAACACTGACATCAGCCATTCTTCCCTTCCTTTCAGCTTCAACTCAATTCCACCTCTTTCTCTTTTTTCCCCCTCCCTTTTCCTTTCCTGTCAGGGTTCTTCCTATCTCATCATTGTAATTCTCTTGACTTGTCTCAGTTTTGCTCCCTCACTTTTCACTATAGTATCACACACAAAGAAACACAGCTAGAGAGGTTTTTTTTGTCAGTTACAGCGTGTGGACCAATGGCTTGTCATATCCGCAGCCTCCTAATTGGTGTCACACAGTGTCAGGGGACTGGGAAATCTCATAGCACCACGGAGGACATCACTGAAATCTGTCTCCACACTTAACAAAAGAGAGCTTGCGATAGGTGCTTGGAGGAAAACAATGCACTGAGCAGTGACATAATCTGGATGTATTTCACTGCGAATTTGGCATGATAAAAACTACGATTATGAACTAAGTCTAACCCCTGACTGCTCAGATTTTAAATATCTCTATATCAGGCCTCAATGTCAGAGGTGGAGAATGATGAATTTTCTCTGTGGGGTCTTTGACTTCCTGGCTTGTATGTGTTGGCACCAAATGATGGGACTCACTCTGCCAGCCATTGTTGAAGTGGTCAACAGTTCTCCTAAATAACACACCCACAGGAATTTGTCTCAGTCTGGTTGGTTTTAAGAAAATAAAGAGCGGAAATACGGAGAAACCATGTTTGGTGCTCACAAGAGTAGAGAAACTGAACCACTAAGATTTTAAATGTTTGTGCTTCATCCCTGTTTGTTTTCTCAGTATGGATGGATCTGTAACATGATAAAATTAGTCTGTAAAGTATGCATGTCTGTGTGTATGTCTGTGCATGTGGTGTTCTTTACGTTCTTTCTAGCACCTGACCCAGTGTTCATATGCTTTATAAAATTCTGTTTGTTTTTCTTTTTTTCATCTTTGCCTTCTTTGTCTTTCCTCATTGGCCAGTTGCTATTTCTTTTTCTCCCTTCACTACTCCCTGTGTGCCGATTATGAGTGGCATTATACTAATGTCTCAACTTCGTGCTCTGCTGCACACAGACCAGGAAAAAAAATATCAGTGTTAGAACGAGCGAAGCAGTCTCTCCCATCTTCTGCGTCCATCCTGCTCCCTCTCTCATTGCCTCTCTCAGCAGGTAGACGGGGCAGAGGTCTTGCCCTGTGACATCACAGCTCTCTTCTTGTCTCATGGCGGCTCAGATTTCAGCACCACGGATTAGATTAGGTTCATATTGGCTGTCTGACTCACTGTCCTTGAGTTATGTTGAGCTGTGAAGGGGAGCCTGCATGGGTGTGTGGTCAAGGAGGGGTAGATCTTAATTGGATTTTTGCTCAGATGGAGATAAATCTAAAACGAACTTGCATAGATTCTCTACTCTCTACTCTTGCTGCAGTTCCTCATTTGCTTTGTAATTCCAAGCACTGCCTTGTCTTTCATAAAAGTCCCATCAACTTAATGCCTCTGTTTTAAATTCTCCCATCTCCACATTTTTAGCTGCATTTTTAGCAAAATGGCTTTAGGGATAGCAATGTTGGCTAGTCTACCACTTGGTCCAGACTGAAATATCGCAGCTACTCCCATGAAATGTCCCCCTCAGGATAAATTGTAATAATTGTGGTTATATCATAACTTTTCATCTCACACCATCATCAGGTCAAAATATGAATTTGTCCAACACTGTTGTTTATGCAAAACTATGGCATTCCCGTCAGCCTCAGCCGCAGTGTTTAGTGCAAATTGTTTAACATCAGTGTGCTAGCTTTGTCACTGTGGGCATGTTAGCACAGCAATATTAGAATTGCCTCTATTACAATACAGTAAATCTCTTACTCCTTCACATACAACTCTTTCTTTCACATCTGCGATCAAATTAACTTTTTTTTAAATTTTTTTTATCAATACCCTGATGCCACCACCATGATGATATTACACCTTCTTTCTGACACTGAATTAACCTCTATGACCTATATTCCATATATACTTGGGTAGGGAGGAGCTCACATGTCCTGAGGCAAATTTCTATTTAAAACCATAAGTCTTTAAATATCAACAGAGTTACCATGAATTGATCTTTTTTGCCAATTATATAAAGGTTGAGAAGCTTAAAAGTAATTTTTATTGAATCCTTTCGTTCTATTGGTGTGTATTATGTTGTGCATAATTGGAGTTTATCAGTGTTATTGGCCCTAATTACTTCACACCATTTGACTGAGAGACTGAGAATTTGGGTAAGGTATATGTTCTTTTACCTTTCCACTATAGGGTGACACACAGATATATGCCTTAATCTGGCTCAGATACATGGGTATAGCAATCTGCTCAGGAACCACAGTGATGTATGAAACAGATGTGCTACTGACAGACAGCACGACACAAAGAGGATGAATGCATTGTGCAGTGAAGATGAGAACTGGTAGGAATGCTGCAGTAGGGTAAGAGGGGCTTTGATCCAGTTCTAATGAGAGCTTCCCAGATTTCATGAGCTGCATTCTTACCGAGGGTGTAAAACTCTCCTCAATGGACAAACCGCACTGAGTTCTCTTTATGGATACCATTCTCTTCTTTTATTCCCATTCTTCCTGTTTTCTTCCTTTTCTTCATTTTTCCAATCACTGCTTTGGCAGAGCTCCAACACCTAAGCTTTTTCATTGGCCTGCTCGACTCTACAAACAGCTTTACAGCATTCCTGAGCAAGAATCATGCCTCCTCACCTTTGTGTACACACTACACCTTGACCCTCAAAATCTCTGATACCCTTTACAAAGACCTCCCTGGATCATCCTTGCCCTTTTGTAGCTTCATTCCTGTTCTGTATTTAACCACAAGCCCCACAGATTGCAGCCTCACCTCCTGCCCCGGTTATATTTCTTTATCTGTTCTGTGTAAACACTGCGTACACATACAAGTGTGCACATGGTCAGCCACATTCTGTGTTTATACGAGCGAGCATAGAGGCATGCTGGTGGTTTAAGCACTGTAAACATGTCTTAAACGGATGTCTGCTGCACAGTGTGGGTGATGTCATCCCGTGTGCGGCCTGAGCCAAGTTCGGCATTCTACACATGCAAGCAGCGAAGAGGGTCGTCGCACACAGGAAAACATTTGACCAAAAAAAGGCAATCCAGCATTGGCTGAGGCATCGGTAGTCTGGAGCAAACATCATTAAGCTAAGAACTGTGACTAGCAGAGCAAAGAATTGAGTTAGCTCAGACAGTCAGCTTTCATCTACACTCATTAGGTTACAGCTCATTCTTAGGCCTGACACACAACTGCCTCTGTTTTTTCTTTTTTTTCGCCTTCCTTCCCCTTGATTCCTTTGTAGCTTCTTCCTGCCCTCCATGTGTCTACATAATTTTCTATGTCTCCCTCTCACACACATGGAAAAGGAAAAAATGAAAAAAAAAACAACACAATATTGACTTTGCATAGTGGAATGATTACTTATAAGCTGATGCTGTGGCAGGCTGCAGTCTGTTTTCAAGTCAGTGACTCACTGTGAGCAATGGGTAACGGTTGGGAGATGGAGCTGGAGTCAAGAAGCAGAGTGGTTGGCAGGCTGGCTAACGGGGGCTGGGAGAGAGGAAGACCTCTTCTGGTTGTCTTGGTGTTGCTCTGCCTTAGAAGGCAGGGTTTTTCATGTTCTTTCTTTGTGGCTTTGCAGAAACATCGAACATGTGTATAGCCACACAGACACATAGCAAATGTACAAGAACATACACACACAAACACATGTACATAAATTGCTTTTACATAAGCAAACAACCAATGCCTGTCTGCTCTGTCTGTAAATGAATAATTCAGGAACAATGCAGCAAACTCCAAACACCCCAGAATGCTGCTGTGAATTCTAATCTGAAATATTATGTTACAGTTTTTCTCATTTGCTTTGGCTCATTTCTCGAAACAGTGTTGACATTCTCAAAGCTCTAGGTGCATTTGTCAAAACAGCTTATATGGTACAGCACAACATGGTAGCTCACCTGCAAAAGGTCATAACTCACCCAAAACATTTAACTCATTCTTCAAAACAAAGTTATTGTCTTGTATAAAAAGTCAATGCCTTCAAAACAAAAAGTCCCTTTGGCATTGTGTGGACAATGGTTGTCAGAAGTGGACCCTGGAAATTTTACTTATATTCACATTTCAGTCTTGTCCTATTTTTTCATTGGCACTAAATGTTTACTGCTTTGTCGACATATGTGAATGATATTGTGTTTCAAACTGAACACTATTCAGATGCAGTTTTCAAAAGTACAAGGTTTTACATGAAACCATTCATTGAGAGGAAAATAATGTATGACCTTAAACTGTAACACGGTGATGCATCATCACAGCTGATATTTTCCTTTGCAATGCAACGGGGGTAAAATCTTCCTGCATGTCACAATCATCCCGTGCAATGTTCTGCTGTGACGGCTTCGCAAGCAGCATCCATTGTAGCAAGCAGAGACATTTGGTCTCGAGATCAATGATTTATAGCGTCCACCAAAGTAACTCCTCAGTTGGACTGAGAAATGGAGAATATGGTGGAAGCAACAGCATCAGCATCCTTTGGTGGACAGTGAACCATTCCCTGATGACGTCTGACGGAAGCTTACATTATCCCACGCAATTACAAAACCTCTCTCGATTTCAGTGATAAGATGTTTGTAGAGGGAATATGTGTACTCACACCATCTTCAGAAATTGCAGCACACAGTGATATTGTAGTGATATTGCCCTGTGTTGGCCTGCCACACCTACTGTGGCTCGGTGGCCTGTAACATTTTGGCCACGTCTCCTGTCATTGGCCAGATTGAAACCAGCCTCATCCACAAACAGAAGGGTGTGAGGGATTTCACTTCCTTCCCTCCGATATTCTCTATAACAGAATCAATAAAATATCAAATTAGTTACTGTAGAATCATACACTTACACAAAAATAAAACTGTTCTGTGTTCTTCTCTGTAAATTCAAGGCCAAAGAAAAAAAAAAAAAACATAATACTGCTCAATATACTAGGTGTAGTTCAAGTGCACACCACTACTTTGCCTGTACATAGTGCAGGTCCTTCACTCTGTCACAGTTTCTCTCTAGTTCTTTCATGGTCATCTGATGTCTTTTCAACACTCTGGCTCTTGTTGAGATGCTTACAGAATTCATATTTTGAAAGACACCGTTGTCCTCTAAGGTTACACTCTGGATCTGGAACGTTATTTGTTATCACCCTGTTGAATATCTATTGCTCTTGCTGAGGTGTAAAAACTCTGCCACGATTGTTTGCATGTCTTCTGCCACCAGCAGAAGGTAGTCGACTAGTCCTTCACATTGGAATTCACAACTAGATAATATCACTGCACTCTACTGCACGGCCCTTTGCTGCACCGTGTGCCTCATGTATTTCTTACACAGTTTCAGGCATTCACTGACTTTTATTCTGTTTTGTATTGACTTTATGTAATTCTACTGTATTTTTTTTCTGGTTCTTTGTCTATTCTGCCCCCCTCCCTTACACCACCCCTTCCTCTTCCTCAAGCAGGCCGGTCCTTCTGTCTATACAGTACCTGTCCAGTTCCTTCATGTTCAGCAATGATTCTGTTTTGGTCAAGCTCTATAAATGTTCTTTGGCAAAATCCATACTCATTTGTGTAAGATGTGAAGTGGTAGTGAAGCTCAAGTTTTACCTGACAGGCAATCTACTAATTTAACAAAATATTACAAAAAATCTACATTACTGTAATGATATTCATATATGCCTGACAGATTTTGACAGTTGAAAACGATTATTGTGCATGTGATGACTTGTTTAGAAGAATGAGAAATTCAAATCTGTTGTGAACAAGTCCACAGTGGGTTGGAGTTTGCACTTGTTGTTTTGAAATTATTCATTATCATTGTTTTACGTTGTTGTTGTTTGCTCATCTAAAACACATGATTTGCATATTCTTCAATATAGTTTTCATAATTTTTTATAATATGTACTGTCATGCAAACATATGTACACAAGTCGCACACAGTGAATATATTTAGAGTGATTTATGTACAAATGAGACGGCATCAACTGACAAATGGAAAAGCCAAATCTAAACAGCAGTAAATGTGTTTTCTTGAAATGTACTGTATGCTGTACAGTACATTTCAATACTAATACCATAAAGAATCACACTAAATGAGTTATTATGTGGCACTAATTAGTTAAGGCATGAACTGTCAATCATCATACTGATGAATAGCAGGTATGATGTTTACCATGGTGAGCATCTTAGTTTAGCGTGTTAGAATGCTAACATTTACTAATTAACACAAAGTATGGGATTGTGCTTAGTTTTGCAGGTATTTGGCTGTAAACCAATGTTTGGGACAAATCTAAATTTTGACTTCATGACACATGAAGACATATGACACATGACACAATGTTAGGGGATCGTGAACGTTATTAGGCTTCATCCCCTGGGAAAGAAAATTTCATAAAGCTGTTGAGATACTTTAGTCAACACTAAAGTGGTGTTTCAAACAGCCATTTCCATCCCTGTAGCCAATCACAAACCATGGTTTTTAGACCTAAATCCCATTACTCTCTCTACCTCCATGTCGCACACTTATACATAGCTCACTTTTCAAATAGGATAAAATAATGTCTTGGAGTTACCTTATTACCTAACCCTCTTTATCCAGTCTTTCACTGTCGCTTCACACAGTACCTCCAACCAATCAATCAGCAGTCTACTATAACTGTATCACAGTGTCTCTATGATAATATTGATAATGTATTGCACCCTTTTCTCTTGATTTAATCTTTGTCATAGTTTACTTTAATCAGTAATGAGCTGAGTAACATGCATGGATTTCCTGAGGCAGTATGGGTAGTGTAGTCCCTCAGAGTGTCTGTCTCAGTGTAGGTCTGAGCTCTGTGCTCCCTGTCGGGGTACTAAGGGGATTGGATATGCTCTGCTAATGCTATTAGTGCTGCAGCTGGGGATTACTGTCTCAAAAGGAGAGGGGAAAAGGGCGTGAAAGTGAAAAATCATTGCGTTGGGGAGTATGTGTGTGACAGAGATTTGCATGGTGTACATGTATCGGGAAAAAAAAAAGAAGATTAAAAAAGGGATATTAATGCAATCTATTGCACACGAACAAAAATACCAAGTTGCTGGCTCTAATGCAAAGTGTTGTGTGAGGTGTTTTTTTTTTTTAATTTCATTTGGCTGTTACAGTACTCCTGGGATTTGACTTAATTAGTCTATTAAGCTGGCCAGCACCTCTTAGAGACAGACGTATTTTTAGCTAAAGGAGAGATAGATGTCATGATTATTATTGTTTCACGAGGGCCAAAGTTTAAATTGATACAGAAGCAGAGGGTTGATCTGTTTGACCTGTCTTGTGTCAGAAAAGCCCATTAAAGAATCGTGTGACTTGTGGACAAAACATAAGTGAAAGCAAAAAAAAAAGTGCTGAGAACATTGTTTTCGGAACAAATATGGCATGCCTCATTTTTCACATTTCTTGTGGTCATTGTAAGTGATATTACTGAGCTCAGAGGAGATCTTTGTATTGGGTAGCAGGCATAGTGTACAGCATGTACATGGCTTGAGATCAATACAAAAGGAAAATGAGAATCCTCCTCACCTAAAATAAGCTACACCGTCCACCACTCAGAATATCCCCCCTGACAGCCGGGCAGAGTTTCAGAAGGTCAGCATCTTGATTTCTTGCAGGAACAATATAGTAGTATCTTTCTCAGAAGGCTGAGTTGAAGGTAGCTTTATATATCACCACCTTAAAAGAACACATAGAAGACAAGCAGAGGCCTATGGTGTATATGGTGCACAGAGTGGACATGATCTGCTCTGCCTACCAGGACTTCCCCATAGCTTGACTTCTGGGTTGATCTGCTCTACTCTACTGTGATTAACGCATCTATAACCAGCTGCTGATTTCCTTAGGGAGAGATATTCTGACTTGAATTAGACTTTGAATTATAAATAAGAAATAAGAAATGAAGAAGTGTTCTAAATCATTAAATACCATACACTTGATTTGGTGAATAACATTATCTAATGAATATGTACAGTGTTTTGGGGACTAAACATTCACCACTGGCGATATTATTTCATGAGGCATTTGTTTTTCCAATCAAACAGAAAATCTCGATTTCATATAGCCTGGGGAGCTGCTGCAGGTGATTTGTTTTTAAAACAAAAGTAACAGTCAAATTTCTGAAGTGCAAACTGTTGACATGGGTCATATACAGTATACCTGAAATCTCCTTCAACATGTTACTGTCATCTGGGCTTTGAATTCAACCCCGTTATCACAGAAGGTGATCCGGGTATGTTGCATATTCTCCCCTGATCGTTTTGTTCATGTATCTCTGATCAACTATTAATCTCCACATAAGCAAAGAGCAGTTTAGTTTTATTTATGCATTTGTATGCTGCCATAATTGCCAATTAGTTTCAAAAAGTATGCGCATCTTTTACACCCAAAAAAAAAATCAGTTCTAAGTATGTCTAAACTACTAAAACCAATAATGAAACCAATGTTTCTGTTTTTCCTCTGTTATCCTTCACCCTTCTGTCTCTCTGTCTTAGCATCTGTTCGCTTTCTCAACACGCTCTCCAATATTCATTATCTCCTCGTATCTTTTCCCTCCGTCTCGCACATTTACACGTCTCTCTGCTAGTTGTGATGAGTCTAGAGATTGTCCTTATGAATATTTACAAACAGTAAGTTACCAAGGGCAATCTGCAGAGATTTGTTCACTCCCACCCTGTTTCATGTGTATGCATGTGTATGTCCAAGGGCTTCAGACTGCATGTGTGTGTATGTGTGTATTATTTTTCAGTACACTGTTTCTTCTCTATGCAGGGTCATGTATTTGGATCAAACCCCAGAGTAACCTATGTTATCAGAGATGTCAGCGTCTCTCCCATGTACAGAGCCTGACCTCCTGTAAATTATTATGCAGGCTGTTTTAGCATTCTCATATTTTCACAGGTTTTTGAAAGGGAAATTCATTTTAGTCAGTATTCCTCATGTTTGCATTTGATGTATAGTACAAGCTCTTTTCTCTGCATTTTTAGGCAGCTGACTGTATCTTCAGTACTCGAATGTACTGCATGTTGCACTGGTTTAGCTGTAAGCATATAGTATACGTTGCATTCTGCACCCCCAAAGACACCGCCACAAACAGACAAGGTTGCAGCTACATTGCACCATTCTGTCTGAGTGGCGTTAACAAGGAATTTTCTTCTAACACTTTTCAACAAATCACATTATTGTCCCAACAATGGAGTGGCATTCATCTGTGGAACGCAGTCAGGGGCAGCGGTGCTGAACTGGTTGTCAAGCTGACAGCCAGAGGACGATCACCTCGGTAAGCAGATTTGATTGAATGCCTTTTAATTGGAACAAATGGGGGTTATGTATAATGTATACTGAATACTTAACTTTCTGATTGCATATTTTTAACATTGCTTACATGCAGCGTTCTCAACAGCTCACTTATTGACATCTCATTTCTAAAAAAAAAACAAATCAAAGCATTGAGCTGAACATGTTTTCTTTAGGAGCAAGGCACTCCCTATTTTTGAGGATATCCACTTCTTGTTTTTAAGGAATTTTCATGTACTTTTTGTGGCCAAATTAGTTCAACATAATTGTCAGCCTTTGCATTCCAAGGTGACTTCGAATAAACTATTATGATTTTATTATTTTTTTAGCGATTAAATGTTACACCTGGCCTCACAACAAAGGCTTTTTTGGATGTGTTGTTCATATGGGAGGGGTTACTGAGTTGCTATTCGTCGAGAATATTCTGACTCTTGCCAAACTCTTGAGATTTGTTGCTTTTTGCTTCTGTGACTTCTCTGGTCATCACAGAAGCTGCACTTGGCATTTCATTGGTGTTGTGTGGTGGATGTTTCTCAACTCAACTTTTAATGTGAGGGTGACGACAACATTTTGGCATTCTCTTTTAGGCTCTAGCCTTATCAGGAAACAGATTAGTACATACTGTTTGTCAGGCATCTCTTTAAAAGGTTATTGCTTTTTTCTGTTTGCTGCAAAGATCAAGCTAAATTATTTGTTTTGATAATGTTGTTCCACTAGCCAATTACAGAGGTGATATAATTTTGTTAAGAGGAAAATATGAAGCTTTATTTAATTTTGGCATGACTAATATTTCTCTCAGTTGCCATGGCAAAAGGCCTATATTGTTGGGATGGTACTGAAGGGACTGTCGATAGTCTGCATGTGAAAGAATATTAAAAAGAATTCAACACTGTGACTCTTGCCCATTCTGTTTGGTGTGAGTCTCTCTCTGTGGGAACAGACTGATTATAACAGAGGCAGACATCGAACCCCTCACCCAGCCGCACTCCGTCTCTCAGATAGAGATCAGGGAAGATGTATTTAAAAATAAATGGGTAAATATTATTTTGCTGTCAGATGCACCATTTGAAAAGCCTGTTCAACCTGACACCAGCATCTGGAACTCAAGCCTTAAATACTTTAGTTCAGATTACACCCAGGAACCCTCTCTTTAAATTGTGGTTTGAGATGCAGTGCTGTTTAGATGCTCAGTGGTACTGAGCCTTTAGAAATATTTCTGCCACAAGCAATTGTAGCTATCAGAGGATAGTTAAATTAAAGCTTTTAGACTTTTCAGGACGTGTACTGTACCTGCATATGTGAGATTACGACCAGGAAACTAATGTTATTCACTGCAGATTATTCCCTCTGTTTTAACATTCCTTTCACTGTGCATGCAATATGATACAGGAGCTTAAAGATCATATGTGTGACACCTACTATGGAAGCTCACAATTTCTCTTCTAAAGCAAACATTGATAAATTGTGGAAGCTATGAAAAAAGAAATCTACCTTACTTTATTACTTACAGCAGGAGGAGGAAGTTGAAGGATACATTTTATCCTTCAACTACTGCAACAGTGAATACAATGACCACTTATCTTTCACATATTAAATTATATCTGATAACGCAAGGCACAACTCAAATATTTCAAACAGCTACTTCCCAGAGCAGTCCCTACATCCGCTGATAGCTCATTTGATCAAAACAAAAATGCTTTTAACAAACAATCTAAAACTATCTACTGTGTGGGCCTCCTCCATAACTGTGGATGTGGTGGGTTTCTTTTTTTTCCCCTTTCTTTCTGGGAATGCTGATTTATTCAGATACATACTGTGCCCAAAGTTCAAATTTGTTGAACTTTGACCCCAAGTTGCACTGACCTTTGCTAGCTTAGCCAGTTGCTGAGGGCTACCCGTGGTGCTGAGAATAAAGATGGAGGATAAAATAACAACGAGGTGTTCTGAAAGTATCTATAAAATTTCAAATCATCATTGTATTGAGATCACACAAAACAAATTATTTACTGGGCCTTAAAGTCTCTATAGTGAGGTTTGCAATGTTCATATTTTAATGTGTGTGAAATGATATACGTTAATCACAGTGGATTGTGATGTGACTCATAGAATATCCAAAAAGCTAAAAAACGAATGCTATTTAATTTTCAAATTAATATTTACAAATAAATTGGTACCACAGACTCGCCACTCCCCACCCATGAATCCTGCACTGCATGCATGTGCAAGGGTTACTGTCCTGTAATGCAGCATTCACACAGTAATACTCCATGTAGGTCTGCTATGGATATACAGATGCAGAGAGAGGCACAGTGCCTACAGCTCAGGTGTGCTGCAAAAAAATCTAAACCGAGGTGAACAAAAGTCTGAGGGTAGTAATAATTACACCAGCAGTTCCACCACCATCATTATGCATAAACCTAATCAATGGTCATTGCGCTTAAGGGGAACTGCGACGTTGTTAATGAATGGTTCCAATGAGCGGTGAGCTCTGTGTGTGTGTGTGTATGTGTGCGAGTGGTTAGTGTTAATGTCTCTAATGAATAGATGTGGCACACGGAGCCTGTGGACACCTGCTGTTGCCATTAGTCCCAAAGAGTAGACTAATCACCCTGCCTTTCAAATCTGAGCAGGTTATTCAGTGTCCCTCAAACTCAAGGACCCTTCATTACTCGGACCACATGAGTGTTCAGTGATAATGCCAGCTTGCTCAGATATATGCTTCTTCCAGAGGCAAAAAATGCCACGGAAAAGCCCCTGTTATTGACTCTGTCCCGCAGAGCGCTGAATGCCTGGAGGAGTAAGCTTTAACTTAGTGGAACATTCTCCACAGACCTAAAGAATAAAGTAGAGCAGCAAGTATGAATTGGTCACCTGCATCGACAATCAAGTACACGTATGCTGGTACACTCACTACCACCTGTTGCTCCCACTTTCCAAACTCACTGATTAAATCATCCTCGCAAGAATTTCAACAATCAATGCTCAGTGAATCCCAGTTCCTACCTGTTCCCATGGATACTGGAAAGACGGAGAACAGGTCTGTGGGAGATGTAGTTTTTTTCTTAACTGGTCTGACCACCTAGCTTCTTTCTAGCGCGATGCCATCACTTGTCTTGATATACAGTAAACGTATGAAGGTGAACATGCACGTGTTTTGGTGACAGAGATTCTGTCGGGTCAGGCTGGATTTGGAGCATGACAGGACAGAGCGATGAGAGAGCGATGACAGCTGCGAGAAAAAAACAAACAAAAAAAACAGGAAGATGTTGAAAGATTGAGCATTAGGGGTTGCCAGTGCAATGGCTGCGCTGCAGGACTCAGCTGTGAGCTGCTGATTTACAGGGCCTGAAGGACAGCCACGGCCTTCCACCCACTCCGTCGCCATGGGAGACGGTGGAGAGGAGGTCTCGTCTCCTTTACTTCCTCACCCTCATTCTCTCTCCTTTACAGTACTTATCCCTCCATTTTTCTTTCTCTCCCTCTGTCGCTCTGTTCCTTCTCTGTCTGTTAACCCTTTCTTTCCTTGATAACCCATTGAGCTCCAATAATCATTTTGAATGGGCCCACTAAATAACAGCTAAAGCCAACTTCCAGGAAGGTGAAAAATGATGAAAATTGAAATAATTACACCAGAGGGCCCACTCAGTCTTCCTATGTGTCTTGCTGCCTGCATGCATGTGTGCATACAACCCATTCATTTCATTTGTCAGTCTAGCTGTACTTCCCTTGTTGGTAATGTGACTGAAATGTGTGTTATCAAAGGGCTGCAGGCCTCAGTGCACTAACAGTAGCAATGGAGAAAAAGGACAGAGACCACAAACAGGAACTACAGCCTATTCCCAGGAACAACCAAATCAACCTACTCACTCAAACACACAGACACGCACACACACACCCACACACACACACACACACACACACACACACACATACGCACACACACACACACACACACACACACACACACACACACACACACACGCACACACACTAGCTCAGCGATGTACAGTGGGGTCCAAAGGTTTGAGACCACTCTCCCATTCGCTTGCATTTTGCATGTGCTTTTACACAAACGTTCGTGTGTCTGTCTTTATTCCCTCTGAGTACACACCACCCTCTCCTTATCTCAGAAGGCAGAAGCAACAGTTATTGATCACATGACCTCTCCTCATGTCTGCATTACCAGCCAGTCAGGTTAAAGGCTTTAAGTAAATATCAAATAGAAGAAGTAGAGGCAAATAGAATGAGTGCAGTTTGTGAAACATTGTTTTTTGTTGCACTCTATTTCACTATTTAAACAGAATACACTGAGGGGGAGCCAGAAGAGCTACAAGAGCAAGAGAGGGGTGGAGGGAGAGAGGGAGGCTGTTGCTACGGCAACCACAGCCGCGGCGGTCGTCATCATGAGGCTTCTTCTGCATTGTGTGTGAGTGTGTGTGTGTGTGTGTGTGTGTGTGTGTGTGTGTGTGTGTGTGTGTGTGTGTGGACACAGCGCGTGTCAGTTCACCCTCCTCTCTCCAGACAGGAGGCGAGGACATCCCCCTCTAACACTGTGCCAACAGAAAGAGGAAGAGAGAGAGACGCACACACACACAGTAGAGAGAAAGAGACAGAGAGAGAGAGAGAGAGAGAGAGAGAGAGAGAGAGACTGAAACCCCATAATGCACTGCACGCTGCAGGGCTGAAGTCGTGCAGATTCATCAGTTCCTGTTCGTGGGGATTGTGTGTGAGTGCACACACACTCATACACCCAGACCGAGTGCAAGAGAAACACACTGACAACCAGGCAGGTAAGACAGCTTTTCTCTGACCGAGTGGACGGCTACTGGCTTCACAAGATGGTCTGCTCATCCGTCTTTATCCATCTGCCTTTTGAGAGGAGGAGAGGGGAGAGTTGCTCGATACAGACAACAGGGTGTCATTAATATTTGACATGTTATGATTCCGACAACTTCCCTGCCTGTTGCTAGTGATTGCTGCTTTATTTTTTTCTTACTTGGAATTATTGTTTTGGATTTTTCCAAACCGAGGATATATCTTAGAGAGGAGATTTGAAATAGCTGATAGGCATGTGGAATATCTGTCAGCTTTTGTCTATCACTGGGTTTGTTTTTGCATAGTTTTCCTTCCAGCTTGCAGATACTCTTTAGCTGTAGCTGATTTGAATATTTTGGAAAGGTTTTGCATACGCTGATATTATTGGAGTGCTGGTGAACACTGTAACTTTTAGGAAAAGGTAACTTCACTTTGTCATTCTGAAGACTGTTTAACTTTTTCATGCACATTGGGTACAGTCCTGCATATTTATATTATGATATTTGTGAATAGTCAGAAGTTAATTAGAAAATTTACAAATGTTTCAAAAATAGTAAAGTAATAGGACTTTAACAGTAATATGTGAAGTTTAGTTTTAAATGTTTATTTCCATAACAACCGGTTAATATTGGATGACTTTGTCTGATATGTTTCACATAATACTAAAGTAAGACTAATTATGTAATTTAAAATATAAATAATATATAAAAACCCTATTGTGCCCAGTCAAAAACAACTTAAACAAATGAGGCATTAGAGGTTACAGTTCATCATGAGGACAATCACAGATGAGGCTTTTTATGATTAAGTTTCCAAAGCTCTTAGTAATGAGAGTTAAAATAACAATAGCTGGCTCTACAACACTACAAACACTTAAAAAAACAACCTCTGTTTTTGAGGTAGTCTCATATTGTGTCAAATGACAGCAGTGCAAGCTGATAGGCGGGTAGAAGTGTGGCTCCTCCATTACGGGTCATTTTGTGGTTTAACAGCCACTGAGGCTTGTGACCATATCTGTTGCGCCAGAAGCACAGACAGCCTGGAAAGCGCGACTGCAGCAGCTTAGGGAAGGGACTCTTAAACTTTATTACCTCAGGTCTCAAATGGGAAATTTCAGTCCTCCACCCTGGGACCCCATTGTGAAATCATGTTTCAACACTGTCATGTGGAGACACAGCGGAAGGTCATAAAAGGGCTTAGAGTGAGAAATAGGTTTTGAAATGAAACTGATGATTTCTAAATTAGATATTAATTCCAAAAAGACATAATTTAAATGTCAGATATACAAGGATATACAGGAAAACATTGTTGCAATATCTCAGAATCCAGCTTTTAAATAAAATACAGGTCAGGGTAATTTTATTCATAATATCCTGTACCACATGAAAGTCTCTGAGGAGCGTTAGGACTGTTAAACTTGTAAGTCTTGCGTCTTGCTTTTGACAGTGTGTGTTATGTGGACATTGGAAGCTGTATATGCTGAACACAGACTATGCAAAGAGCATTTATGGCTTAGGAAATGAAATGCAAAAAAGCCATAATGCAGATCAAATGAAAACTCAGTTGAGTTGAATATTCAGTTTGTCTCCATTTAGCAGACATCTGTTCTTCCCCTGCAGAAACCCACCTGTCAGAACTCAAAATGGAGAGGCTTCTCTTTTTAATTTCATTTCATTATGGTTGCTTTCATTAAGAGCCCCCCATCACTATCTGTGTCGTCACGTGATAGAATTATCCACCAGACACCTCTGTGACAGCAGCATCAATATCTCCTCTCTCTACTAATTCAGCTCTGGTGTTTGGGAGACTCAAACTGTCTGATAAAACTGTAAATGTACGTGTCTGCATACTGTAGTTATCAGGGTGTATAATGTGTTCTTGAAAGTGTGTGCATTTTAGTGTGCTCGAGATGAAGCTGAGAGATATTGTAAGTGGCTGCTTTCTAATGCTGGCTCAAGCAGATCACAAAAGTAAATCCAGCAGAGTAAATCCAGCAGGGCTCTGTGTAACTGTGGTCATACCATAGCACTTTCAGCAGGGAGTTTCAGAGTTTAGCAGGTTTTTGAACAATGGTTATTCATTTATTCCACTACTGGTCCGCTATAGAGCTCTTTGTTGACATATTCCCACATTTTCCACTGAGGTCACATTTTGGGGCCCCAGAATATGTTGGTACCTGAACAGAGAACTGTTCAGACTGAGGAGAAAGGTGCAGAGGCTCTGCAAGGTCATGCAGTTTCAACGGATTGAAATAGCTGCTGTTGTTTGAAGATGATCCACTTAATGATTTGACCTTAGATACTCAACAATGGAGCAGAGGTCTGTTCTGAATGTTGAAAACCTCTCAGACACACACACTGGGTTGCCCTGCTGGATTTTCCATTCCATCATAAGATCCTTGAGGTTCTCCAGTAGATATTCTTTTACTCTCTGTCCAGCTCTGGCTGTGCTTAACAACATGGATCAACGGTGATATATGGATCCAGATCTCCTTGTCCAACTTCAACCCCTGTCTCATTTTTTTTTCTCATTTTTTTCCTTAATTCTGGTCTTTAATGATCTGGAACATTAGGGACACATGTCCACATGTTCATGGATCTGTGGCCTCATTTCGATGTGATCACAATGAGCACGGATGTGAGGGACGATGGCTCGTGTTTGAAAGCAGAGGCTCAAAAGTCTTTTTCATTTTCTCCTCCATACACAGACATCAGCAGAGCAGTGAGCAGGAACCTTAGTGTGCATTAAATTATCTGCAGTTGCAGCAGTTATTTGCAAATCCAAAACCTTTCACTGTGCTGTTTCTACTTTCCGGTGGAAAGTACATTTACTCACGTACTGTTCCTAAGTATAATGATGAGGTACTTGTGATTTACCTGTGTTCCTATTTTATTCTACTTTGCCGTTTTGCTTTGCACTTTACTTGTCTCAGGTGAAGTAAGTACTTCACTTAGGGCAGTGTTATACAGTAAATTGAACTATAACAGTATATAAATTAGTTTAGATTTTCTCCATTTTGGTCAGCTACAACATTACAATGCTGCTTAAATTTGAATGCACAATTAGTAAAAGTTAAATAATATAATCTTAAATAATATAGTGTAACACTGACAGGACACATTCAGGTTCACTTTCAGTCTTTCAGATTTTCATGTGAAAAAGCTCTAAAAACGGACTGTGCACTCCTATCCAGCACCAAAGGGCTGACAGACAAAGCTAACGACTAGTTGGTGAACATAATAGCCAAAGAGTCATTTTACTCTTGGAGTGGGTAGAGAACAAATTAGAGGTAAAAGAAGAGTGAATAATGGACTTAGATTTGCCATGTTTCCAGAAGCATGACCCCGAATATGATGATTCCGTATCTGCTGGATCTGTAAATTGGCAACTGTTTGCCAGCAAGTTCACTGTGACAACTTTATAAGGTGATAATAAGTAGTGTTGTGCTGTTTACAGCTTGTTCTCTCTGCCCCCAAGTGGCCAAAAGTAAAACTTTGAATGCAAGATTTTTACTGGTAATGGATTACTTCTTACATTGTGGTATTACTACTTTGGCAAATGTGGGACAGCAGATGACCTGCTGAAGTGTCCATGAGCATGTCACTAAATCTTTATCTGGCATCTGTGCACTAAATGGGGCAATTGAAAACGGTAAATTGTATAACTCGGACAAACTGTTCAAGCTTTTTCTAGACAGTTACAATGCATGTACGTGCTGGGAGACACCTCATCCCGTTCCCAATTCAGCGTAATTCTGGAAGACAACTGCAGGGCCTTTTTTGGGCACAGCCACTTGCCAGCTCTAAAATCAAAATTCCATATTACTGGTGTCTGTAGTGCATTGCTTTGTCTCTATGAACGAATTGATAAATATTTATAGAAGCTGGAGCTAAACATTAACACAGAGTAGCACAGAGATCCATCAGAGGTGCTTTTGAGGGCAGGCTGCTGTTCAATCAACACCTTTCCCTCACACTCTTACACACACACACACACACACACACATGTGCATGCATAAGCCAATACAATGATAAATTCCAAACACCCTGATATATTGCAGCCACAAGTCAGTGATGTGGCTCTGAGTCACTTGGTAACACCCACCTGACACATACACACACACCTCCGCAAACTCACACACGCGCACACACACACACACACACACACACACACACCATGCACTCACACATGCTCACATAGACACACATGCACCTGACGTAGTGTTTGATGGAGTCAGACACCATGGCAACAGAGCTGTGACTCTTGCTGTCCTGTGAGTGGACTGAAGCTGTGGAGGAGGGAGGAGAAAGCTATCAGCTAGCACTGCTACTCAAGTGCAGCTATTATTATTCCTAACCTCTCTTTCTCCCTATTCTCTGCTTTTTCCTTTTCTTTTATTTCACCACAGCTGCTCTCTGCATACTGCAATTCTGTTGTTGTTTTTTTCTTTTTTTCTTTCAAGTGCAATATAAAAGCGATGGATTGAAAACACTCAACCAGGGGAAACAGTAGAGGCAGAAGAGGGGTCAGCAGGCATGTGTTTTAAAGCCATTGATTGTACAAATCCTGACACATGATCAGAGGGAATAGTGCTGATCCTTACAGCTGCAACCAGGCAGAACTCCAGGTGGCATCTTATTTGTTGACATATTATTTTTATCTCACCCCTCTTGCACTCTTAGTCGCTGCATCGCTCTGCTCCAAAATGGTTTAACTCCTCCTTTTTTTAATTTCATTTGCCTTGCAGTTTTCTCTTCTGTCTCTGCTCTTGACAGTCATGTTTTATGGAGGTAGCAGCACAGATAAGGAGAGCAGAGGGAGGTATAGAGAAAGGGGGGCGTGCAGGTGGACAGGTCTCACAAACAGCATCTGTATGAGATTTACTGTCTGCAGGTACAGATGGTGGAGAGACAGGGAGGAGGAGAAGAGGGAGAGGGAGGTGTTGGAACAGTGCAGGTGAATTGCGTTTTGGTCTCCAGTAGCATTTTCACGGTCTGATTGTCAGCATTTGTTAACATACACACATGCACGCAGCTGCACACACACTCTCAAGCAGTGTGAAATTGTGGGAACGTGGCTGTTGACAGTAGAAGTTTGTCTGAGTTAAGTTCCCCTGCGTTGCCCTCCCTTCCTCCTCTCCTCTCCTCCCTCTTTTGCATACGATCCAAGCGCGAGCTGTGAAAGGTGAACTTGCAGCCTGCTGTGGATAAATTATGTGTGACATGTTTAGCTGTGCTGCCTTTTATGGAGACTGGTGTATCTGAATACAGTAGGGCTCTGCCAAGAGGGAAGGAGGGAGAGAGAGGGAGCGAGGCAGTGAAGGACAGGGAGGGAAGGAGGAAGAGGAGGAGGAGGAGGAGAAGGAGGAGGAGGAAGGAAAAGAGGCAGGGGAGGGAGAAAGCAAAGAAAAAAGGAGGGAGGAGGGGGCAGTGACGGAGGGAGTGAAAGAGAGGAGTGCCGCGAAGCAAGCATGAGGTTTTCACTTTCCATTCTCCCCTCAGCAGCAGTCAGATGAGTCCTTCAGAGATACAGTAAGTCTTTGCTGTTTACTCTGTGTATGTGTGTGTTTGGTGTGTGTTACTTTGTGTTTGTTTAGACACAAGACAGAGTTTACCCTGCGTACATTTTCTGCTTTGTTCTGCCATATCGCTTTTGGAATTTTTATTTGCCATCTGGATGTTGAGTCTGATGTGTTGATGTGTGTTTGAGTGACTTATGTGTCTGTTTTTAAGTAAGTGCGTGTGCATGTGTGTGTGTGTGTGTGTGTGTGTGTGTGTGTACACATACAGACGGCCACCGTGCCTGACTGTTAATGTGTGGTAGTTTGAGGCAGGACAGTTTTAATGTGGAAAAGAGCTGAGCAGACAAAAGAATGGGTAACGTTAGTGTTTAATGTTCCGCAGAGTAGTTAACACACACACAGACACACACACACACACACACACACACACACGCACACACACACACTGACACACATTCCCTTTTTCTGGCAGACTACACTCTGTCTCTTACTTTCTTGGACTACACTGAAATCCCTGTTGTGTGACTCCTACTGTTAACACTAAAGCTAAATATGCTCTCACGTTTATGGATGAATGAATGAAAACAAAAACACACACGCCGACTCACCCAGACACACACTTACACATATGAACAGCCCAACACTCCTCCTGTATAATGACAGCACTACTAGTGTTTACACTACAGCTGCCCTCAGGAAATGATTAGACTCCTGCTTCACCCTGGCTGTCGGTGCCACTCTGACACACAAAAGTGTTAACACACATACATGTGCACACACATTTGCATTTTATGGAAATGCCAAAAAAGGTTTACATAATTTGGACAAAATGGCTTAATAAAGTTTATGCAGCCATTAAGAAAGTAAACGAGTAAATTAATGAAGCTGTGTGTATAGATTTGGTTATATTTCTGCCAGTGACAACATGTAAGCGGTATTGGCTGGTGACTGGATGGGACAAACTGAATAATGGATTTGTGAAGGCCTATCTGTTTCATATTCATGGACAAATCATTAGAATCGACACAACTGTCTTGAAAAGCTGGATTCTATGTTTTACAACACTCTTGTTTGTATACTGAAATATAGGTTAATATAGGTCAATTAATCAACAACATGCATAACTTATTTACTACTTTTCCATATGATTTGCACACCTTCTCACTGCTGATGAATTTTCCATAGCTACTGCTCCACAGCTTAATCCAGCTTCATCTTCTTTTACCGTTTCACATTTGCAATTTTCAAAATTGACTGACTGACAAAAAAGAGAAAAATATAAGAATTCCTTAATGTAGACCATTTTTTAAATACATGAGTTAGCACATTTAACCTTTGTGACTAAGGCTACACCTTCTGTGGCTGCACACTTCACAATAAAAGCCTTGCAGTGGTTTGCAGGTGAACGACTTTTAATTTGAAACTTTAACACGGAGTGACAAGGAAAAGTGAAAGAAGTGAAAGTGAGAACCTTAATTTGAAAGAAGACGTCATGTTGCCTGAATGCTGATGGAAATTTGTGGGTGGTCCATGTATTAATATGTATGGCAGCGGAAACACTGCAGTTTATTTACACACTTATTTTTTGTAACAAAATTAATTGCCATGGTTTGAACTCTAATCTATCTATGTTTTCCCTGTTATTTTGAGTACACACCCTCTTTTCACCCACTAATCTCAACACCTCTGCCTCTTTCACAGTTTCACTTCCTCACCCTTCTCTGTCTTTGTCTCTCTCCCTGCAGCTCTCTGTCTTTTTCTCTGTCTTTCTGCTTTTTTTTATGGCTCACTCTTTCGGTGTCTGACTCTCAGTGGGTTGAAAAAGCTTCTCTGCAGATCAGAGCAGGCAGATCTACAAGGTCATTAGAGTATAGAACAGCAAGAGCGCAGAGGCACTCAGATACATACTGAATTTCACAGCACGTCCGACTCTGACTAAACAACTGTATGTGAGAGAAGAAAGAGACTTTAACGGGGGGAGAGTGAGGGTGAGAGGATGCATGGGTACCTGCATTTGACTGGGTTCATTAAAAAAAAAAAGAGGAGTGAGGTTTTTCTATGATTTTGTGCTCTTTTCTTTTCCTCCCCCACCTTCTTGTTTCATGCCTCAGCTAATCTGTCCTTTAAAAGTGATGTCATCTCCCTGCTGTCCTCAGCAGGCACAGGGCAGTCTGTCGAATGCAGATGAGCAGTGTGTTTGTGTGAGAAAATGTGTGTGTATGTGCATAATGACATGAGCACACCATTACCCTGATTTACATGATTCAATTATCAAGATAAAAAAAAATAGGGCGGATGCTCTGATCAAGGTGACAGCGAGACAATATGAGTGGAAATGACTTTGAGTCCCAAGCCTCAGATATTCAACACAGGGCATTTAACTGGCAGATAGACAGTCAGTCACTCAGACAAATGGTTGGGGGACTCCTACGAGGCCATTTGGCGAGTCGCAAAATCACAGTGAGTCAGTCATTGGTGTATGATTGCTGTTTTCCCTGCAGTCTGCAAAGCTGTCACTGGACTAATGCACACTAGTGGAAGATGTAATCTATAGTAAATACAGTTGGCTCCATGGAGGAGCCCTCTGTGATTTCCGCAGATTAAGGTGTCAAACTGAATCACTGGTCATAGACAGCTGAAGAGTACAGATTATCCCCTGTTTGGCCAAATGCTGCACTGATGACAAGTCAGGGATTCTGCACTTCAGTATGTGTGTGTGGCTGCGACTTGGAAAACTGATATTTTCTTCTGGGGAGCATCCATTCTTTTGGTATTTCCTGATCTGATCAAAAATACCAGACTGTGGAATGTCAAAAATTCACATAGGGACAAATCATTAGCGGTAATCTGTTGCGCTTCATAATCTATACAACAATTTTGCCGTTAAGATTTTCAGCCATTCAGCTTGTAATCAGTGAGCATCTTGCTGTTACTGAACTGTCTCCTGTCAAGGATTTTCCACTGCCCAAGTTTGTTAGAAATTATTCTTATCTTGCTGTAGTTATTGTATCTCTGTGTCTGAAACTCCTCTCTCACTCTGCTCCCATCTCATTATATGCTGAATATCTCCACTCCACTATCCGAGGCCATACCACCTGCATCTCTCCTGTGTCTACCTGTCTGTCCATCTGTCAGTCTGTCTTTCTCTTCTTTTATTTTTATGATCCCGTTTCACCTGTCTCCATGTACTGTCTGTGCAGCTTGGCATGTGTCTGCATGAAGTAAAAACGAAAGACTGTACATTATGTGTGTGTATGTGTGTGTGTGTGTGTGTGTGTGTGTGTGTGTGTGTGTGTGTGTGTGTATGTGTGTGCACTTTTTTTTTTTTTGGCTTGTCTGATAAAGGCTCCTGTGCTTGAAATGCCACATGCGGAGGTGGTAAATTTACGCAAGGGAGCTTTTTTTCAAAGTGGGCAGATTACTTTTTCACTGGCATCTGTCTACCTCCCTCCCGCATATCACATCTATATCTTGGACGTCTCTCCTTTCTATCACTCACTGTCTGTGTATTACTCTGTCTGTCTGTCTGTCTGTCTGTCTCTGTGACTCTTCCTCTCATTCTTCCTGTTTTCCAATATCTTTCGATCCATCCTCCCACCCACACACTCACACACACACACACACACACACACACACACACACACACACACACACACCACCTCCATTGCTATTCCTGAGAGGAGCAGACTGGTCTGGCAGTGGGTTGGTTTATGTCCATGAACTCAATGACACCCTCTCTGCCACTGCATTACACCAAACTGGCACAACCACAGCCAGGTAGCCCACACTGCAGTGAAGATGTGAGTAAAAAGTAGTTGTACAGATGAACAAAAGGTGTGCATATGTGAACAATACATGTAACCCCCCCCTTCCCCCTTCCCCCTTCCCCTGACACACACAAACAAATACGTAACCATGTATTTAAACACATATTATCTCACATCTCTATTCATGAGGGTGTCAACTATAACCGCCTCACCCCCCGTCTCTGTGCGTGTCAGGCTGTTTAAACACTTGCGCTGATATCACTGTGCAGACGACAGCTTGCACACGTGCCACTTGACTGCCCTCGTCGTCTCCCCTCCCCTCTGTTTGTCTTCCAGCTGAAGGAGGGAGCCGTAGATTGTGTGCGTTTATGTGTGCGTGAGATAGATCGAGCGCACGAGAGAGATAGTTGATGGTGTGCATATGCGTACATATTACTCATATGACTGTGTCCTGAATATCAATGCACTGACTGACCTTCCATTCATCTCTATAGTTGTGTATCCTCTGTAGGTGATACAGATCTGCTGTCTCATGGTTTGTGGTCAATACTAATTCATGTGTGTTTCACAAGCCAGGGAATGGACTGGAGTCTAAGATTACCCCGATGGTACAATCTGTGGAAATATCATGGTAATGGAGTATCATTTCAGAATGACCAGCATTCAGCTGAAGATTGTCAGATCAAATCTCAAGCTTGGGTAGGGACCGAGCATTTCTTTGACTGGGTTCTTGTGTGAACCCTATTAATTCTGTTATCCCCTCAGCAAGGTTTTTGAGCTCATTAATGTCGCAGAGATGCCCGTCACTCAGCGTTCTTCAAGCAGTTTAAGGAAAGTTTTTGTATAGATTTATATAGACCAAACACTCTAACTTTGGCTAGAGTAAAAGGGGAAACTTATTATCCACCATCCATTATTCACAATCATGTGACTTAATGTTTTCTCAATGAGCCATGTCGCCATCATTAATGAGGATATTATGTAAATCTTGTAAATCTTAAATATTCCTTTATTAATATTATAGTATTTAAGGACACCAGCTAGCTATATAACAGTAAGTAGCACAAGAACCCGTTTTTATGCAGTGATTTTTGTTTGCATGTTTACTCAACGTTTTCGCTATGTTGGAATTGTGTCTGACGACAGCACGTATTTCTACTATTTCTGTGATACTGGATATTCTGCTACGACACATAACCTAACTGACAACTTTTGGGATGAACATCCCCATATTAGCTGAGCTGCTGTTAGCATATTTTACACTAACTTAATATACAATTACACCACAGCAAATGACAGTACTACATTTCTAGGCATAAATAAAATGCAGTGTTATGGATGCCTAGTCAGCTGTTTTTTATTCTTTTTGGCAATACACTGAAAAAATAACATACACCTAGCAAAGCTAAAATGGTGTTTCCATATAGCAGCAATTTGCTGCATTTATGGAGAATGAAACGTCTTGCTCCCTCTGCTGGTTAGCTGTTGTCCCCCTGGCATTAGTATCATTGTCTGTCCATGTTGTATCCTACAGCAAATGGTTATATACTATTGTACTGGATAGCAAAATACTGTAAATATGTAATTTTTAAAAAAATACGGTAAGATTTGTTCAATAATGTGGAACTAATGTGGTCTACTGTGACGTTTATGTGCTAGGCACATTACATTAATCCTACAGTCATTCCCACTACTAGTCTATAAACATGAAAGATAACACTTGATAATATTTCATTAATGTTAGCTTATGTTTTTATATTTGTCAGTGTCAGTGTCTGACTGTTTCTGTGGTTTGTTGCAGCTGTTTTGCTGCTGTCTTCTTGTTTAAATTTCATTGGGATTGTAGAAGAATTTAGCCCATAAATCTGTTGCTTTTTCTTTCCAAGAAACAGTGACATTAGCTAGAATAATTGGCAGAAACAGAACATCACTGAAATGAAAGAAGCTGCTTAGTTTTGCAACAGGTCAAACAGCTCAAACAACTTCTGAGATAGCTCAGGGCATTGGAAGATGTGTTTTACCAATCAGGAGCATTCAATGTGTGATGCTGCAGATTTTGGAATAAAACAGTTATCCACTTTTACTCAGTTATTCACATTTGTTCATCCTTCTGTCGTTTTATGGTTCGTCAACAAAAGCTACATCATAGTCATATTTTTTTCTTCTTTACAAGGTATCTTTTTATTTAGTATTAGTCTTTCCTCTGTCATGGAAAAGGACAAATTAATATTTATTGACATACTTTTGTTGACAAGTCTAACACTGCTCTGGGCTAATACAACGCTGTGACACAACTTGTACTGATTTGTGAAAATATGGCTCAAGTGTGAAGTTGGAAAATATGGGTCAGGGATAATATCGAGCACACAGCAAAATGACAGGGTCAAGCTCTGTTGACAGAGCACTGTGAGAAACTTTTGTGTCAGATTCTCTCATCCTGGTAAGTGCAGTTAGATATAGGTTGAATTGCCATCGAGAAGGTTGATCTTTCCATTACTGTATAGGCATATCAGTGTGTACTCCTTGGTTATACCATTGAACTAGACACATGATTGTGGCTTGTTTGCACATAAATTTACATTTCACGTATACTTTTTTAATACAACTCCTTACATTTGGTGACATCACAAAGTCATTTTGGATATGATGGTGAGGGATTTGTTATTTTGGGTTGATAAAGGTTACATTTATACAGTTAGTGATAAGACCCAGTAAGAGGCATTTTGTTAAACATTTGGTTAATACAGTAGAAAGTAACTTGTCTCTGGATAAGTGTTCAACTGAAATGATTTGGTGCCACCTTAGCTCCACGCTCTAGCCTCATTAGGGGACATTCTCTGAGTCTATTGGGCGATACTGAGATTTTATAGAGGGCATCTGAAACCTTTCAAATGATTTCAACCATACTGCTATGATATCAGATGGGACCTGACACCATCATCCACTTTATCCTTCCTTTAAACATGGTTTCTTCAGTTGCCGTGGCGATGATGACCTTGCAGCACATTACTGTGGTACTGCAGCATAAGGTGTTGTGTGAACAAGGAACGAGAGGAGAGACAGCGAGAAGGAGAGATAGAGGGGGCTGAGACAGTGGGCAAACAAAATGAGGACAGCTACTATTAAAAGACGAGCCACGTTCACAAAGTTGTTTATGTCACATGATACTCGGAGTGCAACTTAGCAGAAGGCGAGCAGATTTCTAAGAAGAAGGAAGATTTGGGGAGAGAAAAAGCAGAAAACACTGAAGCACGTGCGTGAAGGGAAATAGAAAAGGAGAACAGGTGGGGATCAGAGAAAGATAAATGAAGAGAAATGAGAAATGTCAAGATGGTATCACAGTGAAGCGCCAGCGGTGCTTTGAAATGGAACAAAAACCTACTTTTTCCCTCCCTGCTTTTCCCTCTGATTCCTCCTCTTTTACACCTGCCAGTGCTCACCTTGTTTTTCCCTTCTCACTTTGAGACACCAACCTCTGTCTCTTACCAACTTGTACTAATTACTGCTGTTTGCCTCCCATCACTCTTCCTCTAGCCTCTATCCTTCCCTTGTCGCCACCTCTGGTCTGCTTTACTCTATTTGTCTCTCACAGCCCTCCCCCCTCCCTTCTCCCTGATGCTCCTATCAGTATAAAGGGCAGCTCAGGTCGTATATAGATGATATCCTGGTCAGCCGGTGATGCGGTGTAATATGAAGCGCCCGGCATCTGCTTTTTGCTGCTGCAGTCAGCGCCCTTTAACCTCTCACATTACTGAATTTCCCCTCCCTTCCTTCTCTTTTTCTGTCTTTTGCTTTTTGGAGCATGCACCACTGACTTCTGACCGGTTGTATAAACTTGATGCATAATTACATTTCAGCTGAATTATTACAATCTTTACGTTCTAAATCAGCTATATCTCCCAACATCATAAGGGAGAGAGCGTAAAAATCAGATTCTGAGCCCTTCACTGAATTTGTAACACTTAAGGAATGTCTGAACCGTTAACTTGCCGCCTAAACAAACAAGACCTTTTGATGGCTAGACAGCTGCTCCAAAGATATTTTACCAGATCAGAGTTTACACTGTGACCCTCTTTGGAAAATTTTGTTTTGAAACAAATTGTTTCCTTTTGCTGTCCACAAAGTTGTGACCATTGCTCTTTCTGCTTCTTGGTCTATTATGTTTCAAAGGTCACCCATAGGAAATCAAACATGCAGGAACCTGCTTTCTTTCTTTCTTCTCTTCACCTTTCCTCATGTTTTTCTTCTCTGGAAGTCATTCAAGTTGAATAAATGGCTCCTATCTATCTGGCGCCTGTTCACAACATTTTTCCTCATTCTTTCTCCCTGTGTATTGCTCTCAGATGCAGGGCTGAATGTGGCTTGTGTTAACAGTGCAATTCCACGTGGCTTGCACTAAACACTGCCCATTAGTTTGTTAAGATGCACAGCTGCATAAAGCAAAAAAAAAAAAAAAAAATGTTGTGCTTCCCTGGCACTGTAAACAAACTCATGCAGTTATTATTTATAGCCATGCTAGAAATGCCAATATTGGTCTTCCAGTCGGCCTCCACTTTGGTCTACACTATCTAAACAATTATTTAATAGATTCCCATGACATTTTACATAGACATTTATGGTACCCACAGAATGAATCCCACTGACTTTGGTGACCATTTGTCATTTCAAGCAAAATGTTTCAACAATTATTATATGGATTGCCATGAACACTGGTGTGTGCCTGCTTAACATCAGCACATCAGTATGTTAACATGTTAATGTTAGCATTTAGCTCAAAGCACCACTGTGCCTAAGCACAGTGTCTCAAAGCTGTCAAAACTCTTAATCCTGTTCGATTATCGATGATGAACAGAATCCAGTTTTTGCTGTGAATCCCTGAACAAACCAAATTTTTGCAGTTTGTGTGAAAATTATAAAAGTACTGTCTGTGTAATTTGGTCTTAACAGTGAGTAATTCAGCAGCAGTGGTGTCACTGGAGGCTAAATCAGTGTGTTCTTCCTGGAGAGTTGTCATAGGCATGAAATAATCCTGAGTTCGGCTAAATGAGTGGCACCGTTTTAGCAGACGGATTAGCACCGGATCAGGTGGCTTTCTTTAAACAAGGAGATACATGAACCCCGGTGACACTTGGCATTGCACTCTGCTTTGTGCAGACCACATGTCAACAGCTGAAGTTGGTCAGGAGTGAGTCGCAATGTTTAGCCAACGTTTTATTCTCTATTCTTTTAATAAAGTGTGTGTCAGTGTGTGTGTCGGCTATGTTTGTGTGTTGAGGGAGTTGGGGCGTAAGGCGATTGGGGGCGCGTAATATCCCCAGCCTTCTCTACCCCCCCTCTCCTCTCCAACTTATTACCTTGATCTCAGGGTGTAATAATATCTCCTGCCTCTGGCTACGGGAAATGGCCACATGCATTATTCACACATGCTAAGATACTTATTGATGACTCCTTTATTTATATATTTCCTCAACACCAGAGTCATTTCTCACATTTTCTACCCCTTAGTTTTAACCCTCTGTTTTGACGTGAGCCTCGTCTTTTGAGCCTCACTCACTCTCGGCTTTCAAATGTGCTGTACTTCTTTGATATTCACTTAGTTCAAGATTTTGAAATGAGATACATCGGTGTGGAACCAGGGCTAATAATACATGTTGGTGGAGCCCCATTTATTAAATCTACCTTATTTGATATTAAAGATCATGGCTGCTCATTTTGTCATAGCTGTTTCCACTGGGGTATTACACAAGTGCACAGAAGTCCACAGAAAACATAACTCCTTTGAGGAAACTAGCGTGACATTGCCTTAGGACTCTAGGGCAAGTTTGTCCAATCTAATTTGTGTACATTCTCCAGCTATTTGCTTCCTTTTCAATCACGCTGTCGTTTTAAACGGAGCATATTCTCTTTTATGTTGATGCATGCCAAAGTGCAGTGCTCCTTGGTTTTTAGTGGGTTGTCTCTCTGAACTCACATTTCCTCTTTGCTTAGACCCATAGCCTCTGACATAGCAGCAGCAGGTGAGTCACATCTCTGGCCAAAAACTGTACCTTCAGGTGTGCAAGCGTTTGCATTGTTGTTGTTTTTTTCTTATTGAGAACCACTTTGACATTTAAAAACGTCTTACAAACGGAGGTAATTTTTTTTTTTTTTTTTTTTGCTTCTGCTCATTTTGCAACTCTGTTCGCCTCAAATACACACACACACACACACATTCAAAATGCAGGGCTTCTTATGTGTAGAGTTAAATTTGTACCTGTAATGTTACATTCCTAAAACGCATTCATGAACTGTCATCTTTAGAAATGCAGAAACAGTACATAGATCCAGTTTGGTTTTCCGTTTCCCCAAAAGTAGATTCTCATGCGGTTAGCTACAAAATGTAATGTTTGTTTTTACTTTTAGACGAACTGGGTTTTCATAAAATTCAGTTTTATTTGAAAGCTTTAGGAGGCTCATACTGCTTACCAGAGTTGTGTTTCCTGTCTACAACAGGAGGTGGTGAGAGCAAAGTCATACCGAAGTGAAAATTACACCTTGTTAGCAAAGCAGTAGCACCAATGTTAGCCCTCTGCAGGGCGTGCTATGTTTTGTTTTGAATTAGGTATAAACTGATCCGGCTTTTTCCTTCCCAATACCAATCCCAGTGCAGCAGCCCTGCCAATACCACCTCCTGATCTAATAATCTCTTTATTCCCTTCTTAATTGAAAAGTGTCACACCAATGACTGCAGTGAGTTAATGTAACCGATAGTGGATATAGTGAATTTTATAATGACAATGACAAAGAAACAGTGTTTATTTGCAAATCAGACACATCTCCAATAAGTCCTATCAGATAGTGGATCAGAAAATGTCAAATGTCAGTGTTGGCCATGATACTGATCAGGTGGATTGTATTGGTGCATCCGTAACTGAAATTGTTGTTTGTGCAGTCAGACGCACGTGAAATTAACGACTGAAAAACATACCTGAAACACCTCTATGAAACCTTTGGCATGACAAAAAATCATAATGCCCGCAAATATATAAAAAAGAACCAAGTTGAAAAGCACCATGCAGTACTTCCCTTTAAGTGAAAAAACTTCAGATTCATTTGTGTTTTATATCGTTGTCCTGCTTTTATTCGCAAGCAGGAAATGCCACCGACCATGTGGGATTTTGCGACGCAATAGAGAAAAAAAGAGAAAGTTACAGAAGAGGTCAGGTAGTTCAGAGGAAGGATTGGCGATGCAGAGGACGTATTCTGCCACTCCATATTTAATGCACTGGTAATGGTAACCCTGCCTATATTCTCTGCCTTACCACAGTCTTCCTGCCAGATACAGTGGGCTGCCCTGGCCTGTTGGTCTTGCACACATACACACACACACACACACACACACACACACACACACACACATACACACACACACACACGCACACACACACACACACAAACACACAAACACACACACACACACAAACACACAAACACACACACACAGCCCAAAATATCAGCTTTGGGCTGAAAAAGTAGTTTGGGCCAGTGACTGGCCTAAATAAGAGACCAGAGCATGATACATAAGCAATCAATGTTTGACCAAGGGAGTATTTTTAATTCCTCCTTCCTCTCTCACGTTCCTCTTTTTTTTTACCTCACTTTTCGTCAAGCCAACAGTTTTTTGTAGTATTAGAAATTTCAGTGCTTTGATGCTATATCATTGGTAAATATCATTAGTCTGTGATGTTCCGCGTGTTTCAGGGTTATTTTGTGACAAATAGCTGTGAATCACTTTTGTGAAATAACTTTCCCTCTTCAAATCTGACTGATCTTCTGTTTCAGTTTATGATTACTTTCAGTTCCCAGAATGGGGTGTGACAGACCAGAGAGAAATGCCTAAATGTGTTGCATCCTCTACATGTAGGTAGCAGAACTTAGCTAATAGGCTGATAATAGTCGGCTGAGGGTCAAAGTTTTTCCAGTCAGGTACAGGACTTGAGGTCTGTCCATGGTCAGAGAAACATTTTTCACTGAAACAAGGCCCACATCTTTGTTTCTCGCATGTTTCTCACCAATCGATACATTTCATTTTTTAAAAAGTGGTCATGGCGTGTCCACTTCCTGGTACGAAACTGGCATCAAGGCTGTCAAATAGTAACCATTCAATGCAAGATGCAACCACATACAAGTTTTTCACATCATTCATCATTGTTGCTGTTTGTTGTCATGACTTTATTTTCCAATAAAATAGCATGTGGCAGCTGACTGTAGAGTCTTAGATGTTGGTGTTTCCCATCAGCAGCACATAAACACAAAGAAACTCAACAGGCAGTGTCAGCCCAGTAGGACGTTCTGTTTTTGACTCAAACCACAATCATGGCTGCTAGTGGGGCTCTGAATACACGTCTGAGCACAACTATAACACAGTAGTCGGCTCAGGAGTAAAGAGGAGTTAGGAACAGGACTTCTGTGTGAATAACAGGGCTACCTGAATAAGAGGTTACTCTAAATAAAGTCCTTCTAAAGTTGCCCACAATCTTCTGTCTGGCTGCCTGTTTTATGTAAAGATGATATCAGAGCTGCATGGTAGCATATTCACGAAAACATTACATCTGTTAGAGTGTGGGGGGCCCAGAAGTGATGTAACCACATGGGGGACGTAGGTTTGAGGGCACTTACTGTAAGCGTAGCAGCTGTAGGAGTCTGCTCTTTCAACATCCGGATGTGAGCAAAGAGGTCAGAGAGTGTCTGGATGAGAGGATTCAAGGAGCATGCAGGAGTAAAAAAAGAGGAAAGATTTGTCACATTCTTTCCCTCTTTCATAGTGACCTCATCTAGTCATTATCTCGCTTGTCTTACCTGGCCACCTGCCAACACTGATGCTGGAGCCATCCAGCCAGCAGATTGGCCATTTCCAATCCCACCAGGGATGGGCAGATTGATAACTCACTAATCAATACTCTGATACCCAAACATTTGTTCATTTGTAATGTTCTATTTCACAACAGAGGCTCTTTTGTTTTTCTTAACATGGAGATGATTAATTGCAGCTGTTTTGTGAAATGATGGCTTATTTATCCATTAGAGATTAGATTAAGAATTCCCTATGAAAGTGTAAAAATACTTTTCCTGCACTTTGTTATTTGTTGTTTTCCTTTTGTTTAAATGTATTTTGTATTGAAGTTGTAAAGGTTGATTATATATATGCAGATTATATTGTTTTTAATGTATTACTTCAGTATTGTTATGATATAATTAATATTTAATTAATATCGTTGCATATAATACACACACACACACACACACACACACACACACACACACACACACACACACACACATTTTCTGTCCTTATTTCCTGTTTTTCTCTGTCTCTTGATCTCTTGTCTCTCTCACTTCTTCACTGTCTTCCTTTGAAATAAATTGTCTGCGCCTGAATGCGTGAGCTTTACTGTTAGCGATATGGTATTTGATTTGATTTTCCAGCTGGGAGCCTGGCAGTCTCTGTGAGGGCTACTCTGAGGGAGGACGAGCGAAGGAATGAATGGGAAACATGTTCGAATGAAGCTGTGTGTATGAATCCAAACGTGTGCCTGAGTTGTGTGTGTTTGTGTGTGTATGTGTGAGTGTCAACCCCTCCACTGACACTCTTCCCTCCTTCTCCACAGAGAGAAGTGCCTTCTTCCGCCGACCCCCGTGGCTGTTTGGCTCCATTGAAGCCACCTCTGCCTCTGTGCCTGTCCATGTCTGCTGGAGTTGCCAGCCACACTAGGAGCCCCAGGACTGCCAGGACTGCCAACCTCATCCACTGAGCCAGTCTCCACACCACTGACACCTCCCTGCTTCCCTCCTATCTACATCCATGCCATTCAGCCCTCCTCTGTGGAAGTCAACCAGTCCCCTCTCATCTGCAGACAGAGTCTGATACCGAAGACAGACAGCTTTTATCGGCTCCAGTGAGCGGAAGGAGATTGTCGCTTTGCTGTCCCCTCCACCACAGCCTACTCCACCTCATCCTTCTCCGTCTCTTCCTCTTTCTCCTCCTTCCTCCTTTCCTCCAGCCCTGCATCTTTTCATCATGGGCCAACTCAATCGATAATGTGTTTTGCTATTCATCTCATCTGACAGTTCAGCCGTGGAGCGAGGCGATAGAGAGAACTGGAGAGTGTGTGTGTGTTAGAGAGAGAGGACGAGAGATTGCAAAGCAAACCTCTGTGGCCGTCACCAGCCCAGGCCCTGGGTGACAGGCGGTGAAGGATTCCTATTACAGCCACAAACAGACTCTTAGGATGGGTCACAGGTGGTAGGCAAGTCCCAGGCCTCACAGGCTTCACCTCAGAATCAGAGCCCCAGGACAAAACCTCTTAAAACTGGCTTTTTCCCCATGTCATTTACTTATTCATTCTTCTCATTCGTCCCAGTGTCATTAGAAACATACAGACGCACACATAACTGCATTTGCTGGATATCTGTCGCTCTCAATCGCCCCTTTCTGCCTGGTTCAAAATGGCGGTGAATGTGACACCGATCCGGGACACAAAGTGGCTGACGTTGGAGGTTTGTCGGGAATTCCAGAGAGGAACGTGTTCTCGACCGGACAGCGAGTGCAAGTTCGCCCACCCTGCCAAGAGCTGTCAAGTGGAAAATGGCAGAGTCATTGCCTGTTTTGACTCACTCAAGGTGAGTAGGACAAACACCTGTGATATTCATTCATCTTCTTCTCTTTTTTTTTATTTATTTTTTTTATATCTTGCAGGGTTGGCGAGCGTTGTCTCACAACGTTGTAAGTTTTGTTTTGGGCTTTTACCAGATTCAGGCCCTGATGCAGAAAAGATCAGGAAAACCTTTGTCACTTGCAATGACCAAACTCCTCAGAGAACAATCTCCCTTAAGTTGCAAGCAAACAGCAGTGAATTTACTACTGAGTGAGACATATTTTCTCAATAGTAGCATGAAGTTAAGCCATGGCAAGGGGATGAATACATATCTGAAATAAAACTTTTTAGAGTGTGCGCGCGTGTGTGTGTGTGTGTGTGTGTGTGTGTGTGTTGGTAAGCTGAGACGTGGCTGTAATCACATTAACATCTGTGAATCAGACTCAGAGTTTCCCTTCACTAGCACACAACCTTTAGCGCAGAATTGTCCGTTGGCACATCGCAAAAGTTTCTGGGTGATCGTCACATCAACAGGCTGAGTGAGAAATATAGAAGTAGGACAGCATACAGAGTATTTCATGTTTGTATGTGAGTCTGCGAGTGTATGTCTGTGTGTGTGTTATTTTGAGGTCACGCAGCACAGTGGGGTGTTCTCAGAAGGCTCTGTAATTTACTGTCTATTTTTGCCCTGGCACTGAGACAACACACTCCCACTATGCAGCTCCTCTCTTTCTCTCGGTGGGTGGTGGGGTGATGGTGGTGGTGGTGGTGGTGGTGGTGGTGGTGTTTGGGGGGGGGGTGGGGTGTTTGGGGGGGGGGGGGCGATGAAAAAAGGGAGGGAAATAGAATGGACTGGGCCTAGAAGTTGTGATATAAAATAAAAAGTATTGCATTAACGGATTAATTACAGAACACTACATATTAATTGTGGCAAAAACTGTTCAGCTGATGCTTAAAAGCACAGCTGATAGTGTCAATAGACTAAAGTGTTTGATTTAAGTTTTGGTCAAAGACGTCAATAATAATTCATACTGAGTTAGAGTTTTGTGTGAGCGTTATTGCTGTTTGGATTATATTCATGGAGTAGGTTTTTGCCTGTCCAGGAAGAGCAACATTCTTCCACTGCACAGAAGTCACTGGGAAGTGTAGTGGTGAATGATAGGTGGACAGAGCACAGGAGTTTGACACTGGAGGCTGGGGTTTGTGTCATGAGTCTCACGTGTTTCTTAGGTTTGGGCGACAAAAACATTTTAATTAGACTTGGAGACAACAAATAGCGGCTCTTTGATGATGTTCTTAATGTCAGGCATTATGTTTGCCACTCTCACCATCTTAGCTTTGGGCATTAGCATGCAAACATCTGCAACTAAACACAAAGTACAGCTTAGCTGGATGGAAATGTCAATGGTTTTCCAGATATTTTGTCTTAAACGTCAGTATTCGACAAAGTCAGAATGGACTTTTTTAACTGTAACCAAGACCCTTTTCCTAACTTTAATCAAGTGAGTAGTACAAAAGTACAAGTACAAAATAATAATATATGAATCATTATAACACATTTCTTGCAAAATGTATTTGTTAGTATATAAACAAAGTCAGAAGTCTTCTTACTGCAACTAAAACTCTTTCAGAAGAGGAGAAGCTAAGATAAGAAAGAAAACAAATGGGATATAAGTAACACATTATCCATTATGCCTTCAGTTATAAAGGTACCGTATACACTTTACACAGTTGTGGATTCCCGGACACTGAGTACACATCAGGTCACACTATAAATCTACCAACAACAATGAGAGAGTGTGGAAAAGGTCATGAAGACAAGTATGTGTGCATGTGCATATGCAGAGTACAGTGTAAGTCACACACACAACATATGCACACACATTGCACAGACCTCACACTGCAGTATTTCCGCCTGCTATCTCATTATTCCAGATACTGTAAATGTGTTGGACACAGCGATATCAGTGAAGTCAATCTGGGTATTTTGGCTCAAGTGGGCACAATGATTCTGGATCCTACTCTTCTGTCTACCGTGTTGTGCACATGTCCTGTAATTTGTCTCCTATCTGATTGGCAAGCAGGGTGTTATCCAGTGTAACTGGAGACCGGCGCTGGAAGTCAGTCAAGCCAATCCGGGCCAGAGCTTACCTTACTGGTAAGCTGTGGGTTTATAACTGGGGGTGAGAGGAGGTGGGATTTCTTGTTAAGCCATGCACTGTGTTATTACGGTTATGGGCTGCTTGGTTCGGATGGTTGGGGTGGGTTTGGTTGGTACAGGTAAGACGGGCTGCGGGAGCACTGCATGGATCATGAAAATAGACAAGCAGACTGAGCCGGAGAGGGTGCAGCAGGGAATGTGCGAGGAAGCGTAGCACTATGCTTAGAGCCCTTCCCTGCTCTCAGTGCCAGGGCATTCCACAGTCTACCTCCCTTCCCTGCCTCCATGACAGAATGATAGATCTGCTTTATCTGCAGATGAATTCATAACACATAGCTAGGCATGGAGAAAGGGGCAAGGGGATAGGGAAGGACAGGCTGCAGGATGTGGAGAGAAAAAAAAGGGAGTAAAGGGATGGATTGTGGTACACGTGGCTTCGCACTCCTGGACAATTTGTCATACCACCCGGCCTTCATTCCTTTTGAATGCAGGCTGGCGAAGGAGGGGAGAGCCAGTAGCAGGAGAAATAGAAAGGCATTTGAGTAGCTTTCTTGCTTTTTCCATCTTTCTCTTTGTATTCAAATAGTCTTTCTCAGATTTAATAAACGCACTTTGTTCCTTTTCTGTTTTATTCTTAAACCACAGCCTCAAGTATTCTGGCCAGTTAGTCCATATCTGCGGATGTCTTTATTGTTCCATTTCTCTCATAAAAATTTCATTCAGTCATTCAGTATTATCTCAGAAAAGGCGTTAGTCAGGGGTGAATGTAGTGGAAAGTTCCATTTGATGGGTGGCGTAACAGAGGATGGAGTGATAGAGGCGACCAGGAAATGAGTCAGAGGCAGACTCTGTAGGATTGGCCAATATTACAGAGAAACTGACCCTTTCAGCCTGGAAGCACCACGGTAACAAAGAAAAGCAACCTTGCACAGATGTGAGGGCACAGTCAAGGTACACAGCACAAATTTCAAATTATGTGACATAGAGTTCATTTGCTCATTTACTTTTGTCAGGAGTGCAGCTGAAGATTTTTTTTTTTTCTTGATGGAACTGAATTGGTTCAGCTCTGATAGTTCAACCTCTGCGTTGGTTGTTTGTTCAAATTCTTAAAGCTGGGCTTTTTTGTTTTCCTGCAGCGACTTTTAGCTGCCTAAAGGTGTGTTTAGGCAAAACTCTAAACCTCGAACCTGATTTTTCCCCTCAAGTTGTTTGCATGAATTTTACTGCTGAACAGTGACTTTGTGCTTAGTCATCACAAACAACCAACATGTCTGCACAAAGGGCCGCTGTTGGTAAGCTAGCTACATTCGCGTCAAGCCTGTGTGTGTGAAGTGAGCTTGTGCCAGATCTCAACAGGAATTCCTCTTTTTCTGTTATTTTCCAACAGTCTCTCTCTCTTTTTTCCTCTAGTCTCTGTACATGTATTAAGTGGATCCAGAAAAACATGTTCAACTCCACACATGCCTTCGTCTCAGTTCACACTTCTAAGAGCAAACGGATGTCTTTAGCGCCCGCTTGAGTCCTTCCCATGACAGCGTATGCAATCGCACAATGTCTGAAATTCTCTTCACGCTTTGTCTGGTCTCATCTTAAGAATGACTCATAATGAATAATGATGTCCTCTCTCAGTAGCGCAGTGCTAATATTATTGGTAAGGAGATCTGGTGCATAAACTCTGGACCTCTGCTTCTGGACCATTGAATGTGGAAGTCACAGACAAACAACAGTTGCGTGTTCTTTTGGCTGCTTTTACAGGAATTCAGAAGGTTGTTGCTATTAGCAGCTGGAGACAAAGCTGGTTTCATTGGAAGTGAATAAAAAGAAAATCTGGGGGGGATTTAGGTTGACGAAGTAAAATAAACTCACCACTGGGCTGTGATGGGAAACAGGTGAGAGTGAGCCAAAAAGCCACAGGGCCTCAACTATAGTATGATGGACTGGGTAATGATGACCATGCTGAAATTGTCTGACAATGGGTTGACTATCTCATTAAGATTTTCATCCTTTTCTAAGGACATTTTGATATTTTTTCTCTGCCATAAAATCTTGTCATTGTTGAAATCCATTATAACTGTCCACAGCTACTGTTCTCTGTGAAACGAATAAAACTGGCATCTTCTTAACAGCCATATTTCAAGACTACAGGGGCTGTGCATTTAATACTGACAAGATTTTAGGTGGGTGAAAAACCTGCAAAATTTTTACACTGTTCAAGTTTACAGATTTTACAGAAGTTACACATTTGCTAATTAATTTTGTCTATGGGGAATATATTATATCAGAAATAGATAGGAGATTTGATTCCAGTTTTGAGGAGTGGTTGGTGCAATTGCAGCTTTCCTATCTACAAAGATTTTTCTTCTTGTGCTGATTATATTTAAGCCCTAAATGAAGATTGGTACTCAGTGTTTACATGCAGTGTAACAAGCCCACTGAGGATTTACCAATTTACTAGTTTCCCAGAAAACAACATTTGATGAAAAACTTCAAAGTTCTCCAGGATATAGATTAGTAGTGATTACTTTACATTTGTAAGGGGAATGCTTTGTGACAAGGCTGACATTAAAGGCGCTATATATACTGAAGATACATTTTCTCTTTTACTTTTTTCTGTGAAAGCAAGAGGTTTTTTGCATGGACTATTTATGCGGATCTTTTAAAATAAAAGGATTGGAGTGGCAGTTTGCTAATTTAACCAGTATTCAAACTCTGTGTCCCCCAGCCCATAATCAAGACCACATGTCAGAAAAAATTTTTGATTCAATTAGCACAATGATTTAAAATGCAAATACAAAGTAATAAAAAAATGTTCCCACTACAAAATTATTATGAGAACACGCTGCCATAAGCAGCTACAAGAGACCTTTGACACCACCTGATCATCTGATGTATGAGAATACAAAATCCCCTGATCCTTTTATGTTGGAATTCACAGAAAATGTTATCACAAGCATCTTATTGAATTCACAGAAATGAGGAGATAAAAAGCTGAACATTTGTAGGAAATTGCTCCAACTTATCTTTGTGTTGAATGAACAACAAGAACATTGAACTAAACCTTCCTGAATCTGCAGCCGCTCCATACCAGTGGATTTGTCAGCAAATATAAAAGGTCTGTGTTCTCATTTAATTGTTGAACACTTGGTATAACAATGATCCCTAAACATGTGACATCAAGGGGTGAACCAACCAGATTTGTTGGAGGTCTAGGGTTGTGGGGTCAATATAAAAAGCTGTTGAAAGTATTTTCTCCTCTTTGTTTTAATCTCACACTCCTCTCACTCTTTTCTCTTTCTCTTTCTTTTACAATGGCAGCCTGTGACAACCAGAGTAAATACAGTATGTCACATTTTCAACAGCCTATCAGTAATTAAATGTTACTTTATTTTAATGAAAATTATTCATGTATTGTTAATTATTAACTGTTAATTTATGCTAATTGCCCAACGAGACGGCAGAGTAACTAGAAACTTTAGATTCTAGCTCTGCGTATGGAGACAGTAAAACAATCGGCTAATAAGACGTGTGATATAATTTGATTGGCACGGCTGTAAGAACAGCAAAGATTGACAAAGACAAAGGAGTTCAATGAACACTTTATATTTGAAGTATTGAAATCTTTTCTGGCCAGTGTGGCGTCTGACTGTTATTAACTTGAAGCCAAACTTACCTTATATTTGGTGCTCCAGGGTTTTAATTTCGCACTCCTGCAGTGGTTTAACGGTGTCATATGAAGACTGGATCAGCAAATCGGATAATGTGCGGCTGACCAGACAGGTGCTGTTTCAGGCTTCTTGGCCATTTAGCAAAACACTTAGTCACATAGTTGTCACAGATGCTGTTCAGCTCCAGTTTGTTGGACACTGTTAGCCATGTCCTTAACTGGAAAGCTGGCCTTAAAAGGTGCTGTTATTGCCTGAGCTTAATGAAAACATGCTGCTATGTATGTATATCAAAGTTACTACACTGTTTTGTGTTTCATTATGCATTACATCATCCCAAAGGTGAGGATTGTAGCAATGTCCTTGAGAATTAGTGAACTTATTGCTATAAGACACAGCATTCCTTACTGTGATTATGGTGATGTCGCTTGTTTATTAGGAACCCGTAATCCCTTTAAACAGCCTGTTCAAGTGTATAGTGGCTTTTATAAAGTGGAACCAGTGCCATGTTATGTTTTTCAGATTTTTGTTGTGTATGTAAGAAGCAAAAGTTGTGTATGTAAGAAGCAAAGGAAAAGCACAGAAAAACAATCTAAGTATGGTTGGAAAGTGGCTTTGGTCTATACCGAGGTCTGCTCTCCACAAAGTCCCTGTTATCTAATGACTCATCGCACACACACAAACAGGTATTTATACACAAAAAAAGTCTTTGACATGCCTGTTGGGACATTATTAGAGCAGTACATTGTAATTAAAATGTAGATAAGACATTTTTATATTTGTTCAAAATTCCCCAAAGTGCCTTCCAATTATTAAAATAGAAAAAAACAACTCTGTAGGCTCTGAAGCAACAACACTGATGTTCTTTAATGTACCACATGTGTTGAATCAATGTGGTATGCTCAGAAATATGTTTGTAATATATGTCCATGTTTCCCACTGGTCACTGTGTGTGAGTTATGACTGGCATTCTTTCTTTCCGTCTGAATGATCAACGACTATAGGCTGTATCTTAGAGAGTGCCGCTCGCACACATACACCAGACATGCTGCGTATTTTCACATTGCACAAACATAGCCACTCAAATATGAGCTGAGCAACATTGTGAATGTATGGTGACCTATGTGTGTGTACTTCAGAGTCCTTGGAAAGACACAGAAAATGTATGTGTGTATGTGAGTGGTGAGTGTGAGAACAGATAACAGGGGAATAGGTAAGGCAGTATCTATTGAGATGAGAGCCCAGTAGAAAACGGAGTTAGAGCTATGTGTGTGTGTGTGTGTGTGTGTGTGTGTGTGTGTGTGTGTGCGTGCGTGCGTGCGTGTGTGTGTGTGTGTGTGTGTGTGTGTGTGTGTGTATGTGAGTGCGCAATGCAAAGAGGGATGCAGCATATTGGATAAGAACTCTTTGAAAGGGAAACCTACTCCAACAGTGTTAATCTGCTCTGTATCTGTATTCTACTGTCATGCTCTTCGCTCTCATCCTCTCCTCTCATTACCTCTGTTAATCTGTCTCTACTCACCCCCCCACCCATTTTTTTTTTTTGTCTCTCACAGGCATCCCAGACACTTTTCATTTCCATTTCACACACAGTGATTTTTTAAAATCTTATTTTCAATATCATGTTTCATCAAATTTTTGGGAGACATTTGTTTGTCTCAGGCTTTCTTTTTCTTTTTTTTTTTTTTTTATTGTGACCAACCATCACTAAGAGATGAATCATACTTTCATGGTGGACACTGCTTACGTGTCTTCATTGTGCGTCATCAGACTTTAAGGTTAAATCTGAAATTGCTGTTTATACATGAAAGAGATGTGCATCCACACCAGGGCTCTAGGTTGTTGTGTCTGAGCAGTTTTAACTTCATTGTTCTCCAAAACCTCAGTTTCCCTGTCTATAAATAATGTTAGACCACTGTTTTTGTATTTATCCACTTTGCTGACCGTTCACTTGAAGCTTGTTTTTTGGGCATGAACAAAAAACGACCCAAAGAGCATTTTCAAATCAAGACAGCCTAGTGTGAATGTGATCCTAAATAGGAGTTTACAGATTCAATATTTTGTCTCTGGATACCGATACCAACAGTTTAGTTTATTTATTTATTTTGATCAGGACAATGCAATTTAACAGTTTCAAAACAGGGTATGAAAAGTTTTATAGCTATTGCTAATTCTCGACTCCGGTCCCTTGTTGGGCTTTGCATGTGTAAGGGAATTGAAACAGTCAATAGCAAAAACAACACAAAACAGACAACACAACTGATAATACCCTAAAATTATCTAAAAACATACACAAGAACAGTATAAAAAGAGACGACAACTAAATTGGGTACAGCTCTGGTTTGCTTTTAGCCAGCCCTTAACCTTTCAAGGAATCTGTCTGGAGTGAATTTGATGTCAGTTGGTAATGTGTACCAGAGTTGACAGCCCTTTATGGAGAAAGCTGATTGTCCAGATTTAGATATACCTCCACAAATACCTCCCACAGTTACTGATCCTAGAGCAGTGCTCTCTTCTCCCCAAATTTAAACTGTGTATGAATAACAATATAACAAAGAAATTTATGACATCTCAACAGTTTCAGGTGGATTGCTCATGTCATTTAGTCAGATCGGTCATAAAGATCCAATCAGTAATTTTACCATATAAATATAAATAAGCCCTTATAGTGTTGGCCGTCATTTGTCTGTCTATCACAACATGCAACATTTGGGAGCATCCACTGTGCTGCTATTTTCTATTCCACTCAGAAAGTGGACGCTAGTTAGCCTAGCTTGCTAACATTATCACTGATTCCCACTAGACTTCACACTCCCTGGAGAACGCTTATATAGTGTGCCACTGTCACTACAGAAAGAGACATGATATTATCATTTGGACCAACTGAGTGCTTAAGTCAAAAGAAACATCCAAGATATATTTACTGATTTCCCAGCATCAATTAATTTTAATTTCAGTGAAACTTCTCGTTAAATTAGTGAGTGATAGCAGCTTCCATACTTTTGTCTTTGTATTTGTATTTTGGTTTTGTTTGGCTCTTGTTTCTTTTGAATTTTCAATTGTGCCTTTAAATTAGTGCATATATGTGGACATGTACTGTTTTTGTAAAGCAGTGTTACTGGTGTAAGAGAGTCAAAAATATTAATGTTACCATGTGGGTGTACTCTAAACTGTTATCATCTCTGCAGATCCATTTATAGAATATATTTTGGGCCTAACTAAACAGGATACAGAATACCATATCTGATCTCTCGCATAGCTCAGTCTATGCATGACATTATGAAGAGGATTTTATTAGCACATTGCCATGAAGTAAGCTGTGAACACACAGCCAGCAGCTATTAACTTTGTCTGGCTCCTCATGCGCGAGTCCTCCCTCGAAAAGTCTCCTCTAAATGTCTCTCTGTCCTCAGAGAGGCCACCATTTCTTCATCCATCTGTGGATACGCTGTCTCAGCATAGGCACACACACACACACACACACACACACACACACACACACACACACACACACACACACACACAAACACAAACAGACACACACATCCATCTTTAAACATGCTGCATCAGCATGGAGACATGACACAACAACATCAGAGCCAAAATACATACAAGGGCATTCAGGAATAGCCTCCCACCACATGCAATGGTCTCTCTTTCACCTTTTGGCACCCTTCATTCTATCCCTTTTAATCTAAATGTTACCTCAAACTACAGCGCTCTGCATGCAAATTTCACTCCACATATGACTGAGGCAGTTTTCTAGCATTGCGTATATCAACCTCTGCGTGTGTTTTTGTACGAGGCTGGAGGGCCCTGGACGTTTAGACAGTCTGAAGGTAATATCAGCATCTCTGCGTGCTGAGTCGTGATGTCCCAATGCTATTGCTGCTCCTGCTGCTCCTGCTGTTGTGAACAGAATATCTAATCAGTTATGGCCTGATCCATTCCTGTTAGTCTGTCTGGTCCCCCTCCACACCTCGCTAAACTCTCTCCCCGTCTTTCTCCCAGTACACCAAATACCCCTCCTTCTCCTCTTCCTCCTCCCCACGTCTTTTACCTCACCATCTTCCGACTGCTTTTAAAGCACACCATTTGTAATTCTTTGAGAGTGATGCGGTAAAACAAACATTTAAATTAGACTGCGGACAAGTAAGGTGTACGGGGGTGGAGGGAGAAGTAGATGGAGAGTGGGAGTAACGGAACATTAATTCACTCCAGGACAGCGAGTCGTCTGCCAACTTGTTCTCCTGCTTTTGTCGTTTGGCAGCGCCATAAGTCTGTCTACCCATGTCTTGCCTTTCCACCCCACCCCCCACCCCCCTCTGTAACTGACCCTCTGCTCCTCATCTAATCTCTGGAGTTTGGGTGCTATGCAGTTGCACTTCTGAAGCGTAATCCTTCACTTTCAACCCCGAACACAAACAGCAAACAAGCGCTTACTCTTTACCGCAGTCACCCACACGCACAGTGACACACACACTGATCTCAGTAAAGCAGAAAGAGGCCTCTGAAATCATGAGCAGGTAGATAATCACGTTAGAGTGGCTTTGGTGCCTGGTTAATGGTATTACAGACTGCAACAGGCAGGAAGTTGGAGGCTGAGCAAGTCTCTCACTACTATGTTATTGGACATTTTGAATTGATTATGTATTTCGTGTGTCGTTATGGAAGACATTGCATGATAGCTCTCAAACCATGATGTAATGGAAGAGAGAAATTAAAATGGGACAGGAGAGAGTTTGGATGATCAAATTGGAAACAAAGGGTAAATCTGTTATTGTTTTGGATTAAACATACCGTATGGGCTAGCATGACGATGCAGTGGTTAGCACTGTCTCTGTGCAGTGTTTGAATCCGAAACTGACTGCCCGATACGTCTGTGTGGAATGTGCATGTGTTTCCTCTGGGTGTTCTGGTCTCCTCCTACAGTCCAAAGACATGCAAGTTAGCTTAATTAGCAACTCTAAATCTGTAGATGTGATTGAAAGCGTGAATTGTTGTTTGTCTATATGTGTTAGCCATGTGAGAAACTGCTGACCAGTCCTGTTTGTTGCCTACCTTTTGATGTTAGGGTTCAGCCACCCCTACAAAGGTAATGCCATTGGCATGACATTTTTAGCCTTGCTAGCAGTATGGCTCTAGGCATGGTAGCATGGCAATATCGGTCATGTCAGTTGGTCATTTGCTACTTTGGTTTCATAGAAAACTAGTGGGTGTATTGTCATGACATTTTGGAACACTTTCATGGTCCCCAGAGCAGGAATCCTATTGACTTTGGTTAGTTTTTGATATAGCACCAGCTGGAACTTTACATTTGTGGTTTTGAGTGAAATTTAAGAAATCCTACTGGATGGACTGTCATGAAATCCATGTTCCCCAGAGGATGAATATTAGTGACTTTGGTGATCCCTTAACCTCAGGCCAAAAGTTAATTTCGTCAATATTTTTGGTTTATTAGTCGTACTTAGTTTTGTCATACCTAATGACATTCTCATCGACCTCAGCGGTACTTTGTGGTAAACATTATACCTGCTAACAACAGCATGTTAGCTTTGTCATTGTGCACATATGAGCATGCTGACGTTGGCATTTAGCTCAAAGCATCAATGAGCCTAAGTGCAGGCTCACAGAGCCTGTAGCGTGGGTGCAGACTCTTAGTCTTGTTTATGGTTAGGTTAAGGGACTCTTGGTTAAATATTGAAAAAGTAAGAAGTGACTTTAAGTACAAGGTATGACATGAAACCATGAGACTTTCTTGTCGAACAAAAATGGAGCACTGTCTTTAACAAAAAAAATGTTGGCAGCAAACATAATCCAGGCAGCAATTATGTTGCCTTTAAAATGCAATAATTTGCCAAGACATATTAATGCCAAATTTCTAGAAGACAGCATGACTGAAATACTAAGTAATTGTGTTGAATTTCATTTCTAAACCAAATGCTTTACCAAGCATAATGGAAAATGTGCTTGCAGTGAAGTTGTTAGCAGGCAAGTTCAGTTGCAACTAATTCAACTTAGAAATTGGAAATACGTATTTTACATGATAGGCATTTAACATTCATATACACATATAAGTGAATTTGATTTTAGATTTACAATTTGTTTAAGCATTGCAAACATTTCTCTCTGCCAAACAACCTCCGTTCCTGAGGGAGTGCAGTAAACAAGGCTCGACTGAGTATGATTTCTGTCTCTGCGTCTGTCATCAGCGTGTTTGTTGTTTTATTTTTTCCCCTGCAGTCATAAACATGCATTCATGAATTTACTCATTGCCCCCATCACTCACTCCTTTAATTAGAAAATAATCAGAGTTGGATGAGAGGTTCATTAAATCTCATCCTTGAGAGCCATCAGCCACAAACACAGGAGTGGGATATTTATCACACTTATGAAAAGAACTCAAATACCTCCTCTCGCTTTGTTTTCTCTGCTGAGAGAACATTGGTTGGGAGGACAGAATCAACAGACTTAGACGGAGGAATGAACAAGTGATGAAGCCAAAGAAGGAAAGGGTTTTAATAGAAGGGAGCAATAAAGTGAGAGTGGGAGGGGAAGTACACAAAGCGATGGAGTGGCGAAAAAGAGGAGGAGAAAAAAGAGAGAGATCATTATAGAAGTGCTAATTAACAGAAACCACACTGTTTAGCAGCACTTTGTCTCCATGCAGTATTGATCCTTCATGACCATTATGAAGCGGATGTTTTTTGCTGCTTTCAGCGTGGGTTTTCTCTTTCCCTCTTTCTTTCTACAGAAGTTAATACATCAACTGTGAATCACAGTCTTACACCAACCTGTGAAATCCACTTGTTTTTTTTTCCACCCTGATCTCATGCAAGTCTGCAGCAAAAACAAAAATAGCAGTGAAATGACCCAAGAACCCAATTGTGTTGCGGAAATGCCTGCATCTGTAATTGCATCATCATGACATTAAATATGAGGCAAAGAATGTGATCCCTGCAGAGACGGACGGAGAGGAGGGTGGTGTCAACGAGCAGATTATATCCAGAGAGGAAAGGAGACTGTGCAGCACCGAAATGAATTGAAATAGAGTGAAAGAGTGATGGATGGGTGCATAGACATCAAATGGTGAAACATGGACAGTGATGGACAGATAGAGGGGAATGAACAGCAGATAGATGGTGCATGGATGGAGAGAAAGTAATAAAAGAGGAGGAGAGCGTAGAATTGAACGAGAGTCGTGTCAGTCGTGTGTTCGGCGTGCACAGGATTGAAGAATGTCCGTAATATCCCTGTATTGTTATAGTGCATGTTGCAGGGCTTGCTGTTGGACATTGTGATTCTTCAAAAGGCTTTAACTGGATTACAGCGGTATCAGGCTCAGCCATCAGAGAGAGAGCCAGCAGCTGTGTTGTGTTGGGTCTGCCGACAGCACGCTGTCTGTCACCGTGCTGTCTCTCACTGCAGCTTCCCTGCTGATATTTGAAGTCAAGACTGGACTACATATCACAAAATACGTGATCTACATGACTTGGAGATGACGATCAGATCCTCAGTGTTCATGCAAAACAAGTACTTTAAGCTTCAGTCTAACTTCAGTTCAATTTAAGGCCAGATTTCTTGACATTTTCCTCTGACCTTTATGCCTTTTTAATGAGATTTGGGGATAGAAAACACTACTTTTGTGACTATAGTACGTGGCAGTGGCATCTCTGACAACGGATGAGTCCATTGCGAGAGAGGCTTAGAGGAGGTGATCACCCTGCCCACTGTTCCCCTGCTCTTTGCTGAAGTGGTACAAGCCGACTTTGATCAATGTGGATCGATGTGGATGAGTGTGCAGCCGGAAGGCGCTACGTGGAGAGGGAGGGGTGATGGCCCTCTGCTGTGTCGTACAGTTTGTGTGTGTGTGTGTGTGTATGTGTGTGTGGGAGGGAATTAAGACACACCGTGTCATGCTTTTCTATGTGATGTATCGCGCTAACAAAATATAACCTTAACCTACAAATGACTCTGTTTCTATTCTGTCTGTCTCTTTGTCCCTCACTTTCACTGTGTTGTGTGTCTTTATGAGAACAAGGCAGTACCTGCTGAATGGTCCTTTGCAGTGGTGAAGCCAAGGTCCTGAAGGAATAAAAAAAAGTATATAAATATTTGAATGTTTTTGTGTTGTTTTTTTGTTTTTTACAAACTTTTGCTTTTGTGCTGAGCATTCTTGGATGGAAAATTGGTAACTTCAGCATGAAAACATCAATAAATTAAAAGCTCTTACATCAAATTCGGAAATATAAATCATTTTGATCTGTTTCTTTTCTATTGTTGTCCCTATTTTCTTTTTTCCAACACTGTCAGAATCCATCATGAATACCCCAGGCTTCAGTCTGGGGATTTTTCAGCTGTGCAGTTGTCAGTGATACAAAGGATTACATGCTGTTGCTGTGTATTACTGTTATTTCCCGATGCCTTTCCCTTTGATTGTTAATCTAGTCTTCTAAAAAAGAAGCTGTTTAGCAGCTATGGAAAAAAAACTGTGGCCATTTTGCTTATTTTCCTAGTTTTTTGTGTATGTGTGCCTTGGGTATGTCTGTGCATCACTGTCTGTGTGTGTGTGTGTGTGTGTGTGTGTGTGTGTGTGTGTGTGTGCGTGTGTGTGTGTGCTTGCTTGCGGTGGGTATCATCTCTTCATGGAGTAATGAATGCTAATCCTCTCTTATCTGCTTTAACCTCGAGGCAATGACACTAGCTACTGATGCCAGTACAGTGGCACTCTTCGTTGGAGGATGTGTGTGTGTTTGTGCGTGTGTGTGTGTGTGACATGTACCACATGTTCATGTAACAAGAGATGTCTCTACTCATATTTGACAACTTTCTCTCAGTTTTTTCTCACTCTGTTAGCTGGAAGCTTCAGGGTGTGGTCTCGTGATTATCTGCCACGTCCCCCATGACTCATCAGAGGTAGAATAGAAAAGAACATTCCAGCCCTCTGACTCTCCTGCATCTGATCCCAATTCATTTTACCGGGAGCGCAAAGAAAAAAGCAGTGTCACTTGATACTAAATCCCGCCTCAGATCATTATACAAAGAGACACATTAACAATTTTTGGTCACTCATGCGGCTGTGTTTGTTTGTGACCATTAATGGAGTTGTCACTGGATGAGGGTAGCACCCTGCCTGTTGCCAGCAGCGTTTTTTTGTTTTCACTTTGGAGCAACTTTGTGTAGCTACTAGAGATCACAGCACAAACCAAAGGCAGCTGCCAGTCTTTGTCAGAACGCATCTTTTGTTCATTCACAAGGACAACTTCATAATGTCTTTTTCCTTTTTTTCACTCTCTGATTTTCTCCAGTGTCTGACTTCAAATAGAGACACAAGCAAACAATTGAGAAAATAAAAAGTCTTTGCCCAACTCTTGATGAAGACTTAATGACAATGGCTGTGAAGCAATCTAAGGAGAGTGTGAAGATGGGAGAAGATTGAGATGTGAAAAATGGGGGAGGTTTAGATTTAAAAAAGAAAAGGTCTGTTCCAAGCAGCCAGTGAGGCCCATATATCTGCAGAATGAGCGTTTCAAAGATGGGCAGAAAATAATTAGGCCTAAAAGCTGTTGAATCCTGTGTGCCTGCTCACCAGTCTTTCATTAAGGCTGTTTTAATGGTTCTGCTCTCTGCCTGCCTCCTTGGCCCAGTCAATAGGAGATAAAACTGAATTAGTCTAAACTTTAGAGATTGTGAACAGAGAACACTTGAAGGAGTGTTGAAGGAGAGATGAAGGCAGGAAGAAAAAGATGAACAGATAGAGGATGGATGAAGAGGGTTAATTGAAAGAGAAATAGAGAAGAAGGGCCAGATCTCAGGGGCTGTGGGGTGGCCTCTCTCTCTTCCCTCCACATCACTATCTATGTGTGTGTGTGTGTGTGTATGATGGTGAATGTGTGTGTGTTTGTCTGTCTGAGGGGAGATAGTGTTGTAGACCTAATGAGAACAAAGCTAATTAGAGACTTTGCCTCGCACAATTCTACAATGAAGTTCCCGCAGGAGCCAGAACAACACTTGCCACCTATACTGCACCCTCCGGAGAGGGAGAGACACTATAGAGACTTTTTCATTTGAACCTTTTCATCCTCCCTTTCAAGCAGATTTTACGAGCCATGAACATCTTATGTGACCAAAGCAGGGTCACTAAAGGAGCATAGTGAGGCTGACTTGGTGACTTTGACTTTATACTTAATGCTTTTACTCCCTTTCCCACCGTTTTTTCTTTCTCAAACACTTGCGGTGACTTTTCTGATTATGGAAATCTTAATGTGTTCATTCTCAAAGCAGTCAGCAACAGCTATGTATGACTGATCCAGATTTGTCCAACCCTAAGAGGTTCTGATAATCACATGATATACAGACCTACATTTTGCGGCCCAGTTTTATTGTCTGCCAAAGGCTCAGGGATGTCCCACTGTGAAATCAGCAACTGAGCTCTCCAATTAGCTTTTGAGCCCTTTCTGCGCACTTTAAACCATAATTGACAGTGGAATTCCTGAAGCATAAAAAAAGAAATGGAAAACAAACAAGAAACGGAAGAGGTTGGCTAGATAGCATTTCACTGGAACTATGAACACACATCAGCCTACAATCAGGGAGGAAACAGCAATTACTGTAGTTCATTGAAGGTCCTGTATTGTAGAAAGCGAGATTTCCATGTTTATTTTGATTATAAAACAAGAGTAAGTGCTATAAATACTCGGCGTATATAAAAGTATCGAAACAGTCCATGGAGAAATGCACACAGCCTGTATTCCGAAACTGTGCCTTAAAATGATGCGTCAGGACATCTATAAATTTGTAATGTTACAACTGCATAGTCGCTGCCCTCAGCATGGCCCACCTGGACCCACCGTCCAACCTTGCAGGATTTGGTGTCTCTGAGTGTTTACCTGAAATTTGCCATATTTGTATTGGATCTGTATTATGGAGCCTTAGTGTGTTGTTCCAATGATCTTTTCAGCTTTTCATCTTTTGAACTTTATTCTTCTACTGATCGTACTTTTATTTGTTGTTTATTTGTTGTTTACATGTTGTTGTACAAGTTACACTGGAACTGAAAACCAAATATTATTATGGCAGTGTGTGTGACTGTTCGGAGACTTTAAACTGCATTCACACAAAGTCAGCAAGATGGGGAGAACAGGAAAATCTCCCATTATTTCAACTTGAAAGTGTTCACTCATTACTCCAATATGGTTAACCCCACTACTAGCCTTGTAGTCATATCCTTTGAATAGGCACTGAGTTAGCTGCTTAGTTAGATACTGTTTCTGTTTCGTATTTGTAGGAGTTTGTTAACAAGTGACATCACATACAAACTAACTATGTATAGTTGATTTTAAATGAGCTGAATCGTGTGTATTTGTACTGATATTAACTACAAGTAAGAGTGACCTTGTAGCCATTCGGCCACAGCTTTGTTGACACTACAGTAGTTCTTATCACCAAGTAGGAGTCAGGCAGTTACTAGGAGGTTGACATAAACATTCATTCCAGCTGTTAGTTATGGTCTAAAGAATATTTTGTGAATGCAGTACACACTCACTCATGCTCAAACATTTACTTTAATCGAACAGGTGATGTCATTTGTTATATGTTTCATTATTTTTTGCCCTATAAAACTGGATTAATGTGAAACTGACAAATGAAACACTGAACATCAAACATTGATAATAATCAAAGAACAGGAAAGTTAAATGTCAGTTTAACATGAACCACTTAAACCAGACATTTCAGCCATGTACAACAGTGGATAACAAACAAGGAACAGCTCAGCCAGACAGTGGTAGAGTGCTGTCATTACCCATGATAGCTAATGATTTTGCCCCATCATTAGTTTCCTGTGCTAACGATTTTGTACCCAAACCCACCCAAAACATGCTAACATACTGCCAGCCTAAGTAGTGCTTTTGGGGGCTATAATTGGTGTTTTGTCTAATTGAGCACTATGGCTAAAAGCTTTCCACAGACTCTGCATCATTTGTGACGTGGAGGAGTTTCATTTGCTAGAGCAGAGTTGTTCTGTGTTCAGTTTCTACTAGCTGTGTTGTGTGACCGCCTTCTATCATTGCCTGTGACTCCTCTGTCCACATATCTATCTATGTCGTTGTCTCAAAGACTTATCCCTCTGCCCAGTTAAATGAGATTTTATGGTCATTAACTGATCCAGGCTATTATACTAATGCATCAGGGTGGTTCCGGATTTGATAAATGATTGGAAGAAGATAATGAGACTTACATAGACATCTAGTATTAGCAGTGGCACATGGAAAGACAGAGAAGATATTGGAAAAGGATGTTTTTTTCTAAATCCAAAGCAGACACCGTTGGCGCTTCATGAGTTTCCCTTTGCACTGGGAGCCTCGCTGAGCACTTTTCAGTCTCACTCTGGGTTTTGGACTTAAAAATTCATGCAGCCTCATAAGGTTTGAGCTTATAACCTCAAAAAACACAGTCCTTTCAAATCATGAGCTACTTGGTCAGACAATTTACCCATATCTTCTAAAGCCTTTGGATGCTTTTATGCTGCTTCAAAATTCACAGCAGATCCTGAGGCTCAAACCAAAGACCTCAAGGGACCAAAGCAGTTGTCTCACTCCCTGACCTTTTTGAAGAGAGACATTTGAGCTCTATTTCTTAGAGATTTTGATTCTTTCCTTTGGACACTGGACTTAAAAATGTAATGCACCTCACAGGGATTAAACCCACAACCTCCAAACTTCTGAATAGTCCAGTTAATCCAATACCTTTCCTTTTGGCCACCATGATCCACCAAAGGTGGTCCCAACTTTTCCTTTGGACGACACCCAAAAGAAACAGTCGAAAACTCCAAGAAAAAGGTTGGAACTATCATTAGCTAGCCCAGCATGTCAGATGACTGCTTGGAAGTTCTGAGGTTTGATTGTCATGAGGCTCAATGAATTCTTAGTGAACTCAGTAAAGTCCATCATTCAAAGCGAAGACTCAAAGTCTCTAAGAAATACAGCTTGCAAGAGACTGTCCAAATGGTTCATGGTGAGGTTGTGGGTTCAATCTTCAGGTAACTCATTGAGTTTTTATCGTCTGATTTCCAAAGCACGGACACAAAAGTCCATTAAAAACACTGTTCAACTGATCCTGACCACATAGCTCAAGGAGCAAGCAGACTATTGAGAAGTTTTGAGGTCAAGGCTTCAATCATTGTGATGCTCTGTCCATGTCCAAAAGGGAGAGCTCAAGTATGTCTTGTTTAGAGGACCACCAACTTTTGAAGTCTTGGGTTCAATGCTCAGGTCCTGCACTAAATTTAAAAGTCCAACATCTAAAGTAAACGCTTAAAGTCTCCAACAAATATTGGGCAATTGTCTTTTCACAACTAGCTCAGGATGTTAGAGGAGGGCTTGGAAGTTTTGAGGACATAGGTTTGCTCATTATTCTCACTGAAATCCAACACCCAAAGATTCCAATGCTCTAAGAAATACATCTCACAAGGCTCTGACCAAAAATGGCTCAGTATGTTAGAAGACTGATGTTAAATTTTAAGGTTGAGGGTTCAATCCTTGGTGATTATTTAAATCCAACATCCTGATGAAAGATTTAAGATGTGTTACAGGACCTCTTGAAATTTGTGAAGATGTGCTTTTGATCCTTATGAGTTTCAATTATAAACTCAAAGTGAAGACTACTTCATTAATAACTACTAATATACACTGCATACACGTTATATAGTTATCACCTTTTTGCCACTATAGTCCTAATATAGAGTGCAACACTACATGATCATTTAGAGAAGATTTTGTCGAAGCAAGATGTTCATATGTTAAAAAAATAAAGTTAAATGATTCATTTTAGAGAGATATCAAGAAAGCCTTGTTTTATATTCATGTCCCAGTCTGTTTTCACCACAAACAGTTCCAATACGGGCTATTGAGGTCCCTTCTTTAATAGGTACATCAGCCAGGCTTGCAAATCACATCTTGTGAATTTTTAAAAGAAAATTACACAACCAGTTTCGCAAATAAATTATGAAGGAGGACCTAAAATATTTCTTTTTTGTTTTTTCCAAAATGATTAAAATTAGTGGTCCACACTTAGTTGGAGTGGTGTGTGTGTGTGTGTGTGTGTGTGTGTGTGTGTGTGTGTGTGTGTGTGTGTGTGTGTGTGTGTGTGTGTGTTGTGTTATTGGCCAGTCTGGCAGCACTCTCAATCCTCAGACAGGCTGTTCTTTGTGTTGTGTCTGATGTCATAATTTGTCTGACGTATGCTTGCCAACAAGGCCCTTTGGTCAAGAAAGTACATACCCCTGTACGCGTGTGTGTGTGTGTGTGTGTGTGTGTGTGTGTGTGTGTGTGTGTGTGTGTGTGTGTTCGTGTGTCAGTAAGGGCAAGTATTCTTGTCACGGACCCTCATCCAGATGGCGCTTCCTTGATTGATGGTTGTCTTTGGGAACAGGAGGGAGAGGCGGTGCCATTGGGAGAGAATTGATAATGCACAGGGGTTTGGGACGGTGGCTGTCCAGACTTGAGCTCTACAGTTGTCACACTGGTCACGGTGTTCACTGCGCAGCAGCAGCAGCCACAGTCTGAGGGGAGGTGAGACACAGTGAGAGCAGAGAGAGAATGCGGAAAAGATCAGAGGCTGTCGGATTACGTGTGGTTAAGTTGGAATGAGTCATTCTGGATGGGTAGATTAAAAGATCATTTTGAATCAATGGGTGATTACGGGAGTGAACGTGCAGAAGGGTCTGGTGGAAAGCAATGCACCATTCAACACTTTGGAGGATGTAGATATCTGCCAGCAAAGACACTGCTGAAATCACTCGCACAGACTGCTTTGATTAATATTAATAGGAAAAGCACACTCTGCATCTGTCTCTCTCTCTCTCTCTCTCTCTCTCTCTCTCTCACTCTCTCTCTCTCTTTCTCTTTTTTTTTGTTTTTGTACATGTCTGACTGTCTACCTCCCTCCTCTTCTGTTCTTGTTTTTGTCTCTGTTGCTAGTCTGTGAGAGGAATTCTGCCATGGGTTTTATTCTCTGGGATTCCACAGACCCATCCTTCAGAGAGCTGCCAAAGTACCACAGGCAACAAATAGGACTGACAGTGTTTTGATCATATAGCCCTAAAGCACAAACACACAAAATAGTAAATCAGGGATTTCATAAACATGTGATGGGGTCTCATGCATTTGATGATCATTAACAGGAACCTTTATTTTACTGTCCTTTAATTGTAACCCCTCATTTGAATGACTTGGACCAAACAGATGAAGCCTGGGGAGAAAAGAGGGACAAAGCACATGATGAAAAAGTAGGGCAGAATTAAAATAACCGGGGTCATGAAGAAAATGAGTGACAGAGCAGCAGCAACAGGAGATATCTTTGTGGTTGCTGCAATAACATGACGTTGCTGGATAACATACAACAACAGAAATGTTATGCTTTCTTATGAATTCGGTGCACATGACCTGCATTTTAGCTTTTACAGTACAGCAGGGGATTGGTTAAGATTTACCTTTATCACACTTTCAGAATAAAAATAACTCCTATCCATATGCACGTAACCTGCTCATCTATCTATCTGTGTGCACTGCATGATAACACAAAATGGCCATGTGAGGAACACTGACATATTATCAGCTTATAAAGTTGTTGTAGAAAACATGTTAGCAAACAGATTACACATGTGGCAGATACAGAGCAACGTTAGAGTTCATTTGGAGTTATGTTTCTGGTCACCTAATGAGTGTAAGTCTAATATTTTGTTTCAGTATCCACCAACTCTTTAGCTGCAAATGCTTCACTGTGTTCACCTGCTAGTTGCTATTTTCTGTCTGTGTTATGTTTGGGACTGAGCAGTTAGTGTCCACTTGGTTTATTTGTTTTTTTGATGAAAACACCTGCTTGCTACAGCTGGGTACAAGGCTGATGAGAGCAGTGAGACTGAACTGTGGTTCAGAAAGACGCTGAAATCCTCTGTAGAGCTAAGGGAAACCGTAGGTGGGACTGTGGGTTTGTCAGTTCGATTGACCTCGTTCACATTATGCATGATCATTCCATCAATTGTTGATGTAAACATTTTGATTAGAGCAGCTTTAAAAGTATGGTGGATCCAGAAGTTGGGGATTGGAGGGTTAAAAAAACAATTTAGTGCAAACTGTCCTGACTCACTGTTGTTTTTGTGGACGGCCTCATTGATGTAACCTTGTCACAGAGGATTACGTGATGCTGATTAAAACCATGTTGTTGCTGAGGCCAGAACCAGCCACACGCGTACCTGAAACTGCAGTGGAAATGTTGTAATTGAAGTAACTCAAGGGTAGGACATGCATACACTATGTATGTGTGTGTTTGTCTGCATGTGTACCTGCATATATACATAGGAATTAATTTTGCTTTGTTATTTGCATTGTACTGATTAATAAACATCAATAACATTCTGCCATCCCAAAATGTTTGCGTGTGTGTGTGTGTGTGTGTGTGTGTGTGTGTGTGTGTGTGTGTGCCCTTGCACATTTGTCTATACATCTGTTTGCATGTGAGTGTGATTCCAGGGGCTGAAATACGGCAAAAAGTTACCTAGTGTAATGAGGCCAAGGTGATTTATAAGAGCAGAATGCTCCATTACCCTGCTCCTACATGCACACACATACACTTAAGAATGGGACTATGACAGCTGGTTCACTTTATTTTAATGGCTTGCCAATTAAAAGGAAAGTGAAACCGTGCATTGGCACAGCCAGACCTCTGCAAATTGGTTCAAGTTTCAGAATCTATGTTTGGTGATGAGATGTGGAGGCTGTTTACCAAAACCTCAACCTGACATGTTAAAAGATGTTTTGTAGCTTTGAATCGAGAAAGAATATGATTTGTTAGGTGTGAATTCTTTGTGGGAGAACAGACTGGCTCAGACAATCAGCTGAGAGGTAGGGCGGGAGGGGGAGAGGCAGACAGAGAAGAGACAAGGAGGGGGATAGAGCAATCGAGAGTGTGTGAGAGACAGATGCAGGTAGTCTGTTAGCATATTAGCGTCTCAGTGGAGGACAGGCAGACAGGTGAAGGTGGAACAGAGTCAACTTGAGTGAAGTCTGGTAGTCACACCACTCTAGCCACAGGGAGAACTGCTTTGGCTCAGACACGCTCACCATTAACCTGTACTGACGTTGTTTAGACAGCAGGGAAAATAGCAGTGAAAAGAGGCAGGAGAGAAGCCAGGACATTAGCATCACAGGCAGTGATCAACAGGGACTTCAGGCTCACACAGCACTGAACTGTTCAGACAACAACAACGCAGCAACAGATAATGACTCTACTGGTGAAAAAACAGAGGGGTAGGTGTGGGTCAAGATACTGACCTTTCTGAATGCAACTGATAAAACGCAGAGAGGAATTCTCACTACTACACGACTAATCATTCTGATTAAACCTTTATCCTAATATTAATACTTTATCCACATAATGTTTTCACATGTCTGTCTCCAGCAAAATACTCTACGATGTTTCTTTCAAACACATAATAATAGTGATGATAGACATAGAATGTTATCCAGATCAGGTTGCACTGCATCATAAGTGATTCTGGAGAAAAATTTAATACTGTATTATTGTACAACTATAACGGATTGAGCAGCCAGATAATCACATTAAAGCCACTGACCTTGCCCTTTAGGAGATTAGAGGAACATAACCATCATAGGAAAAACATTCCCCAACAAAGCCTTTTTGATCCATCACAATGTTGTCTTTACTTTTCTCCAAGTCTTCTTTAATTTCCCTGCAGCTTTGCTGAAAGTAAAGATTTCAAGGCAAAAAAAATCTTGTTTTGAGATTTTCTTTAGTTAGATGCTTATCATGGATTCGTCAGAGAATGTAGAAGGTTTTTCAAATGATGGAATTAAAACTCTTGTTATAACTTTTCAATGTGTCTATTAGTTCAAAACTCTTCAACTTGGACCGTGTTTTATTTTTAAAGTGACATTGCATGATAATGGAATTTTAGGGACACCAATACAAATACAAGAAAGGTCTGTGAAAGTTTTGTTAATAAAATCCTAATTGTATGAGAAGAAAGACACATATTTGAGATTGAAGACATAATATTTTGAGAAAATGGTGAAACCTTGTAGTCATCATCCCACATTTGGTACAGAAAAGCTCACAGGCTGCTCCCACCTATTTACTAAAAATGTCAATGTAACAACTCATATAACAATTACAATGACTTTTTCTACCAGTTCTTTGGCTTTATTCACAAAATGTCAGATTATTTTGCAATTTATTTATTGTAGTTTATTATTATAATTATTCCCAGTATATATAGTAAAACGGTAAAGTGTTTAAAATCTGTTTAATGTGACCACTAAAAATCTATGTATTCAAAGAATGTTTGGGGGATTTTATGCTGTATTGTCACAGTTAATCACATGCACACACACACACACACACACACACACACGGCTGGAGTTGACTAGCTCGTATCTAGTCACCCAGAGGGAATGTGCCCTGAAAATCAAAAGACATTAACCAATTAGTGCTGATCAATAGTCACAGCCATACAGGGATGAGCCAGACTAGGAGCACTGTTAATGCGTGCCTCTAGGCCAATTGGCAGACTGGGAATACGAGTCCTCTCAGCTCTCAGCCAATGAAAATGCTGGAAGAACTCTTGACACTCTGCTGCTCTCCAATGCAAAGTGCCTCTCCCGCTGTAGCTAGGCAGAACGACCTGCATGAGGAAATAAAAGGGAGCGATGGAGAGATAGAGCGAGATGAGGAGACGAAAGGAGGAGAGAGAAGAGAGGTGGGAGGAAGAGAGGGAAAGTGGAAGAGTGTATGTGTTAGGTTGTGAAAGCAGGTGTCATAGTGGGCCACAGTGGGCAGCAGGTAATCTCACTGAGATAAGCAGTAGCATGACAGCCAACCTTTAATTCCCCATGGGAGGTGGTACTGTGGAGGTGTCGCAGGGTTGGTCTCCGCATCCCTTGGAAGTAGATTTATATAAAGGAGTAATGGGAGGAGATGGCCAGAGGATGCATTTTGATGGGGGAAGATTGAGGCGAGAGAAGAGGAAAGAACGGAACAGACAAAGGCAGAGAGAGAGAGAGAGTATTACTTCCGTTTTGCACATTCTGCACACATACATGAACATGATCACATACACAGATCACAGCAGCACCACCGTGTCTACACTGCTCTGCATTCATGATAAGGAGAGCAAATATCAGCATGGGGCTCGGGATGTATGTGGGATTGAGGTGAAAGGAAGGGAATGAAGGAGAAAGGGGGAGTAAAAATCTAAGATATTACACCTATTCGGGGGAGTGTTCAGTGGAGCAGGCATTATGAGAGTGTAAATTACATTCCCTCCTTCTCCCCTTGGGCTGCCGGCTGCTGGATGAATATAATCACCCTCAGCACCGAGCACCCAGACACACACCTCACTGTCTATAGACACAAGCAGAATATTAGATAGAGTGCCATGATGTGTGTATGTTTATTGTCACAGTAGTCTCCAGTCCTGTATCGATCCTGGATCAGTTCTCCATCCGGTTCTTTTCCGAAATGATGTAAAATATTGACACATAACTCATTCATCTCAATTGGGAGAGATCAATAGTGATTCACTGGGCCTTGTAAAACATCCGGCATCAAGTGGCGTAGCTTCTAAGGTAGTAGGACAGAGGAGAGTGTGGGTCTTTCCTAACTGAAATTGCCAAAACAATTCCTCTTTGGTTAGAGGAAGAGTGCAGCAGCAGTTCAGGTGGCAGGTAAAACGCTGAGCTTCTCTCCTCTTTGTCTTTCCTTTTCATTTCCTGTTCCTATTTTTCTTAACAACTATTAAACAAAGGGATAAGTTCCTTTCCCTTTGAACTTAAGTCTCTTTTCCTTGTAATGTAATTTGTCTCAACAAAAGAAGACATTTATAAATGTAATCAGACTGACAGTTCCCTGCAGAGGTTGAAGAAGAAAGCTGAAACAACTGGTCTATTAATTGATTAGTTGATTGACAGTAACTGGCAGCGATTTTTAAAAAAACAACAAAAAAAAAAACAATGGAAATTTTCATTTATTTAATTTATTTCACTATTTTATCAGGGATGGAAAGAGTATTGGAAAATTGAACTCAAGTAAAATTACTTGTGTAACAATGCACTCAGTGCAAAATATAACCTGTCCACTCAATGAATCCACAGATTAATGGATAATAAAAAAACAATCATTGATCGCAGTCATATTGAACACTCAAAAGTTCACGTAAAATAAGTGTAAAGTGAGCAGAGTATCCATATCATCATGGGGACAGTGATGTCTCTCTCTGTTTCGCTGTGTGTATTCCAATCTGTTAGCAGAGGCAGATAGACAACTAATCCTCTTTATCTTTGCTCTTGAAGCTAATTTGTCTCTCGATGGGACCTTGAGAAAACAGGGGAAGGTAGCGAGCATGCAGCTTAGGTCACAGAGGGGGAAAAGCAAGCAGAACTGATCGGTCTTCTTTACGACAAACCCAGATGTCAGGAATGTTAGGTCAGCGCCTGCTAAATGAGAGGGCAGCAACTTGGGTTAAGGCTCATTACTTCTTTACATTAGGAAGCACTATACTAATTCGCTTCTTTCCATGTTTCTATCCACCTTTATCCCTCCCTCTTTTCTATTTCGTCCTCCTTATCTCCTCCTCCTCCTCTCTCACCGCAACAGGGCCGCTGTTCCAGGGAGAACTGTAAGTACCTGCATCCTCCTCCTCACCTAAAGACCCAGCTGGAGATCAATGGAAGGAACAACCTCATCCAGCAGAAAAACATGGCAATGCTGGCCCAGCAGATGCAGCTTGCTAATGCCATGATGCCTGGCACACAGCTACAGCCAGTGGTGAGAGAACACATATGCAAACGCAAATATACACATCTGTAGTTGAACACTTAATTCCCACACACTGAAATTTAAATACATCACAAGTGTGCAGGGCCCTTTTGTTCATATGTGGATAACTGAGTTAACTTGATTCGTTTAGATAATTTGACACAAGCCTGGATTTTTTGGTTCTCTGAAGATGTCTCCGGATGCACTTTAACATAATATATAGGAAAACAAAGATAGATAGATTATTTAATATTGGTATAATTGTCTGACCACTTTCCCACTGGACTTATTTTAGTGATGTTGCTGCATTTCCTAGATCTCAGAAATTACTTAGCAATGTTTTCATATCTGATCAAATTTATGATCACAGCTAAGAAAATAAAACCAAAGTTGTAATAAACTGCAGTTTTTCTTTTAAGATGAAACCTGCAACTGCAGGCTTATTCAGATTATTTGGTGGAATTGAATTTTCACAATATAGAGCATACATGATAAAAGATGCAAGGCAATAAAATCAAATCAGTACACTTAAAAAAAAAGAAATTTAGTTTGCAGTACTATCTGCAAAAGAGATGAATCAGCAAAAACTTTCTGTTTTAGCATTTAATTTATAGCATTTTGAAAGGATTTTTTCATTTAAAGTGAGATTGATTCCACAACTCTTGAACTGGAAAGTTGCTGGAAATGTGTTATCCCTTTAATCTGCGGTTTAAGAGTTCTTGTAATCTGCTTTATGGGGGTTTCATTTAATTGAATATGTCTAAGGTAAGAATATTATTTAAATCAACTTATAATGTAATTTCTAAAGCAATTCTGCCACGGCAGCCAGTCATGAGTGCAATCATCATGATCAGCACAGGACTGCTGATGGTTACGACTCTCTACATGTTTTCTTTATTTCAAATTAACTTCAGCCAAGATGAACAAATAAGTTCTCTAATTGTGTTTGAGGAACCAGGTCAGCTGGATGAGAACTAACAGGATCAGTTCATTTGAGTGTGAAAGTTCAGCCTTGACCTTAAAAACAGTAGTTTCACAAACACAGTCTTAACTCATGATCCGCTTTCTAGCTTTTTCCTTCTCAGTGGCAAGTAGCCACTCCAGAAAAGGCTAGTAAGTTGACTTTGAGTTATTCATTTAAATTCATCATGTCAGCCTGGATTAAATAAGCAATGTTTGAAGAAGAGGGCTCAGAATTGAATCACTACTGTTGGTGCAGGAGTTATTTTATACAAAAATCAATAGTATCATGTTGTTATTACGCACATTAACACACTCTCAAATCCACGCATGCACAGACACATGCACATGCAGCACATTACCTCAGAAACTGCTCTGTAACGCCGCTGCATGCGCCAAGGATCTTCAAGGTGACGGCGGGAGCCCCGGTCAGCTAGTTCAAATGAATTCTTCCCTGTCCTGTCCGTGAGACCTTACAGAGTCAGTGAGATCTGTCAGTCAGACTTGAAGTAAATCCTGTGTCTTCCCCTCTGTCCCTTCATGTTTAAGAGAGAGCAGTGGTGTGAATTTGTCTCAGCTATTCAAAAGAGCTTCAGATGCTGCATGCTTGGACGCACACACGTATGTGCACACTTAGCCGATGGCTTATCACCCTCATCTGGGGAAGAGGGGCAGTGTCGAGAGGCCCATTGAGAGGAACAGAGAAAACCATGACAGGGTTTAAAGAAGCAATAGATCTCCCTGGGACTGCAAAGTCCTCCCTTTCTGTTTGTGTCATGCGGAGAGAGAAAGTAAGGAGGAAGAGGAGGAGGAAGACAGGCTGACAGAGAAGGACACAGCAGAAGAAGAAAGGGAGGACTGAATGAGGCAGGAAGAGATAAATGGACAGAGTAGAGAAAGGTAGGTAAAGTGAAGAAGATAGGACGACAGCAGTGAGGAGAGATGGCTTTAGACCTGCACTACAAAGAAGAGTCAAGAAAACAGAGCCATGTTGTGTGCAAAGAGAACAAAGGGTAAGACTGGGTACTAGCCTTTCCAGGAATCAGGCTTTCTTCCTCTATCCCTCCCCTGTGTCTTTAGCTTAGTTTCCTGCCCCCATCTTCAGTATCTCTACCACATTTTATCTGCTGCTCTCCCACTTTTTTTTTTTTGTCTCTACTTGCCCCCCTCTTTCTCCAAGTGCGTAGGAGAGTGCTTTCATTTCATGCATGGAACTGTACAGAGGGTGAACTAATTAGGGTCCATTACAGTTGGCTGTGAGTGATGGTGCTCATGATGCTTTTTATTACAGACTCATAGTTATATCTATCTACAGAACTGTATCCTCACTCACTCACTCACTCACTCACTCACATTTAAAAACAAAAACAAAAAAACACCACCAAAATAAATTTGGTGTACTTGTTTGGTGCAGACAGTGTATAAAAAAAGCTAAATCAAACCACAAAGTCAGGGCATTCCAGTGGTGTCTCACGTCTATAATTAGATGTATTTCCATGTTTTCGGTGGGGGTCAAGCAGGGATAGTCTAGTGTTGAAAAGTGATTGCATCATAACAAACAAAGCCTAGAGTGTGCTCAGTGTAGCTGATATATATATATATATATATATATATATATGAATTCAGGTTTCTTCTTCCTCAGTGGATAAATTTGATGATTAAACAGTAGAGATGTGGTGAACATTTAGAATCAGTAGCATCTTTAAAATCACAAACTCAAAAACTGTCTTTTTTAAGTCTTTTATTAGTGTTAATGGAGCTGCAACTTCCAAGTCTGAAAAACGAAGCCAAGACAGAAGTACCAAAAACTGCACTAGTATGACCAGTGTCTTATGTTAACTAATGTTATTGAACAATTATTATTGTTGAACAAGTCTGTTACTATAGAAATGATCAGCAAAACAGGGTTATTATACAACGTTAAAGACTGTGCCAGTTTAACATTTTAAACATTGATTGCATAATGTTTTCAAATTTCCCAGGATCATTTGACATCAGATTTAAAAAAAGACACGATTTCATGACCTAGCATGACACTGAAACACTGCTCTAAGTCATCACGTTGCTTTTGAGCTCTCTATTTAGTTCTTTGAAAGCAACTTTTGTGGTTCTCCCTCAATGCACTGATGAAAACGTCTTAGTATTTGGTTGTTACATAAAATTTTGATATGGAAAGTTTTCTTTGATCTGTAATCTTAGAATCTAACTTTTAATTGAGTTGTATTTGTAATGCCTTTCAATATACTTTTCTAGTTTGGATGCAGAGTAAGTAAAAAGGGAAATCTTTGTAAATAGAAGATTGTCAAGCAAGCACCACAGTACACACACATAATATCACTGCTGTGATACAAATTGCTGACAGGAGGCATGCAGTGAGAATTTTTTTTTCTGTTCCTACAGTGTAAATATGCTCAATTTCATATAATCGTTTTGAATCTGTTGTGATTGTTATTTATATCAAGAATCTGTATGGTCTTATCATTATTGGAAACAGTTCAATGGTAAGTGAGGAGACGTTACAGAAAGGCTCTTAACAAGGTCACAAACTTCTTGCAGGATGACATCACTGCATAGTTAAATCCTCATGACTGTGAGTCTTTTCAATGATATCATACTAATCTTATCCCAACCTTGAGCTATGAATGTCTCAAACTGATGTCTGAGCACCTTGAGAGAGGCAAATCTACTTTTCTGGAGCATCTTGTGATAGGACATAATTCTTCAAACATCCCAGAGAGCAGCAGTAGAAGAATTAGAAAGTCCACGCCATTATTCCTGACTTCTCTGAGTCATCCCAGAGCAGCGATGAGGTTTTGAGAGGAATGTAGATGTCCAGCTCTGGCTGCTGCTGTTCTATTACTCACTGTGTCGTGTTGGCAGGGGCTCAAGAGACAATCCTCAGACTGGGGCTGAGGTCAGGAACGTGCAGGGGAAATTTGCAGTGTGCTATGTCAGCTAGCATACTCTTTATGCTCCCTCTTGGAGAATGCCTTTCCCTTTCAAACTGCAGCACAACACGTACATTGTTGTATAGTATAGTATAGTATAGTATAGTATAGTATAGCCTCTCTCCCCCCCTCACATGCACACACAGCTTGACGTCCCTCATCCTTATTACTCCTGTCCTTATGATCTCTGGTGTATGAAGCGTGATTCCATCTGATCCATGTAGGGGGGATGTGACACCAGATACAAAGCCTAGGCTTCCTCTTTGTGTCAGAGTAAATGAAAGACAAGCAGCCATCAAACAAGGCACATTGTTTTGCTTCAGATGTAAGCCCATTAATTGTCTGTTTTTGCCATCTTCTTTTTCTCCACATCCACCACCACTCTTCCTATCCTCAGCTTGGCTTTTGATAATTGCATACATCTGTTATTTCACCGTCTACTGTCATATAACTTCAAGTGCTGTAAGAGCGAGAAAGGATGGCATTATACTTATTGACAGATATAACTGAATATTCAATTTTCATACATAGACTTTGTGAGAAATCTGGGATGATTTTGCAAAGTTTTGACCAACTCTGTCATTTTCCATGTGCCCACAGCCCATGTTTTCAGTCACACCCAGCCTTGCAACCAATGCCAATGCTGCTGCAGCAGCGGCTGCTGCGTTTAACCCCTACCTTGGCCCAGTGTCGCCCGGCCTGATGCCCGCTGACATCTTGCCCAGCGCCCCTGTACTGGTCACCAGCAACCCCAGTGTCCCCGTACCTGCTGCTGCTGCTGCTGCTGCACAGAAACTCATGAGGACAGACAGACTGGAGGTGAGAAACACACACACATTTATGCTGACAGTCGAAGGGATAAATAGGAAGAATATGACCACATAAGGACATACATACACACACACACACACACACACACACACCACTGATCACACAGATGAGAGGATTTGCATAATTATTTTGTCACTTTCATATCAGTCACAGATTAAAAGATAGATTAACAAAACTCTAGTAAACACTGCACCCGGTGAGGATCTTTTTCCCAGCTATACAAACAGATTGGGCTTTGAAATGTGGGCTGTGCTTATTTGAATATTAAAGGCATGGGTTGGAAAGTCTTGCTTCAACAGTCTCTGTTTGTAGACTTTAATTATGTATCTGGTACACAGTTTCTTTTACAGTAACTATATCCCATTACCATAATACAGTTATTACCCAGACTTAAGCAAAGAGAAAGAGGCGTTAATGAGAGTATCCCTCTACAAACAATACCGTCGCTGCATCCCATCAACAGGCAGGAGACAACATTGTTTGACACAACCTCAAGTTATACTGTACCAGTGTGTAATTTTCTGAAAAATCTTTAATTCTTCTATGAAAGCAATCAGTCATGAAACCTGATGAGCGCTGTTCCTCTAGCTGTTTTCAGATAATCATTAATTGGACAGTAAGTCAATCTCATCCATTATGTAGCCCCACCCGGGGAACACTCGCGGCAGAATAATGGGGAAATCGTTGGAGGCAGGCAGGAGGCGTGCGAGAACGTTAGGAAGGTTACATTTAAAATGTAACATTGGGTGGCTGGGTAATTAATGGAGGTGAGGTTGAAGAAGTCTCTTGGCCCGACTAACAAGTGGACGACATGCAGAGTGAGGGAAAGGGTCAGTGACAGGAGAAAAGATAGGAAATCAATTCGTAGACATGTTATGTTTATCAGGGGAGGGGTTGGGGCAAGCAGAGAAAAGGCAACAGAGACAAAGGACAGAGTGGTGCCTGAATTTCACGGAGGAGTCATGACTGGTGAGAAAATTTAAGTTTTGGAAAATTGGAGGCAAGAAGTTGTTGTTAATAGAAGAACATGCAGGTCTTGACGCAGACTGGCAACTGAAGGGATTGTCTGGCAAAGGATTGATAGCATTCTGCACCAAAGTCCAATAAACAGACAAACAGATATGAAATATTTATTTGCCAAATGTAATAATTGGCAGTAGAAGCAAAAATCTGTTAATTTTCAGTGTTTTTCCCTTCTAGATATTTGGGGCCAGTGGTCAACACTGCCTGTAGAGCTCAGCCCTGTGTGTGCTGGTGAAGCGTCTTTATTGGGAGAATTCATATCCTAGCCTCATTTATCAGGAACTAGGTTTGCTAAAAATATCTTAGAGAAAAGGGCCAGCCATATTTTAGTTTCTAGTGTGTAGTTCAAAATAAACATAGCTGGAATTCAGTGGACTGACACACATAGCAGTCAGAAGATATGTTACAGACCGTTTCCTTGAGGCCGAGAGAAATTCCTATTTTAGAAGACAATCCTCCAGACTGTTTTCCTGAGAAATGTTTTCCAGCAGTCTCTCTGTCTCTATCTTGTATAGAGCCATACTGCAGCATTTCAGCATGCATAAAATCATATGTTGCTTACCTGCAACCATGGTGATGTAAATGGCTCAAAGGGACAGTTACCATGGGGACAGAAATATGATTAACAGGCCATTTATTTGTTTGTCCAACTCAGAACTTTCACCGGGTTAGCTCTGTCTAATGCATGATTAGCTGCTGTTCAGAGAAACACACCTGGTTCAGAGAACATCCGACTGTCTTCCCTTTCTTCACTAATTTTTTTTCTATGCCGGCAACACTCACTTCAACGCCCAATGACTCTCACTCTGTCTCCTTGATCCCCATCTCTGTCCTTTACTCTTTATTCATCAGCCACTCTTACATTCTCCTTTCTCTCCCTTGTTTCCTCCCTCACTCCCTCCCTCCCTCCCTCCCTCCCTCACCCGCCTCTCCAACATCTGCCTGACAACAAGGCAGTCTGTTTTTTTTTTGTTTTTTTTTTTAAATAAGACCAGTAGCAACAGTGGTGATCATAGCAGTGGTGGGGAATTAATGTGTGTGAGCATGCGTGTGTAGCTGTGCCTTCGTATATTTATATCTTTGTAGACGACTCCTACCCCGTTGCTCACGCAAATCAGTGATTGTGGATGATGAGCTGTCATGAAAGGAGACAGAGCAGGTTTGGTTTGTAGATAACTGCGCTGGTGGCCTTTTGTCTGGCAGCCGGTCCACCACAAATCAAATCCTTTATGCATGCAGACAGTGAGACTGGTAAACAGACATTTGGTAAATTTTTTTTTTTTTTATTTCATAATAACTGATTGATCGATACAGCATACCATGAAATGAGATTTCATTGGGTATAGGGTAGGGCAGACTCAAACGGAGATCTTAAGTTATTGCAGAGCTTTTTAAGTGCCAAAATGTAATTCTGTAAAAAAAAAAAAAAATGCTGCCTCATAAATTATATGTGCACCCACCTTGTGTGTGTGTGTTTGTGTGTGTGTGTGTGTGTGTGTGTGTGTGTGTGTGTGTGTGTGTGTGTGTGTGTGTTTGTGTGTGTGTTTGTGTTTGTGTTTGTGTGTGTGTGTATGTGTCTTAGAGAGAGAGTTATTTTGTGTGGGCTGCTGATTACGTCAGCTACAGCCTCCCTTGAGGGTAACCAGCCCCATATTTCCCAGGAGCCTCATTGGGCTCCTACATTCAGGCTGAGGTAATCACTTTCCCAACTGTTCACGCAGGTGCTGCCCCCTTCTGTTTTGTATAAGAAAGAACATCAACAGAGCTCATTTGAATAATGGATAAAGTTTGTGTGATTGATGAGTCTGTAAATGCTGGTTACGGTCTGTTCTGCTTATCAATCAACAGTAATGGCCAAACCTGTCATTAAGATTGGTTAGCTCTGTCTGGTAAAGTGATTGTCAAGTTCTGAAATGACTGCACAGATTGATTACTTCATCAAATGTGAAGTAAAGTGAACAGTAACTTCATAATGTGTGTGTGTGGGTCTGATGTTTGTGTGTTTTTCTGTACCCAAGTGTCTGTATTTCAGGTTTATGATCAAATTTGTAATGTCATGTAAACAAAATAAAAGAAGTGAAATGTGTGTTTGTGCCCCAGGTGTGTCGGGAATACCAGCGGGGCAACTGTACACGTGGGGAGAACGACTGTCGCTTTGCCCATCCTGCAGATAGCACTATGATTGACACCAACGACAACACAGTCACTGTGTGTATGGACTACATTAAGGGCCGCTGCTCGAGGGAGAAGTGCAAGTACTTTCACCCTCCAGCTCACCTGCAGGCCAAGATCAAAGCCGCCCAACACCAAGTCAACCAGGCTGCGGCTGCTGCAGCCATGGTAGGTATCTGTCCACAGATTACACCACCAAGAAGGACGCAAGCAAAGGAACATCTAAAGTATCATGGCCTCCTCAGCCCTGTGCAGCCAGAGGAATTACACTTAAATCAAATAACCAGTATTGTTATGTTAAAAATCAAGGACAAGCCAGTCTTGATTTTTATGTGATGACATAAAACAAATCATTAAGCTCTTCTAATTTTGATGTGGGCCACATAAACATGACCTGGGTAATTCTATCTGGGTTTTGAGTACATACAGTGTACTACAAACACTTGTGACACAGATGTTGACTGAAACATCTTCTCCCCTGTGCTGTTACTCAAGCTCCTTGCACACATTCCAGTCTCCACTGTCCCTGCTCCCTTCAGTTCTGACACAATGCACTCAATACACACACAACGCACTATGAAGATACAGTCGATGTGTGCTTTATTAGCGGCAGGCTGTAGTGATCATGCTAGTATGTGACTGAGACTACTGCTCCCCTCCTCCTGCTCCTCCTTGTTTTGCTGCTTTATTAGTTCTACAGTGTATTTTGCTGCTGTTCAAGGTCAGTAGGTACATTAAATTGTTAACTACTGTTCATTCCAATCCTGTTTCTGCAATGCAGTGATATTTTTTTTTTTTTTATAAAAGGACACAATGAGGTTTTGCTGAGCCAAGTATAATAGATTCATTATGCAACCCAGAAAGGAGGATAAACTTGATCTCAGTTAGCCCTTCACCCTTAAATTATTCCATAAAGTCAAATTAGTCATAATATTTGAACATTACCAGTACTTTTTTTACCTCTCTTCTCTGTGTGATGTTAATTCTTTTAGTCTTAATTAGCTTCAATGGCATTTAAAATGACAATTAGTGGTGGAAAAGCTAATTTTACAGTGTGGCCACAGACTTGGATTAGTTGTATAGCACACTTACAAAGTGCTTACACAAAGGATATGAAACATCAATTAAATTATACGGGAAACAGTAAAGCCAAATAAATGACAATAAATAGAATAAAATAGTATAATAAAGACCAGGAAATATCAAATCATACAAATTATACAGTGTAAAAAGTAGTGTTTTTATCTGATATCTGAAAGAACGTCCTGAAGCAGCTTTCGAATACACCAGCTTTATATTTAAACAGGAAATCTTTATGTTGGTAATGGATGATTAATTGTGCCAGTTTTACAAAAGGTATTTGTAATTCGAACTTGCACAGTGTTTGACTTTGTTCAGAAAGTGGTGACAGCAGGTTGTCCAGTCACAGCAGACTGTAAGTATACCCAGCATCCGGAGCAGGAGCCATGTAGCCATATATTACATGATGAGCCTGTTCGGAAACAGTAATATAGAATTTCCTTAAATTTGAATGTAACAAATCTGGTTAATCCTCCTTTCTGGACTAGAACACCATTGCACTCAAAGTTGTAGCTTGTGAAACAGAATTTTCCTCTGACAATAAATTATGTGAAGGGCCATAATTCTTTTCAGTAACCCTACAGCCATTAATGTGCATGCCCTAGTCTTGTTATTGTTGTATATTGCATTTCAATGATTTGTTTTTTTATTTGTTTGTTTGTTTGTTTTTTTTGTTTGTTTTTTCTCACCAACCCACACTGCACTGCTGCCCCCATGATGCACCTCCGCTTGCTGGTTTATGTTAATGCGCTTGAACCCCATTGGCCCATTGCCATCATGTGCTCGCTGCCTGCTAATTAAGACTCAATCGGCTGTCAAATCACTGAAGCGACCCCTCGACGCAACTTTTGACCTGGTACTTTGACCTTTCACCTTTTAGCTTGGCATGTAGCTGTGATTTAGTGGATATGCTTTTGTAGTTCTAAAATACAGTAGATACTTAATGATCTGAACTGAGGAAACACTGCGGGGTGATGAACTGATTGCAGCCATTGGTTGTGTAACATAAACAAATTGATCATTTTGAATATTAATTTAAAACATCTGTGGCCAAAAAGGAAAAGGACTTGAATAGGAAACCCTATACAATTTTCACTGTCGATGGTCAGCTCATCACCTTAAGTGAATTTAAAAAGCAATTAATTGCTGGCATGAAAATGTAGTATTTTAGTGTCTGTTAAGGTATGGTAGTCTTTGCATGATTTTGTCACTTCCCATAATGCATGTGTAATTGTTTAAGAGGTGTCATGAGAGTCTTAACATGGCTTATAGTGTACTATTATCATGGAGTTGGCAGTGCAGCTTTCCCTAACTACATCATTTCTGTTGATGGTCCAACAATCAATACAATAACTTGTATTAAAGCTGTCATGATAGTTCTGTTTACAGAAAGATTTATATAGATATTATATTGTGTGCAGTTTTTAAAATCATATCATGAGGTTGATGACATTGTGTTGAGGATTGTGTTTTGTTGTCACTAGCAAGATAGACATCACAGTTTGTCAGCTAGCGCCACTGTCTTGCTCTGACAGAGGTAGTGTAGTCCACTGCTTGCTTGCCAGTGTTTGTAATAATAGCTGTTTGGAAGGGCAACTTTATCTTCTAACGAAATTCTTTCTTCTCTCTGTCCTGAATGTCACTGCTATCATCCTTTTATTTCCCTCACTTCCCATCCCTTTATTTTGGTGTTGTCCCCTCATCAGGGGCTCCCTCCCGTCTTGCCTCCTTTACCAAAGAGACCTGCACTTGAAAAAGCCAACGGTGCCACCACAATGTTCAATGCTGGCGTATTCCAGTACCAACAGGCCCTGGCCAACATGCAGTTTCAACAGCAGGCTGCCTTCATACCATCAGGTAAGGTCTGAGCTTTCTTTAACCCATGTTTGTGGCAGTTATCCCATCAGTACTGGCTGTCAAATCACACGTAGTTTCTCATGAAACTCATTGATTATGTTTTGGCGCAAGCTGTGAATGGCTGAATGACTGTGTGATTTCATTGTTGGTGACATGATGGAAACACTTGCATGGACTTAATTGCACATGTGTGTGCAGGGTTGTTGTTTTTTTAAGACACTGTAACTACTGTCTTCTGCATATTTATTTAGCATAAGAGCTTAGTTTCACACATTGTGATAGAATGGTCTTTGTTCCTGCCATAGCAAAAGTCGTCCATATTCTGTTAATATCAGTATTATTAATGGCTTAACTATATATCATTTCTACTGTCTTTTATTGCCTCATTTTTGATTGATTATCTATTATCTATTTCTTTTTCTGAAAGTGTTTCCATTTCACATAATCAACTGAAATTCAAAACCTATCCCAAAAACATTGCAGAAGGGGTTCCCATTATGTTTTTTCGGCCCTAACAAGTATCTCCAGAGCCTCCTGTCAGGCTGTATCCAGCCTCTGCAGTCAGGGCATCCTGACAGGCAAAACCCAGAGAACCAAAAGCTGAGTGCATCTCATTATAGTGAGCACAGAATAACAAGGTGAACCAGATGATCGATCAACATTTTTTATCAACCTTTCTTTTCTTTCACCTTGATTTAGGCAGCTGGACAGTGAGATGACACAGTTTAGAGAGCTTTTATTGAGTAAATCAAACTAAAGCTGCATAGTGGGGGAACAGAACAGGGATTTTGCAGAGAGAGAGGACTTGTCTCCCCTCTAGTCCCAGTGAAAATCATGCCCTTAATATACAGCTTGTGCAACACACGCACACACACACACACACAGCTTATTTGAACCACTCTCCTCTGGCCGCTGCGTAGTCATCTTACACTGTGTCCCATATTCTCATCTGACAGCCTAAGAATAGCCTGCCATCGATTCCCGTCTGTGAGAGATTCGAATACTCAGATCCTCATATGTCCCACACTATTGGACTGTCAGGTCACTGCAACACACTTTGAGGATTTTGAAAGCAGGTCATTCAGAACTACCACTGTGCAAACAGCTGCTACACGGCTGACAGGAAAATGGGACCACTGGTAGTGTTTAATTTGCCCTTCTATTTAATGGAGCAGTCAAACAGTAAACTGGGGCTGGACAGGCAGACTACCACGACTGTCCCCACTCTGAGCTTTCATGCACATGCTTCCTTTGCCGTGCTGTATGTCTGTTGGCAGCAACTGTGATGTGTATAAAGCAATGATTAATATGTGTATTTATCAGTAATCAATTTTGTTACATTTTCAGCTATTGCATTAAGGCCAAAGGGTTTAAATAATCAGAGCACTGTTTTAATCCATTATTGTTTGACTTGTAACACTTGTAATGGTTTTTCTTGATTTCTTCTCCTCCCTATTCACTCCACTCCCTGCTGCAATGCATGATGGGCAGGCTCGATATTGTGCATGACACCTGCAACAAGTGTTGGTAGGTGCCAGCTTTCCTTACTGATTATCTCTGAGCTCATTTTAGTCACTCACGTTTCATTCAACTCACCACATAGTGTGAGCACATTCTCCGTTTTGTGAATTCAGACTTTGACATTAAACCAAAATGGCATATGTAATCTCTTTTCAGTGCAAATGATAGGATGGCTGATAAAACATGAAACGCAAATTATGATTTTGAACTTAATTGTGTAATTTCAATTGGGAGCTATGTGTTTTATTATACTCTGCAATACATCTTTGTGGTATGGAATGAACCTCTTCTTGCTCTGCCACAGGTCTGTCTGTCACCTAATGCTTGTTGCAGTTCACCCCCACCCCCCCAACCCCTGCTTCATTATCCTTCCATCCTAAGCTCTCTAACCTCTGGAGCATCTCATTATACTGTCTGGCTATGCGTGCCATGTACACATGAGGACTTATTATTGGTAGTATAAGTTGTGGTAGAAGTAGTAGAGGTTGTTGTAAGTTTAATTTTTGTTTTATGTTTTAATTGGAGTGTTATTGCAGTTTTTTATGGAGGAAGTATGAATATGCCCCAAAATAGACAATAAAATAAGTACTACCATCTGTATTTATATTTTGCTTTTCAATTTGTTAGTTAGTTACCTTGTACTCTTAGGAATTTCTCTGATGTGTCTTCCTGTCGCTATCCCTTGACTCTTGAAGTTTTGTTGTTAGAAAGATCACTAAAACTTTCTCATAAAAATTAAGTGTAACATAAAAAAAAATATCTGCTCTGGTTCAACTGCCTGTGTGATCTTTCCCTCCAAGTACCCATGATGCACGGTGCTACTCCAGCCACTGTGTCTGCAGCCACCACATCTGCCACAAGTGTTCCCTTTGCAACCGCAACAGCCAATCAGGTTTGCCCATCTCCTGTCTCCTCTCACTCTCTTTTACTTCTGGTATCAGCTCTGACTTTTCAGCATCTGTTGGTTGAATTCATTTATTTATTTTTAACCTTATGATTTCAATTTGCCTCTTAATGAAAAATGCATGAATGCATGAGGCTCATCTCTGATCTTTGCAAACTATTCAGGTCAGCAAATACTGTGATTATCTAGATAATTACTATGCTTATCTTTATTATCAATTTAGGTTGAAGTGGTGTTTGTCCTCATTTCCACTGATGTCCCTGTCTCCCTCCTCCTTCTCCCTCCTTCTGTTTATCGCTCTCTGCCTTTTCTTTCTCTCTTTTCCCCCTCTCAATCAGATTCCAATAATATCTGCAGACCATCTGACTAGTCACAAGTATGTGACCCAGATGTAGGAGTCTCAATCAGAACAGTATGTACTTCACCTCTTTTCAACATCTCACACACTGCATTCAGACCAGTAGCCTACAGTCATGGTTACTTTTCTCCCAAACAGCTATGAAATTGTTACATGAAGGAGTTGCAACAACTGCATGTTTTACAGCTGACAATATTGTTTGTTTAGACAGTCACCATTTTTTGTAAACATCTCTATCATCCAGTCATTTATGTAATGCAGAAAAATTTGTCATTTTCTTATTACACATACAAAAACCAAAATGTAAAAAATGACAAGTTGTAGTTTACCTGCCTACCTCACAACAACTACAAGACAACCACCAAATGTGCATATCCCAAAATATCAAACTATTCCTTTGAGCAAGAGGGTTGAACTCAGCACTCAAAGCCACCGGACATCCATTTATTTCCTGTTTGCTAAATCTTACTTGGTCACTGAAGTTTTAGAGGTCATGCGCCATCAGTAGTGAATCAGACCTCCTTTGCTCCCTTGATTCCTCCCTGATGTGGTTTTGATTCCTGTTCAATGTGCGACTTGGCAAGTGCAAAATACATAAGAAGTTGATTATAGCCACTGATTCTTCACTTTGAAAATACAGGAGTAAATCACTCATAAATTGTTCAAATCCAGCCCAATATTCTAAGGAATTACATTCATATTGAACATTTCAGCACCAATCTTTTATTTATGTTCATTAATGGCAACATTTAGTGCAAACACAGGAAGTAATGAGTCCTGAGTTTTCCTCCAGAACTGTGATTAACCTTTTCTTTGCCTTTTTATTAACTGTACAATCTTTCCCTAACTGTAACCAAGTGTTTTAGTTGTCTAATCCATCATGGTAACCTTAACCATCCCACAGCATAGGACATATTATAGAAAGCAAGCAAGCAACATTGTCAGTGGACATAAAAGACTGTTGTCACTGACTGTAATTTGGGTTTTTGCAGAATTTATCAGTATTGATGTTTTTGTCTGGCAGCGGGTTGATGCTGTTTGTCCCTGATGTGAAATAAAGGGTCAGATTTCAAGACAATAAGAAACTCAAGAATCTCAACTCAGCTCTTTTTTACAATTTGTCCTTGTGATTCACTTGTAATTTGCTGTGTCTTGTGAACTTCTTTCCAGATGGAATTGGAGTGTGCCGGTGTCCAGATTAGCGGTCACCCTTCATGCCTGTAACATCAAGAGCAAAACGGAGAACCAAATCTAAACTGGTTTGGAATAAATCTGCATGTTAACATAGGAGGCACAGTTTGTTAGGATTGTTTTCATGTGTACTTCATGCACACTATTACACAACAACAGAAAAGAACATCATTTGCATTACAGACTGCCTTTCGCTCTGTAGAGGCAACTTACCTTTATTCACCGGACACACTTTGAATGTTAAAATGAGGTTAATGTGTGGAGCGGTCGTTAAAAAAAAAATCGACTGCTGGATTGGTACGTCCATTGACCAAGAATCATGACTTATGTTGTTTGTTTGTTCATTGATTGTTGGTCTTTGACCTAAATGTGTTCATTTGTTTACACAAAGGCGCACCTTGTATTTCAGTTGAGGTAAAAGAAACAAATAATCTGACTGAATCACATATGCATGCACAATGATTTTCATTACGATTTTATTTTGTTAAACCAGTGATAAGGGAAATTACATGAGTGCACTCAGAGGCAAAATAGCAACTGAATGTCTGTGAGGTGTCTTTCAAACCTTTGTAGCCTACCTTTCTATCTCTTAAGCACATGTCTTTAACCTTGCAGGCATCCCTGTAAAGTGCCATACATCTCAAAATACATGAATGGTATTCAAGCAGTGTTACAAAGTATTAAACTCAACACTTCCCTTTAATACGTCTCTATTTTCTCTCTTGGACAGCATGTAGTGTCCAATGTCGTGACCTGTCATTACCTGTGATTCCAACTAGCATCACTGCTGATTAGATTACCTTCCCCGGATTGTCTGCTTTACTCAAATCTTCTACTGAATGAATAGATTTTTAATTTTTTTTTTTCTTAGACCTTATTGTTGATGTCAGTTGTTTAGACAGGAAATGACTGGATCTGTGCAGACAGATCTCTCCATGTTCATTAAGTCTATTGACTCTAAAAGTCAGATGAGTTGTTTGTGCGTGAGAGACCAAAGACTCTCCCAATGATGAAGATGTAATGATGAATAGCTTTGAAACAACAGGGCGGTCAGTTGGTATCCAAACTGCTGTGATACAGAAGTCAAAATCTATAGTGCAACTGGTGATGGATATGTGATTTGTATGACCTGATTTGTTTTTCATTTGTATGGTTACACATATTTTAAGGCAGGTTGTAAAAGTAGATTTAGTGTAATGTATATATAGTCTGACATATTTAAGAATATTTGTTAAATACGTCTACCTGAGAACTGTTTTCAGATAGTCAGCCAAAGTCTTTTTGTGTCACTGTTACTAGATATTGTGGGTAGACTAGTGGGGCGAGCCCAATGAAGGATCGGGTGTTTAGAGTAGATCTCTAGAACTCTTTGTTTTTGTTGTGTTCTGGGTGTTCTTCAGGCATATTTAATTGGTGGATAGTACAGGGAAAGTGGCAAGAATTTAAACGATTGTATTACTCATCCAAAGCCTTAGAATGTACCATCGGGTCAGCACAATGCAACATGCCATTTTGAACCATCCAGATGCCTAATCCACGCCATATTAATTATAACACACACACAGAGCACTATGTAATTGTCACTTTTTTTGTCAGTGTTTTCTTAACTTTCTTGTAGTTTTTCTTTAGATGAGGAGTGTTTTACTTTATTTTGTTTGGATGATATTTTGATATTAGTTCTGATTTTTAGTTTTGCTTATTATATTTATCTTTCTTATAATGAATATAAGGTAAAAGTGTGTGTTTGTGTGTTCCTCATGCACAGTTTCCTGAAATTCCATGTAATGTTGATTTTAGTATGATTATGATTGTAAACTCAATATTTTCTACGTTATGCATATTGTTGAACTGTATGCATATTGTTCATTTCTCTAGTCTTTTTGTGTTCTTTGAACAAAGATGTTTTATATGAGTATCTAACAGTGATGAATAATAGAACAGAGAGGCTGAGTTGTCACTGTGGCAACCGTTGCCGATAACCGAGTAATATTTTAATGATTGTAAGGTTTGTAACTAGTCATATAAGAAAAAAAAGACTATTATAAAAATCTAGTTCTTAGATGTTTAGAGTAAAGATGTTATTTTCTACTGTATCCATTTCAAATAGTAACTATTGTTTTAATATTTTTACTCTCCCTGGAAATTGGGCCATGTTGGAAAACAAGCTGCATATTTGATCACTTTTTCAGGGGCGTTGCTGGCGGGGTCAGGTGAACGTGGTGAGTAGGGAACTGAGTCTGCACACTCATCTCTTCCTCAGCCAACTGCAAACAACAAGGGTGGGGTGGGGAATCTTGAGGCGATAAAGGTGATAAAGGTTGACTTTTTTGCACTTCTGTACATAGTCAAAAAAGAGAGAATCATGTATATTGAGATCTTATTTTGAATAAAAAAAATAATGTCTATAATGACAAGGAATTTTGCTAGGATAACAAAAAAAATCTTATGAAAGGCTGAACAAAATTGCTTGCATCAAAAGGGCACTGAGTTCTCACTCTCCTACCCGTTTCAGAAAAGGCCAAGTGTTGCTCTTCTTTTTTGTCAGCAGCTTGTAGTTTGCCAGGTAACCTTCCGGAGGAGGCGTCCACTACCCTCCAGCGTAAGGGCCTGACTGGGTTTGTCTGGTCCCCTAACCTGCCTGTACTGACAGGTCTGTGTGTCATGGGCACGCCCTCCCAGGCCCAACCAATCACAACACGTCCTGTCTCTTTACTTTACTCAGAGAGGAATGCATGTTAAAGGAAATACATATACCGTTTAAAAAAATCATGACACAGTAATACTGAATAAGAAAACATGTTACACAGAAAGATGTATTTACAGTATACAATATTCTATCAATGTAATGGAATAAAATATATATAAAAATACAAAAATAGAATAGTGGTTTATTTAAAAAAAAAAAAAAAGATTCCTGAGAATATACTCACTAAAGTTTCACCACTTGGAGAGTCAAAATACATGCAACACAGACACCATAGTTATAAGTATGTTCTTTCTGTTAATGTAAGCTGTGCTTCTAGTAGATGAAACTGACCAAACAGGAATGTAGTTCAACATCAGGCAGAATTTAAGAATAATTTCAGATTGAAATACTCTTTAGTGGTTTGGTCATAAACTTGTTAGTTTGAAATTTTGTCCTGATCATCTTTGTCATCTCTCATCTTCTACAAGCACGCATGCTTACGTTTATGATATAATGTAAACTGAACTTTTTTTCGTTTGTTGTTTGTTTTCTCTGCTTGTAGTGCTAATATGATGTATTCTGTCTTCTGCTGCAGTTTGTTTCTGCTTGTTTTACTGTTCCAGGCCCCCTGAAAGGATGTGTCATGTTTGCATGCCGACCGCCTGTAGTGAAAACCACTGATTGCCACAGTCTAAAGCCATAAAATATAATCTCATCACAATGAAATGTGGGGGAAGAAACCAGAAATGACACAGAGGTGGGAAATGGTACCCTCTGAACCTGGTATGAATGAGTTTGCTGGGGTTTTATTAACTACAACATCATGTAATAATTAAAGTCATGAATGTAATTAATGGAACCTGTGGTGTGTCAACTTTGAAGGATAAGAAGTAAGTAAGTAGCTTCTTGACACATTTTTTCATGTGGCCTGTATTGCTATATTGATTCTTGCTGTTATGAATAAAAAACATAATAAAAATTTACAAATGAACTGAAGTAAAGAAGAATTTCCTTGAGACACATTGTTTCATTTACAGTGTAAAAATACTCCATTACAAGGTACTGCACTCAGAATTGTACTTCATTATTAACAGATGAACGTATCAAAGTATTTGATTGGCAGAACAATTTGTGTTATGCTAATATATATTATTGGATTATGCGATACTGATAAAATACATTACTGATGCAATAAGATGAATACAAAAAAGATACAGAAAAGAACAAAATGAAGACTAACCAAGTCACAAGAAATAATAAGAGATATGAAATAAATGAAATTATCATCAGGAGTTGTCAAACTGATGCTCATTTCTACAGTCAACCCTACAAACTAATTGCAACAAAAAGTAAATCTAACAAGCAAAGCAAAAATTATAACTATAATACATTATTACTATAATTAGTTATACCTTCTAGCAAAAGTTATACTTGAGGTTGAATTAATTCTTAAGTCTGACAGAATGACGCCCATTTACTGTGTTTTTGCAGTAACATTAATAATTATTCTTATTCATATACAACAAGCATATAAAAACATTAGTCTAGGACGCTACAGATATATGTTTAGTCTCTACCAGTGCACCCGTTGACTCCACATCAGTTCTGGTGTTCTACACATGAAGCATCAATGTGACCTACCCACTGAAGCGTCTAATTAGGAGCAAAAATGTTAATAGAGATAGAGACATATGCTGATATGTTGCTGAAATCTGACTTAATTTAGACGCAGCTTTTCAAGAAGCAGTCAGTCAGTGGGCTGAGGGACATCTTGAAATGTTGAGGTAGCCTACTTCATTCACCTAGAGCACATTGTGGAGGAGACAAGGTCCATGTCAGCATTTTAGGATGTAAAATGAAATGAAATAAACTACAAGACTGCCCCCCCCCTCCCCCCTTCACTGACACAGGTGTTTTCAGTTAATGTGGCTGATTAGACCTCAAGGGTTCAAGTGCTGTCTGCGCAAGTCCACACAGTCCTCAAAACGCCTAATTAGCCAAAAATAATTGAAGACACCTGTGCTTGTTTGCGAAGGGGCGGGGCCACCAATGTATTTTCAAACTTGTACGACCACCGAAGTAGGAAGACACGCCACTGGCAACGATGGCAGCCTCATTTTTTTTGTGGCACGACACTGGGGGCACACACAAGAAAGTAAAACGTTTATTCTGAAGTTAAGTGACCAAAGAAGCCGGCAGGTGGGCGACAATCGCGGTCACCTGATGCAATTTACATTTCCGGTGAGTGCACAAAGGCGGTGTTTGATTTGTAACACTACAACACTACCCTGTTGAAATTCGCGCACTACGCCAGTGTTGTGCATACATTGCACTACGTGTGAGTGAACTGACTGAAGGATGCCAGTTGAGACGAATGTGTCCTCTACAGCAAAATAAAAACCATGCTGCTTGTTCAAAGATGTGATGCACAATATAGCCACCAGATAGCACCATCTCGTCAATTGAGGGTTACAATTCAATAGTGAAAGAACTATGTAGGCAACTGCAGTATCACACAGACATAGGCTATATAATATGAACATATTTGTTAATCCATCATTGGAGCTATGTATAAAGGAAATCTTTGAATATATATTTGAACAGTCTGAGATTATTTTTCCTGAAGGTTTATTATTCTTGTGATCATACCACAATAATCAAATGAAATAATAGCAGCTGTTATCAGGGAAAATGAAATAGACAGATGGTTGGATGGAAATGAACTTCTGAAATTTGGATGCTGAGAGATGGAGAAATTGCCAGCACACTGATTGAGCTGTTGTGGAAACGTGGACCATGAAGGCAGCATTAATAGGAAGCTGCAGGCCATTTCCCTAATGCATTGTTTCCATACTCTCCAATTTCTACATCAGATTATCTGCCTGAAAAAAAATCATTAAATTAACTTGAATTATAGAAAATTGTGGATGACTGTGGATTCGTTCCATTGTGTTTATTTTTATTTTTTATTTTTTCACTCATCTATCTCTTTCCTCCTTGTAAAACTATTTTGGTTTTCTCCCCTCCCTCACTCTGTCATCAGCTTCCTTTGCTTTGTCTCTTTCCCTCCATTTCTTCCCCCACTTCTCTTTCCCTCACAGCTTTTGTCCTTCCTTTTTCTTATCATATCTTGCCTTCCTGTCATCCCCTCCCTCCATCTTCCTGTCCACAGGCGTTAGTAGCAGACTGTGTCATGTGGCGACTTAATGAAGCAGTGGTGATCCAATAATGGCAGCTTCTGTCGCCCACCTCACAAAGTATGATGTACGACCTCATGTCCGCAACGCGTCATGAATCTCAGTTACCACTGCCCCCTCAACAGCCCTAGTTTTTCAATTAGGCTCCCCTTAAAACAACAAAGACGGCTGAATAACGTGTGAACGTGTAGGTGATTCTGGGTGTTTGAGTATAAAACGATTGCACTCCCAACCAAGTTGTCGTGTGTGTGTGTGTGTGTGTGTGTGTGTGTGTGTGTTGGGGGGTGGGGGGGGGTGTGTGTGTGTGGGGGGGGGGGGGGGGTTGAGGCTGTGAGTACTCAGGCATAAGTGTCCATTAATACACAACAAATGTCATTTAATTAATTACCTCACGGGGGAGGGAAATACTGGGAAATTCAATGAAAATTTAAGCACTTCCATTTCTGCATACAGACAAAACAGTGATGGTGGATGAGTGTTCAATTAAGGGGTCAGATAAGTAGTTGGATTTCATGTTTTTTTTTGTTTGTTTCTTTTACTGACCCCATTTATGGAGGCAATAATGAGAAAAGGAGGGAGGGACTGGAAGAGATGGAGAGAAAAACAATAAGGAGCTGAAATGACTGTAGAGAATGCAGGCAGTGGTTGCAGAACTCAGTCTTTAAATCACTGAATATGTGGCAGGAAGTGAAATAATGAAATGCGAGTGCATAAAACAATAATGATGATGTGTTTGTTTTGAGATCAGAGATAAGCAACAGATCAGAGAAACCAGCCATCATAAGGGGTTTTATGTGCACACAAAAAGAGTCGGACAGGTAATTCCAGGGTTGATGCACAATGATCAAAAAGATAGACATCTTAGATTATCATTTTCTTCACTCTTTGACACCTTTACTTCAAAGTAATCATTTCATTATTTTTATGCACCATCCTCCCCACCTTGACTTAAACCCTGTTGCTGTGTCTCCCTCTCTGTTATCTGTCTGCTGAGTCACCACTCGACTCTCACTGAGTGCTGCTTAGAGCACGGCTTAAACATCCAATTTTCTCTTGGGTGTATGTGGGAGTGTGTGTGTATTTGTGTGTCTGCATACATCCAGGTATATGTGATGGCAGTAAGTGTTGGTGTGTGTATCTGTTTACCTTAAGTGTCTAAGAGTGTTTTCCTGTGCTGATGGAAAAAGGGAGTAGGAGAGTTGCAGAAGGTTAGTCTGAGCACATCTCCGCCTGGAAGAGGAGCGGTATCGATCTGACCGGTTGAAGTCCATCACAAAATTTAACGCCAACTGTCTGCTGTGCTGCCAGTAACAGGCCTGTGATTTGGTTGTGTTGTGATGGGGTAATGTAACTGAATCCTGTTCAAAAACACTTCGGGGAAAATGTCAGTTGCATTCAGGCTTGGCTAAATTTTCTTTTTGTTCCCTTATACCATACACTATAACCTACTGTATGTACCAGTCAGTGAAAGTTCTTTAAACACGGTTATCTGATGTTTACTACTTTGCTGCCAATTTCAGGTAAACATGGAAATGTTCAACTTTGACAGTCCAAGAGGATTACCTGACTTCAGTCAGTTGCCTTCATACAGCTCTAAGAGAAGATCTCTTCAGATAAGGTGTGGGTAAGTCAAATATCAGTCCTGAAAAAAATTGAAAGCATGTGCCAGTTGGCCCTAATTAGTATAGGTGAATGTCCAAAGTGCATGAGACTGAAGGGTCGTGTGCAGACACAGAGAAAAGTCAGGAAGAGATACCGTAAGGGAAAGTTGAGAAAATTCCAAAATGAAAATCTAAAGACGGAGCACTGGAATCAAAATGCAAAAGGAACTTAAGTAGATCTGAAGTGGAGGTCCTGCTACGGAGGTTAAGTGTTAATGTAGCGTTCATTTATTTTAAAAGACCATAATGCTTTGTAAAATAAGTAATTCAAAAAAAAAAATTATAGATGACAAAAATATTATTGTAATTTAAATATTATATAACTGTAGAACAGAAGGAAATGCAATAAGCACTTATTTTACTCAAACATGTCGGCACTCAAATGTGGCTGATAAAAGGGTTCAATTTTTGTCTCACCAAACCTGAGAGTATTTTCCCTCATGCTCTGAGTCCTTTTTAAATCCCATCTGGTAAACTTCAAGCAGCCTGTCGTATACCTTTTACTCAAAGTGATTCCCATCTAGCCACTCTACCATAAAGGCCCAATAGATGCAGTGCTGCTGAGATGGTCATCTTTCTGGCAGCCTGGCAGGCCCATCTCAGCAGAGAACTTCTGAAACTCTTAGAGTAGTATTTCAATTTATTGTAGTATTTAACAAATGTGACCTGATGGATTTGGGAAATTGTTTAATTTTTGCCTTGCATTAGAGGCAACAAGTGCTTGTTTTCAAAAGACTGGAAGTTACAGAAGCATGTTTGTCCTTTTTAAATAGGTATTTAATGATGCAGCAAGTAGTTGAACTACAGCCTTTAAACTATCAGACCACTACACATCATTTTAAGGCGTATGGTATGACCTTGAGCCTCAACAGAACATCAGTGACATAATCTGCAGTTTACTGAATATTTCAGCTCTTAGATAGCGAAGTCAGGGGGTACATAACAACTGGCAGGGCATTTTGCTGACAAAATACGGTTCATACAAAGAGGGTACTGAGGGCACAGCTGTACCCTGAGATGAACAGCCACTATTCACTTGGTGACAGGATGTCCCTCGGCGTTACGTGTAGCACACAAAGCCAAGAATAAAAGAAAGAGGAAGTCAGGGAAGGCACGATGTAACGTTCTGTAAAATATCCTTCGTTGCAAATTAATTAGCCAGTTGTTTGTCTTTATAGGACTGGTGCTATTTGAGGACGAATGAAAGTGCAATTGAGGGAACTTGACAGAGAATGAGAATGGTACACAGAGAGTCAAAGGCTAAAGAAAGATCCCACTGTGATACCAGAGCCCACAGGAAGAAAGAGAGAAAAAAAATCTGTTGCAACAGCTGTGGTGTAGGCTAAACTTCATTTTTTGTGACAGGACTCTGTGGACGGCTAAGAGGAGGTGGAGAGCCAAAATGAATTCATGTCAGCTCTGTCACAGTGTCACTCTCCTTGTTAAGGTGGAGGTGGGGATCTCCCTTTCATTCCAAAGACTATTTGAAGCTTTGTTATATATCTGCACTGCACGGGGCAGCCCGAGTGTAAATCAGTATGCTGCTCGTGTTATGTGTGTGTATGTGTAATACCCTTAATCCATCCCTCTCATTAATGAGTTTCCTCAACAGCTCCTTCTCACTTTTTCTCCCTCACCCTTCCTTATCTCGTCCATTTCTGCCATTCATGTTTAGCTCATAAAGCAGCCTGTTCACTGAGGCTATACCCAAGCTTTCGGTGCAGTGGCAGTTGGCACCTAAATCACCAGCGGTGTAATTAATTCAGTGATTTAGGAAGAGTGAGAAAGGCCTATTGCTGAGACAGGCAGTTTGGCAAATAGGACCTATATGCAGCTCTCACCCTCTCTCCGTATCTTGTTTCAGATGTATTTTTATCTGAACAGTTTTGATCTCATCTCTAATGGCTGCTGAATTAAATTAGATTCAAATTAATTATTCCGGAGGTCGTTCTGTAGCTGTCACTTTCCTGAAAAACTGACAGCAAAAATCACCACAAAATTTGATTAAGCAACAGTTTTAACAAATGAAAAAATGTGTTAATAATGGGAACCTTAGACATGCTAGTGAGTGGATTGTTTACTTTTCATTAGACAGTCAGGCTATCTGTTTTCTCCTGTTTTTATGCTAACTCCATACTGGGGAAGTTGGTGGTGGCCTGAAAAGAAGAGTGAGGGTGGCTGTTGCTCTTGTGAATACACAATGCTATTTTCTGCTGCCATCTGAGATGCTGAATTTCAGCTTAACTTACAGAAATTACACTGAAGGAGTGATAAAGGGGCTAATTTTAGGATATCTGAGTTCATGTCTGTGCCAATAAACAATGTTTATGATAATAGTTATAATAGTTATAAGTTGATATATTGAGTCATATTGCTAATCATTTGCTCTATACTTTAAGCTATAACCTGCTTTATTTACTGTACTGTACAGTGGTTAGATAACATCCACTGGTAGCACTTCAGGGTTGCTATGTGTCCAGTAGCTTTGCCTGGGGCGCTGTGCTCTGCTTCAAAATACAGAACATCTACATCACCGGAAAACTTGCGCGCTTTCTGAAAACTCCTTTACTGTGTACGGAATGGACAGAAGTGGTTATCAATCGTCTCCTCTAACTCGGCACGAAAGCAAAAGAACATATTTCCCAAAATGATGAAGCATTCCCTCAACACACCTTTTCATCTCTGAATTGTCATGCCACATTTTGTTACACATGCTTCCCAGTGTGTGGTGATTACATTGTTCTTACATTTCAACTATTTGATGCCACGCAGCAAACAGGAAATGTTAGTGCAATTTATGCAAAAGATAGTAATCACAGTACAGAGGATGTTTTTTAGCCACAAGCTCCTCTGCTTTGATTTATCTCTTTTTTTTCCTGCCTGCTTTACACAACACTGCCATTTTTCCCTGAAATGAGGCCTTATCAGATTTAAGTTATAAATGTGTTTAAAAATGTGCTGGGAGTCTAAATGAGGTAAGGAGAAACAGTGAATTGCTGTTTCATCCAGGGTCAGTAACTCTAATTTCCCAACCCACCGCCATGCTGCTCGATGTGACCTTCAGCTTGAGTGTATTCATGTAGGCAGCCAAACCTGAGGCAGGCAGTTTCACATGAACCCGTGTGTGAATAATTCTCAATAGCACCCAGACTCAGACAGACACTTTATCACACAAGAACAAACAGCTGCTCAGGAGCCTCTATTTTTTTTTTCATTAGAGCCACTGCTGGATCTATGTAGCATCAGAACCTGTTTAGAAATCTATCATATTTCCACTAATCTGTGTATTTGCAAATCTGATATTAATTAGCCAATATTAACAAGCCAGTGGATGAAACTGGGGAAGCAAAGTATTTGAAGTTGTACTGACTTCCTCTTGTAATCCTTTCTGTCACCTTATTAGGCCTGGAAAAATGGTGCTCACCAGAGCATACAGCTATCCGATATGAAGTTAAAAAAGTAGCATCTGTTCTTCGGTTTAATGGGTATGAGAAAGTGGGTGCGGGTAAAAACTGGAGAATGTAGGAAGGAGGAGGAAACGAAGACATTAATCTCCTAAAAGTTAAGGGAGGAATTTAAGTAGCTTACTATACAATAAGTTGCAGTGGCAGCATACAGTTGAGGTTGTTTCAAGAACAGGTGAGTAATTACTGAGCAATTTTTAAAAATATATTCTTACACATACTGTATAGCAGTGGGGAACTGCAGTATTGGAGCTGGGCCTTCAACTCAACACTGACCCCCTGTAGTAACATGCATAAAGTTACAAATGCTTAAACTTTTATCAGTATTGACATGCTACATCGTTAGCTCAGATAGATTCTCCACAATTCAACTGTTCAGTTCAATTTACAGTAACCTTGGCTATAGTAATGGTAAGTGTAGTTCATTCAGATTTACTGGCATCTCATTGTATTTCTGTTCCCCAATTATTCATATTCCTTAAGTCCATAAAGGTCCACCAATCAAAAGCTTTAAAAGAGTTTTCATTAAAGAATTCCCAGTTGTGAATATTGTCATGTGAACTCCATTGCAGACATGGCTTTTTCCACTTTGAAAACAGTTTTTAAAGTTCCTGCTACAAAATATTCATTGACCATCAGTTAAAAATTGAAACAGTTAAATATATTCTTAACAATACAAAAAGTCTATACAGCATCATTAATGTCACTTTGAAGCCATATTTTAACACAGTGGTGCTTTGAACTAAATGGTAACATGAGAATGCTAACACACTGGTACTGAGTGGGTATCATGTTCATCATCTTAGTTTAGTGTGTTGGCCAAAACTCAAGTATTAGACTAATTAAAGGTTAGACCAGATGATGGGATTAGATACAGTTCATCCTGGGGGGAATGTCTGAATTAAATTTCATGACAATCAAGACATTTCAGTCAAAACAATGAATGTTAACCTCATGGTGGAGCTCGAGGAAAAGTCAGGAGATCATGAAACTCTAGACTGGGAATTATAAATATCTGTACAAAATTTTGTGGCATTCATCCAGTAGTTGTTGGGATGGAGGGAACCACACAACATGCTGCAGAGCATGAATATTTTCAGCATCACACTTTCACTCATTTGCGTTGTCAGTGTGAAGTTTTTCTAACTTCTGGAGTGAAACGTGATAGGTCATGTTTCACGTCGCAAGAAGGGTGGTTCAAAGTTCACCCTCAACATCAAACTATACTGCTACTCAGTTTGAACCTGGTTATTAGCCTGCTTCTCTTCATCTCTAGTTAAATGCCTCAACTCCCATGGTGCACTGCTGCTATCCTGTTCTTTTCTTTGCCTCCAACAACAAGAAAGGATGGATTGTTTCTTTCTTGGCACTCCCTTCTCTACCAGATGTAACAAACTGTTGCTTCCTTTCCCTTTTCATATCTGTACGTTTTCCCAATTTTTTGAGCTCTATATTCATCCTCTTCTCTCCTTTTCATTCATTCACCCTTTGGTCCCTCTCTCTGTCACTAATGCTTCCCGTTGTCACATCTCTCTTCCCTCTATGTGCTGTCCCTTCATGTGCCTTTTAAGTCTTCCTCCCTCCTGTGCTTCATCCGTCTCTCTCCCTCTCCTGTCATGGTGCAGAATATTGATAACCAGCAGTCTGACAAGGAGAGACCCTTAACTGCAACGTCTGAAAAATATCCACCTAGCATCCTATGTTTTCCTTTTATTTCTCAGGCATCGACCCAAGACTTGTTTGAATTGGCAAGGTGCTTTGCTGCTTCATGTGAACATGTCATTTTACTTTGGTTTTGTGTGTGCAACCACACCACACCATTATCCATTGTGTCATGGTAGTGGTTTGCAATAAAAACACTCATGTTAATTAAGAAACTGAACTGAAACTGAAAAAAAGAATGCGAGTGAGTCAAAGCTTTGGAATGTGGTTAATCTCCTGTGTGTATTTCTTGAGAAAAGATGATGATTGTATGCACACATTAACGCAAGTGTGCACGTGTGTGTGTGTGATCGTCAGTTAAGTCTGTACTAAACTTGTTGCATCATGCCTTTTTCACTTCTACATGTCACCATCTCTTTTCTTCTCTCTCTTTCGCTCCCTCTTTTTTGTATGCAACATTTGTGCCAAGTGCAGAGTAACACTTAGCATGTTTAGACAAGCTAGTTTACACACCATGCAGTAGATCCCTAAGCTAAGAAATGATTTACTGCTCATGTTTTCTGCTTTGTCTCAAATACACCAAACGTAAATTTTTTTCATCTCCTCAAGCTGCTCATTAAATGCACAACCTCATTTGCTTTCCACTCTGAATCTACAGCAATTTTACGGCACCTTGGTTGCCTAATGGGAAAAGTTTGACAAAGTCATTTCCTTTCCTCCTCTCTTTATACCACTTCCTTCAGTATCATTGGGTTTTATTCCATTAAGGATTTAGTGAATCAGAGCCATTCTGATGATGGCTCACAGACAGGACGATAATGTTAATGCTGTAAAGGTACTGTACGTTCAGATGTCGCCATTCATTTACTTATTTATCATCTTCCACACAAAATTGGATATTTCACCAAAACACTTACACATTCGCACAAATATACACACAGAAATGCAAACGCAGCACTACCACAGGCACGCACTACAGTTATGTTAGGTAAAAATGGAAATCATCCAGGAAATATTTGATTTAAGTCTTTATTTAGTTCTATTTTAATTCTGGCAAAGTGTAGATCGATGTGGAGCTCTCCTGGAAACATGGTAATGTAGGCTACATCCTGGATGTCTCACCAAGCTCCTGAGTCTCTGTGAGTCAGCATCAGCCCCATATGGCCACACAAAGAGCTTTACTCTAATGTGCGCCATTAGCCCCCACTCTTTCACCTCCACTTTGCTTTAAGCATCTCAGTATGTCAGCATCCTTTTTCCAGCCGAGGGGGAAACAAATGATTGAGTAACAGAGAACGCTCTCCATTAGACAACATCTCTACCCTGCAATCTCCTCCATCCATCCCTCCACATTCCTCACATTTCACACTTAAAACTCTCCAATTTGGAGACGTTTCGTCATTCGACCCGACTCGTCTCATAAATCAGGTTAAGTGCATGGCTTCAGTCTGTTTTTACAGATTCACCGTTGCAAATTGAGTTTAAAAAAGTGCTTGTTTTGTCATCCAAGTTGAAGCTGTTGTTCCTCAGGGTAAACAGACTGGACAAGCTGAAACAACAATCGTTTTCCAATATATTTAAATCTGCCAGTTGGAAACCCTCAGGCAGATTCAAGACATTTTTTGAATATTGTGAGATAATGATTGAGCGAGGCTCGTTGGTCTGACCTACTTCATTTTTGTAGGCATTGGTACACACATGTACAAATCCATTCTTATCTATTTGTTCTAGAAAAATAGGTGAATAACTGTTTTCCTCATTCCCGGGACACTGTAGTTAAAACTGCAAAATTGCTGCAGAAACGGTTTACTCTCCTCCTACTGCCAAAATTTTGGGATATTTTAGTATCTTGATGTGTAAGTCATTTTTAGTTTGAAAATAAAAACAATTTATATATAACTTGGTTTTAGACCGGTCTTGGGCTGTTTTGAATCGATTTTTAAATGTCTATTTGAATTATATTTCAATAATAATAATAATTCAGTATTACTTCTTCCAATTTTGCCCAGGACACTCTTGAAAAAGTGATTTTCAATATCAAGAAGGCTTTAATTAATCAACCCATACACTTTTACAGACTGAGGGAGTGAACTCTGTATTGATGACAGTTACTTCATGCAGTGTTCTTGAACTAAACCACAATATTTTTGCTTTTCCAACTTACTGACAAACATATGATCACATTGCTCCCTTGCTGTTAACCCCCAATCTCCCCAAAATTGGTAGATTATATGTAACTACATGCATAAATTCACATTTATTGGAGGGAGTTTGAGGGAAAACAGTGTTTTGAGAATAACTGAGTAATGATCAATGGCAGCAGCACTTCACCTCATACAAACTTTGTGCTAGATAGGGTCCATTTACAGGTTCATGTTTTAAACATTGATTAAAGTAACAGGAAGCTTGTTAATGTTTATCCTAATGTAAACTTGAATTGCCCTGTGTGAAAACCAAATATCACACTACCTGGTATACCTGGTATTTTGGTCTTTTTAATGCTTCACCACAGATGCGATATTTTTCCTGAAACCCATTTGTGACTTCATTAAATTACTCCAATAACCCGCTCCATTAGAGCATTCACCTCCTTAATTGCGAGTAGACTTACTCTCATCTCATGGAGGCAACAGTCACCAACAGTCACCACGGCTCTATCTTTTTGAGAATGCAGAAAGAATAGACTTAGAGGGGGGACAACCCCATTTTGTCTTATTATTTCTTTTATTATTTATATTCTTTTTTTGATATGTTTATCAGATACTTAAATTTGTGTATGACAGTCTGGACACTCTCAACCCTTTTCCATGAACAGTCTCATGGGGATCTGTTAGAGGACAGTAGATGGTGTGGTGTGGAGGGCTGGTGCAGGTGGGATGGGAAAGTAATTGTAGCCTATAAATGGACACTCTGTAAATTTGTAAATTTAAGAGAGAACCAATGAAAATTGAAAAAGAAATGTGTACATGTGGGTTTGCTATTGAACATTTGTGTTCACTCTTTAATTGGAGTCACTGCAATGAATGTGTGTTGACTTGGTGCCATAATGATAAACTTTGTGTTCTGGTTGTCTGAGGTCCTGAAGGATCTCATTTTGCTTTAGTATATTGATGAGTTGAAGGAAGAAGAATGACATGAGAAAATAAACAAGGAAAGACAAAAATACATTGAATCTTTGGAAAGGAGGATCAGCCAGACTGATGGGTAAAAATCCCATAAAACTGGGAGGCGTGTTAGAAATTAAGGTCATTCAGGATATCATTATTGTGCTCTTTGCTGGAAAAATATCCATCCAAACATCCATTTGACCACAATTTACAAACAAATACTTCAGTGTTCTAAGGAGGTGTCAATGACCTCCACTGAGCCTGTCAAGGAACTGCAGTGCGTATGGGAAATGTGATGGAAAATCACTAAACTGGGTTTAGCAGTAGTGTTTTTTATGTAATGTATTTTGATCAGGTTCATTTGTATCACCAGATTAAACGGAAATTTGATAAAAAACCAGGCTGTGATTTGTCAGCACTACCTCACAAAACATCACCAGGAACTTTTGCCAAACCTTTTGCCTCATCATTCAATGAAGTCAGACTTCAGCTTATATTTATTCTTGGGAAAAGATATTTGCATCATATAGCCTTACAAAAATATACAAATATCAGCCACACTTTGCACTTTGCCACACTTGCTCCACTGTAAAAGGCCTGGCAGCATGGTTGTGCGGGAACTACATTAGTGTGGTGTTTACACAGAACCCACACTGACCTTCTCTCTGCTTGATAGAAAGCCTCTGTGACATTCAGCTGCATTGATCAGTTTATAGAAAAGTCAGCTGCTCAAAGTGCACCAGCAAAAGTAAATGATACTTTGCCATTTGGTTAAGATAGACATCTGTCAGATATTAGAGATGCAGATGGAGCCAGTGGGGAACCCTCAGGGTGTACAAACATATCAGCATTATAAATGTTATTTTTGATCTTTCATTTAATAATTGTTCTCATCTAATTCTAATTTCATTTTCTATCAAGTTTGCTTCAGAAATTAAAAGGTTTCTGACCTAAAAACATGAAAATAGTTGTCCAATCGGATATTTCTTTTTTTGGTGCCTAGCCAGAGAGGTTAAGGTTAGCTGGCTCACTCATTGGTTAGGACTTCATAACTGGGACAGAGGGTCTGAAGCCCCTACAACCACATGTGTTTGTTTAGAAAGTGGCAGGTGAATTAACCACCAATTGATCACATTTAGATTTGTAGTGGGTGGGACCAATGATCACTGCCCTAGGCCTTTCTGAAGGCTCAAGGCCAGAGCTATTGCATGGGGTTGGGGTTCAGATGGCAACCTGGAATACCTTTATTTGATCAGTGGACCCTTACGGGTTAAAGGAATATAGATAATATAGGAAAAGACAGAATCACCACCACTTTGCTCTCATGCTGGTTTACGGTGCCAGTAAATCTGAATGAATTATTCTTTTGTATTCATGGTTTCTGTTAAATGAACTGAACAGCTGAATTGTGGAGAATCTATCTGAGCTAACGATGTGTAGCTTATCAATATTGACAAAAGTTTCAACTTTTATATCATTATGCATGTTGCTATGCTACGAGCTTTAAACTGGTTGGCAGCAACTAAGACGAAAGGAGTGAACTGTTAGCTGCCATGCAGACTGATAAAATGGATCTGTCGTGTTTCAACCCAGGGTTGGTAGTCCTGTAAACTGTGATTGTGTGTTTTTAAAACTAACTGAGCGCAGCCCCGGAGTGCAGCTCATTTTCAGTGGAAGGTGTAGCCACAGCGTTTCTGGGTTAACAGCACTGTGCTGGGCAGGTGACAGGTCTGTTTACAGTGTTTTGTGTGCTCTGAAAGACGTCACTGCGCAGAAGAGTGGCAAAAATTGGCGTGTTCACCCAGGTGTCATGTTTATATTACTGGCGATCGGAGCAGAAGCCGAATACCTGTAACTGTTGCAGAGTCCTTTGACCCAGTTGGCTGGTTGAAGGCCTCGCTCTAATACTCACCATTCGCCACTGGATAGAGTGATAGGAAGGCAGAGAGAAGGAGGACCAAAAAAAAAAAGAAAGGTGGAGCTGAGGCTGCATGTGGGGCTGACCATAAGGTTTAGCCTGTTGATCACAGTTGCAGCCAGAGGAGCCCTAGGGAGCAGCTGACCTTTTTTGTGTGTGTGTGTGTGTGTGTGTGTGTGTGTGTGTGTGTGAGCACTCCCGAGCTGTTTACTGAAAACTAAAGAATGCACCTGACTTCACTGACCTTTCTTTTAAGGTCCATCCAGTGTGAATGCTGCTTCTCGGGTAATCATAGAGCGTGGTACTTTAGATGAGTTATGAATGTCATCAAACATTTTTCAAGGTTACTGTGATGATGTGTTTACGAGTAATATTAGAGTCTGTCCAGAACTCTGTCCTGTATATCTTAAAATCATTGATTTTTTTTTTTTTTTTTGGCCTCTTGGGCTAACAGAAACGAGCTGTGAACATAGTACTGACGTGTCATCACCTTTTAAGTCGATATGGTGTTAACAAACAGTTGGCTATTTACACATTACACAACAGATACGGAGAAACATTAGAATTCCTTTAGAGTAGTGGTTCTGGCCACCTGGAAAAAGTCCAATATTCACTCTCCTTGTCCGTTTTGATCTCCACTTACTCTTTAGGGTAATATCTGGCTCTTTAGCAGATAAATGCTCCACTGCGTTCGCTGGCTTTTTGCTAATTTGTCTGCCACTTGGTGTTGGGCAGGTATGTACAGGGTTTTCAGAGGTACTTTGCTGAAAACTGCTGCCTTCTGCAGCTGGTTTGTGCGCCATAAAACCAAAACAGTGAGCTGGAAGATGCTTACAAGCTTCATATAAAGCTGATGTGTAACTGCAGAGCTGGGTTATTATTCTCTGTGGGTTTGTCACCACCGGTGACCCTTTTCATATACACTGTATGTAGTGCTGTGTTCTATTGTTGATATAAAGAATATCAAGAATAGAAGCTTTAAGTAAACTGTTTCTTTCCATGATTACAAAGTATTCCTGGGAGAACTAATATCAGATCTTTTGTAGAATAAAAACTCCGCTCACCTTCTGAAATTAGAGTCATGATAGTTTTCATTCACATACACCTGTTTAGAAAAGACGTGAATTGAATGAGTTTATATCTATGTGGATTAAACAGTTCATCAGAGTTTGGACCTTATAATAGGCTTATTCATTCTGCAAGTTTGCACACACACATATTTGAGTTTAAATATGTGATATCATAAATATGTTTTGATTCCAAATATGCAAGCTTAAAAATGTCACTGTGAACATGAGCCCTGCTCCAAACACAACACGACATTTTTAAAAGCTGACGCATGGTGATGAAACTATGTTTGGTACCAAGTTTGTTAGTCAGTGAGCCATGCAGTGTCATTACAGCAAGAGTCCCACGGGGAAAGAGCCAGCCAGACTATCAGACACGCTATTACTGGAAATGTGGCAAAATTTTTCGTTCACTCAGTCCCTCAGTATAGAGCGCCAGTGGTAATGGGTGTTTAGGCTGGAAAGACAGAACAAGCTTGAGAAAATACAGGCTCCTGAGAGTTTCCATATGGGTAAAGTCCCCTCTGCAGGCATTAATTCATGGAAGTGGGTAAAGAACGTGGATGTCATCTAAAACATAAGGATGAATGGAAGGGAGAGCAAGAGAAACATAAAAGAGGATTTGCAAAAGAAAGCAGAATGGTGGAGTGACAGAAAAAGAGAAGCAGAAGAAAAATTAATTATTTTCCACTCTAGTCTGTAGGACGGCTGATAAGAGAGATCAATACCAGTGTAGATGCTCATCAGAAACATGCATGTGTTGTGTGTGGTGGTCCTCTTATGGGAATGGGATGAGTCTGGAATTGGATGATGAAAAAAAAAACATAAAGAAGCCAGTGAATTTAATATAAAAACTATATATAAACTGGGCACAAAGGCAGACAAAGAAAACAAAGAGATGAATGAGAGGACGGAAACATAGCCTACAAGGAGAACAAAGGAGATAAGATGGTGTGCAATGCGCTAGAGCTCAAGAGATTTGTAACCGCAAAGAGGAAAATACATTTCTCACAATTCCACTAATTTGTCAAATTAGATTTTCCTAATGAGACAGATGCATGCTGGTCTAAGCATACTAATACAGCTAAGGGTCTGATTTTCTTCACTCAGTGTTGCTGCAGAGTCCTGGTTCACCTACAGTTAATGAGAATGACAGAAGCAGGAAACACTGTTAGCCGTCCTGACTCTGATGGTGATTGGGTTGTCAGAGAAGCCAGCAGAGCGGGTTGTAAAGAGATACAGGTCACAGCCTGAGACAAATAGATTTCCCCCTCTGTGTTTTACACTTGTCATTACGATTACATCTGGGACATGAGATGAAGGGTTATTACATCCAATCAGTTTCGAGACTTTTGGCAATGGGACTAAACTAGTGCACTGGTGCAGTTGAGAAACAACAGGACCCATTGGGCTTGTTAAAGTTTAGAATGTGTTCCGATATATTTCAGCTGTATCGCTCAAGTAATGACCTGTTTTAAAGCGTCTGTAATAATGTCACACATCTTGGTGCATTCCCTTTTGCTTTTTACGCACTTGAGATCAAATGAAGCGGTGGTTAGGAGGTTTTGGAATGCAAGGCAGTGATCCATAGGCTACACTGAGTGAGGCGATAGGAGCTGCAGAAGGTAATTTTAACTTTGTCCTTATCTAACTTCACACCTGGAGGCATGTGAAGTGTAACACTGCTCCCTCAGACATGGATTGGTTCTGACTGGGAACACCTGACTCGCCAAAAGCTGTGACAGTGTGAGCAGAGTAAATGGAAGTCGGGCCAGGTTTATCCATAAATAATGTTCAACATGCAGAACTGTTTTTTCTTTTTCATTTTAATAAAGACCACATTGATGTATTGGTCTTGTATTTGTCTTCATTAGCTACTAGAATTGTGAAATGTCAAATTTTCTGTATGACTTTTTTTTTTTTTTTAATGAACAGCAGCCACTGTAGCTTGTATCTGTTTTTTCATCAGCAAAACATACTGAAAGGATTGGCACCAAACTTGGTGGAGGGATGGGGCATATGTCAGGGAAGAACCCATTACATTTTGGTGCAGATCTAGGAATTTGTTTTATCTAATTCCTTAATGTGTATGATTGTTGGTGCACAATCGTGTTTCAAAAACAAAATCCATTTGAATCATACTCAGTCTCAAGTCATGGATACCAAGTCAAGACTTGATTTAAGTCATGTGACTCAAGTCTGACTTAAATCAGACACACCTCTGCTCAGTTGTTTGTGATTCTTCTTTTTCACCTGCCGTCACCGCCTCAGCTTTAGTGGGAAGACTGTGTTTTTATTTGCTGTGACCTTTGACTAACCTTTGATTTCTCAATAGGCTGCTGGCAGCCTACAGAAAATGACTACCTTCTTTTGTATTGCTTCATTCTTTTACTCACCTGTCTACCAGGTGTGCATGACACAATGTCCAATAAAGACAACAGGAGCAGTGAGGAATATGCACATATCAGGTAACAAAAAAGAACTGAAAACACACAATTTTTGCTTTTGAGTAAAAAAAATAAAATGACCTAAACATAATTTTAGTAATATCTTTTTTTATTTATTGGTCTGCATCAACTCTAAACATAATTCTTTCTCATTTTTAAAAGGGCTTCTCTCAAAGAATCACCAAAAAATGTCTTAGAAATATAGTGGAAACATTAACACCACACAGCAGCTCCTCTGACAGGTTCAGGTACACTGACCTCACAAATGTTGGTGCTTAATACATTTAAATTAACCTTACAGTGTGCGGCCAGCCGTGCCCAATATGTCTCTGTCCCTGTCAGCCTCTGAGGCAGAAAATGGAGGTCAGAGCCAAACGGGATCAGGTCCTTGGCAGGAAATCTAACAGCAGGTGCAGAGACCATTTCTTAACGCTGCTCACTCTACCTTGAGACTTTATTATATATTACATCTTTGCTTTTCATTTAACTTCTTTCTTATGAGACAACACAGAGAGCGGTTTGGTGAGGTATTCAGAAGAGGACAGAATATGCAGATGCACTCTAAATGTCCTATTTTAAAATCTGCCTCAGTGCCAACCGCTGCACACTTGCTGTGTTTACTCTGCACAGAAAGGATATCGCACTGTTACCACAAGGGGCATATTCCATCACACACTGTGTTTTGGCAGATGTACCTACAGATACTGTTAGATATGTTGAACTGATTATCAACCTACAGCGAGTTGCCATGCTGCAATAGATACTCAAATAAGCCTTTACAGCAGCTTAAATATCCACAACTGTTAATTGGTGAGGGAGAAAGATAATTGTGGATAAATGTTCAATTCTTCTGTTTTTTTCATTATTCCCTTTAAATAATTTCTCACTCTCACGTTCACGTGCAAGTATGTATACTCCAATTGGGACTAGTTGGCTGTTCATTCTATTTAACAGTTTTGCAGTAATACTTTGTATTTCACATGGAGTTGTGCAAAATGATATTCATGTGACAGGTACACAGATTTGTGAACATCCACTATTGCTACAAAGCAATTCTTTTGAGGTAGCCACTGCAGCTAAATACTAATATGCATGTTGCATATAACTTGATGATATGTAGATGTTGCTTCCTTGCCACCTTTCCTTTAGTTGTTTCAAAATTTGAAATGAAAAATGAAGGCATTTCATGGCTACACAAAAAACCCACCAAACTATGCCTCACCTAATATCCTCTGATGGACTATAATGTACATCTACCAAGTTTATGGTGGACGTTTATGCTCTACCTTATTAGTAACATCCATTAGATTATTGCTAAAGTCTTGGCTCACTCCACTTTCCACCATTTTTAAGATGTTTGGCATCACAGCATAATTAACTTAACCTTTGGCTCCCTCACTCCACGGCTATTCTCCACCATCCTCTGTCTGCTGCTCCTGCCTGTGTCTGCTTTGTCCTTGGCCGCTGTCACACACACATGTCCAGCTTTCTGTCTCAGCCTTTTGGGCGACACACAAAATGACCAGCTTCATGAACAAAACGGAAATATATTGTTTTTATGTTTCTGCCCTGTCTAACCTTCTCATTTCCATTTTAATCAGTGTCCTGATTGGACATTGACTCTCCGGGATTGACAGTACTTGTGGAAGAATATTTAATGCAAAATGTGAGTTGCAATGACAAATCCATAACCATGACATAATGACCACAGTCCATTACAGCTCTGTCCATTTTCAAGTTGAATGATAATAAAGACCATGAATTTTCTTCTCATTACTCTGCAGTATCACCCCCAAAACATTTTGAAATGATCATTCTCACTCTGATTTGTGGCCTAATAATTTACATTTCCCTTTTAAATTTCATATTGCAACAGCACTTATACTATACAGCCTAAATCTTAAATGTTCCCCTGGATAGACAGAGTTGCCAAAGAAGCCTGCTATAATTTACAAATGATCTTTAATCTTGATTCCCAGGACTGGGTAGAAAAGTGCATGTATGCATATTTCTAAACAATATGCCGCTGGTAGGTCAGGTCTGATAAGAGTCCGGTGGGAGGAGGGAGGAACAGAAGGAGCGCGTTTGTAGACGGGAAGCTGCTCGGTGGTTTATTGTGGTGCGCACCTCCCCTCTCCATAACGCAAAGAGCTTCCTCTCGCTTTACGGAGCCTGCTTGCAATTCTTGCTCTTCATGCCAGAGTCTGCAGCTGTCTCTCTGCTGCGTCCCACTGCCGCTGTTGTCGGAAACCGTCGCCTCTCAGGACGAACTGCCGCCAGACTTTTTTTTTTTTTTCCCGTCAAGACTCAGCGCTATCCCGAAGGATATTGCAACTTTTAGACATTTTCCAACAGGAAACTGAATGAAGACACCTGACAGCGCGTAACGCCCCATCCGCGTGTTTACTGAAATCTTTGCAACTGTGAAGGCTATAGGAATGTGGAATACAAGTCTATCTCAACGGTGAGTGTTGCAGAACGTTTATCATCCTCTCTTTCTTTCGCTCTCTCACTACGTGTGTGTGTGTGTGTGTGTGTGTGTGTGTGTGTGTGTGTGTGTGTGTGTGCGTGTGCGTGCGTGCATGTGTGTGTTTGTTGGACTGCAGTAGGCGTTCAAATTAAGTTTGGAGCTTCAGTGTCGAGTCTGTGCACGACTGATCTTGAATGCAAACGCCACTTCACTTGAAACCAAATGCCTCCAGTAATCTAGCCTATTGTTTCTGTGTTCATGATTACATTCAAATACCAAATATAAGGTTAAACATCGAATATTTCCTCATCTGTCCATCCCTGTCCTGCAGTAAAACCACCTGCCTCTGCCCCTGACACCATGACCACAGATTTGAACTTGACCTCCCTGCTGAATGTCACCGATCTCCACAATCACTCAAGAGGATGTTCCCTCACCAAGACAGGCTTCCAGTTCTACTACCTGCCCACTGTTTACATCATGGTCTTCATCACGGGGCTGGTGGGCAACAGCCTGGCCATCTGGATGTTTGTGTGCCACATGAGACCGTGGAGCAGCATCTCTGTCTACATGTTCAACCTGGCCCTGGCTGACTTCTGCTACGTCCTCTCTCTGCCCTTCCTCATCTTCTACTACTTCAACAAGACGGACTGGATATTCGGGGATATTCTGTGCCGGCTACAGCGTTTTATATTCCATGTGAATCTTTACGGAAGTATTCTGTTTCTGACCTGCATCAGTGTTCACAGGTACACTGGGGTGGTGCACCCGCTCAAGTCTCTGGGTCGACTGAAGAAGAAAAGTGCAGTTATTACCAGTGTGCTGGTGTGGCTGGTGGTCGTTATAAGTATCTCCCCAATCCTTTATTATTCCAGGACGGGCTTGAAGCGTAATGCAACCATTTGTTATGACACCACCACTGAGGATGAGTTACCAGGTTATTTCATCTACAGCATGACTTTGACTGTGTTTGGGTTCTGCATCCCTTTTATTATCATATTTTGTTGCTATGGCATGATTGTCAAAGCGTTAATCTGCAATGATATGAACAACGCGCCCCTGCGGCAGAAATCAATCCACTTGGTTATCATCGTGCTCGCGGTCTTCGCCGTCTCCTACCTGCCTTTCCATGTGATGAAGAACCTCAACATGAGGGCCCGGCTGTACTTCCAGAGCCCTGACATGTGTGAGTTTAACAACCGCGTCTACGCCACCTACCAGGTGACACGCGGGCTGGCCAGCCTGAATAGCTGTGTGGATCCTATTCTTTACTTCCTGGCTGGAGATACCTTCAGGAGGAAGCTGTCACGGGCCACTAAAAAACCCTCCAGGAAGGGGGACAATGTCCTTCAGTCCAAGAGTGAGGAGACGGCACTCAACAGCCTGGCTGAGTATGTGGAGAATGGGGACAGGAAGCTGTGACAGGGCCCCTCAATGTGCCTGGTGCTGGGGGTGCGGATCCCTGTTAGCTTTAGAAAACACAACGGACTTGGTATTAAATAAATAAATGCACTGTTTAGACTGACGGCTGTATGTAGAATATACTGGACGATGGTTTATAGACCTGTAGGATAAATACTCCATTTAACCCTGTGATAACCATCGCTTGCTTGCAGCCTGTCGACGTTGATAAGCTATCGTACTGTATTGTCCTGTACATGTATTGTACTCTAAATGTTAGAGCCATCTCTCTTCATTCTTATCGAATAGCTAGCATTGCTTACACTTTGGACAAAACGAACATCATGATCAGACAAGCCGGGGGAAAATAGGTTTCCCTTCAGCTTAATTAATGCCCTGTTCATCAATTTGATCAGGAAAAATTGGACTCAGAATGGATAGCACCCTCTCTAGCCACCGAGCTGATGCTTAATCAATAGCTATTAAGCGGGCGGGAACTTGTGGTTAAGGAAGTGTACCTGGGATGGCTTTTAAAGGAAAAAAAGTAAATGCACTGAACCTGAGTTTGCTGCATGGATGTGCCATGCAGACAGTGTAATGCACTATGACCAGGGACTCTCTGCTCAGAGGGCTACCTATCACTCCTCATTTCTTTCTGCATCTATAACTGACTGTGTGAGAAATGTGGTCGAGTTTTTCATTTTGACAGCCCTGAGGTTGAGGTCTGCAACGGCTCTGTTACCACAATCTTTCTTGCCTTGTTAACCTGTTCCCTACTGAAAAATGGGAAAATAATACTTACAGTATTTTGTGTATATGATACTATAGTGAATGTTTTTTCTGAGGTGTACTGTACAGGATGTTGTGACGTTCCAGATGAATCTGTGTTGTTAACCGTTTTGTTCAAGTCAGTACCACTAATCCAGACCTTTAGTGCATGAGTCTATTATCAAATCACATCAGTGAAACACTTGCCAACCATGGCAGTTTGGAACTGCTCAACAGTTAATTGTAACATAGGGAATAATAGCTTATCAATGAGCAGAAACAGACACACACACTCGGTCACCTGCTTTGTATCTCCACCAATATTGAAGACTTTTTTTTTTGTATAAGATACCTCAAGTAAATACTGCACTGTGTTTGTGTTTTGGCAGATAATAATTGTTTTGTATCTAGTGTAGTCACTCTGGAGAAATGATTGTGGAGCTCTCTCGGTATATATTTTACCCTGGACTACATAGATGTTTGATGTCTCTACTAATACATTTGTAAATCTGTGATGTGGTCAGCTATTGTCAAGAAAGGAAGTGAATCACCTGTACAGGATATTTGGGGCCACGTGTATCTTTGTCAATAAATTTTTATATTTAAAACATGCCAGACAATGTAATAAGTCTCACATAATTCCTCTAAGATTGTGGGTAATTTTAAGTCTCTGATTTCTAGCATTTATGTCTCCGTGTTTATACCAGCTGCATGTCTTCTTAGTCAAATGTGTGCAATGTTATGTGTGAGCAAACGCTGTTGGTTTTGGAGACATTTCGTGCCGAGTTGTGTCCTCTCTCTCTCTCTCTCTCTCTCTCTCTCTCTCTCTCTCTCTCTCTCTCTCTCTCTGTGCTACTGTTGACTTTCTTTTTCAACAGAGCCAGGAGGAAGCGAGGGGACGAGGGAGGAATAAAGAGTGGCACCTTTTTCTCCTGGCTTATCCTAAGACAGCTTTTGTGTCCATCACAATGGTGTGGGGGTTATTGATGCAGACAGGGGTGTTGAGGCTGTCGCCAGGACCCCAGGGCTGCACGGTGTTGTGGGCACAGGAAACCAACCAACCCTCTTCCCCCAAACAGGGCCCATGAAGACAAACAGCTTTTGATTTCCTTGCTTTGAGGTGCAAACAGCATAGCTGGTTTTTGGCAAATGTGTGTGTTTCTCTGTGTTGGAGAGCCCGAAAGGCGAGGGAAACCTTATTCAACTAGGTAGCTGTTTCAGCCGTTATTTCCATTTGGTGGTTACTGCTTGTTGATTCATTGTCAAAGGTTGCCACTACAACATGCTCATGGACTGCAGGCAAATTAATACACATGTATATTGGTTCCTCTATGCTGTGTACACGTGATTAGATGAAAGGACGGTTGGATTCAGCCAACGCCAAATCTCGAGCCAGCGTCAGTGCTTTGGAACCCGAGTGTCAAATCTTGACTTGTTGAAAGTTGGGATGCTTGCCAGTATATCCTCCCTCCCTTTCTCAGCCACCTTTCACCTCTTTTCTCTCACATCTCATTATTCTGTATCTAGAATTAGAAAAAAAGCTTTTCTTTGCTGCATTTCACCTACTGCAGGGGAAGATTATTTGAATAAGGGTGTGGAGGAGAGAGTTCAGCAACACAGCGGAGGACCGAAGGAAGAGTTGAGTGTGAAGAGTAATGGCAGTTGTGGACAACAAAGTTTTGTGTGTGTGCGTGCTTTTCCAGAGAGGGGGCCTAACAGTATAATCACAGTCAGGACAGCTAACCTAAAATACTGAGCTTTGTTCTTGAAGATTTACAGTGGGAGCTGGGACAACCACATCCATCACAGGGGCACCATCTGCTTCAGACAAAAACTACCGCTAACCACAAAAAACAAACAGAATCAATATGTCAATGTGTGGTCCTTGGTGAGCAACATGTGATACACAGTGATGTGGTTAAGCTGCAAACTCTCGTGCATCCATCGATTCCACGTGACACTGCTGCAAAAACGATGTTGAACAACATAAACTCCCACATCATTGTTGCTGTATTATATGTAAACCTGGAGCCCTATGATACTTTCATGATACATTACACATGTTGCTTTTTGCAATGCTTAGTACCTGTAGCAAAACAGTATGCACTTATCAAGGCTTTATTTTTCTAACAGCAGTTCTGCTGTTAGAAAAATATTTTGTTCAGTGACTCTTGGTTACAGCACTGCATTACTGCTATGCTTCGATATTAACGCGTGTTTAGGCGTCAACCCAGCAACAAGCCCAGCAGCAGAGCCCTCATGGAGCATTGTTGCACATATATGGTAATGTCAGACTGTACTGATGTTGGACATTGTTGTTAACTTTTTAAAAATAAAATATAAAACACAGAAAATTTTCCCAGTAACCACACCTACATCAGCCAGGAGCCTGCTTGTGAGAGAGGATCAGACCTCAGACCAAACCCTGTGCTGGTCAGGTAAGGAGCGTTCACACCTCAATGATAGTTAAAAAAAGATTCAGGCTGTTGATGCATGCCCACAGTGCAAACAAGTTTGCCCGTGTGTGTGTATCTATGGAGCCACAGATCACACATAAGACTCTGAAGGGCCAATAATAACTGTACAGTAAACCGCAGCTCTAACCAGTAAGGCTGGGCATGCAGTTGCACACACAAACATTAATAGTCAAATTCATTAAAAGTCAATTTTACATGCCTGATGAAAGAAACTACCAGAGAATAATCTGTATGTATTGCTGCTGAATCTGATCACCCATGTGTGAAAGTGGGATGACAAATGCCTTTTTATAGATTACACAGATGATTATGTATCACTCAAACCTATTTTCCTAGTGTTCACACTGTGCAAGTCTATAGGGTTGTATAAACCTATGAGTGTGTGTTTGTAGGTATGCCAAGGAGCGTGTCTTCCTATCAACAGGAGGACTTTAAAGAGACTTTAAAGCAATCTAACCTTGATTTAGTATGTCTGCATATGAGCAGTGCTCATGAAACTCAACCCATGTAACCTATTGTTGTATATTCTTTTTCCCAGTATTGGTACATAAGTTGCAATATGATGCATCTGCTATTTTTTGCATATTTTTGTTTTTTGTCTCCAGATTTACATGAAATCTGTTGCACTCTTAAAGGTGCTATTTGAAAGTTTTGCTATAGCTACATAGCCAACATTAGAATTAGCCGCTATTTACTTACCAGTCTTGACGAGAGCTTCATCCATCGTTGCATTTACCATACGAGAGGTTATAATACGTCCTCTGAGCAGCTACCTCTTCAGACAGACTGGACGCTACGGAGACTTGCTATCGGAAAGTGACGAGACAGCCGGACAGGGCTGGAGCTAGCTGGTTAGCTTGCTAACTTAAGTAGAAGAAAAGAAGTGATAGAAACAGAAATGAAACAAGGGGGTTGTTTTCCACATCTGGAGGAAGCTCTTGGCGAGTAAAGAAATGAGGTTTAATACTGAACTTGCAACATTTCTTTTTGACTGGCTGTTAATGCTATCCCTGGTTATGTAGTATTGGCAGAACTTACAAATAGGTCCTTTCACATCATGTGCAAACCAGTGGTAGACGTTAACTACGGTGACTCAAGTATTGCTCTGAAGTACAATTGTGAGGTACTTGTAATATAGTATTTTAATGACATGTTACTTTGTATTCTTACTCCGCTACATTAAATAATTGTGGCTAAAGATAATTACAGTTACTGAGTATATACAATACATTTCATCATTATACAGCAAATTAAACCTCACTCAACAGTAGCCTATATAAGATTGGTTAAAAGTAGCTCAACTAAAGTCAGCTGCAACATTAAACTGCTGTTTAGATCTTAATGCAGTCATAATAGTAATAATGATAATAATCCCATACTATTATGTGAAATGATGTTCTACTATAAGTAGCCATTTGCAAATGTTGAGTACATTTATACTTGAAGTACATTTTGCTGATAATACTGACACATTTTTAAAGTGCAAAACTGAAGTAAATTTGTTATGCATTATTTGTAATCAAGTATGTTTTGATAGTGGAGTGTTTTACTCAAGTAAAGGACTTGAATACTTCTTTAACCACTGTAAGCAACAATAAAAACATTCGGCATGAAAATAATTACCAGGCACTGTATTTGCAAATTTACCAAACTAACACAAGTTAATAAAAGTAAGAAGATTTTTTGTAAACATTTCAGTTGAATTGGATTATCCAATCGTGACCATGCATTTTGTTGTGTTTTAATGTCAACATCAACAGTGCCACTGTCCACAACAATACTGACAAGATCGGAATAAAAACATATACGTATACAGAATGAATGATGTGCTATGAAAAGTAGCAATGGCCTAAGGTGAGTTTGCTTTTGACAGTAAAAGCTATTTGAAATGAGACAAGTGTCCTTGATGCAATATATTTATGGTCGCCTCTGGCACTGGCCTGCTTTGACACCATGAAATTACTTCACGTTCATCATATTGTCAGACATACATGTTTGAGTGCTAAAGCCAAATACAGGCTTTGTATGATGACACTTGTGTGATGAAAAGATACGTTCTTCGCTCTGTTACTGTACAGATGCTGTAAGCATAACAACAAATGGCTACTGTCATTATTTTCAACTGCATGGTTTATTGTAATGTCATGCTTATGGTTTGGACTGCTGCAAGTATAAATATTATTATATTGTATTGTATATAAGATGTGCAAGGATTAGATGGCTTGGACTGGAAGAAGAAGAGGAAGAGGGAGAGGGTGTGTGAGATGGAGCATGGGCTGTCATATTTTGGTTGTCATAAGTTTGTGATCAATATCTGTGCGGCCACTCCTGTCTGGCTTCTTCTTGATTTTCTGCTGCTTCCTGGCGTTGTCATCGATCAATTTGAACGATCGGCTTACTGGCTGACATCCACAAACCTACGTCTTTGATTTTACACAATGGGGTCACAAAGCAGTTTAACCTTATCCGAGAGGAAGATATCTGAGGGTCTAAATGTGGTTTGGCTTGTTCGATGTTGAATCAAAATTAAAAGTTATTTTGATATTCATCCTATAGGTTTTGTGCAATATACGTTTGGTAAAAAGGTAAAGCTGGTACTATTTCTCACAGGATATAGCTCTGCAAACACAGCTGGGCGGCAAGAGCGTTGTCAGAGTGCAGATGGGCTGGCCTGTCTGATAAGAATTATGAGATATGAAGTGTAGCTCTGAAATGAACTGAGGCTAAATAAAAGGGTGCCTGCTGCTTGGAAGGATAGGCAGGAGAAATGATAAGGCAAGGTGTGAGAACACAAGTAGCTGAGAACTGGGGCGATACCAAATGTGCATAGATAGTAGGCATAGAAAAAACCCTCAGGAGAAAGACAAAAGAAACACAAAGATAGAAAAAAGAGAGTTAACAATAAAAGGCCACATAAGTTGACTTAGACCAGTGGTAGCATATGTTCTATACAGATAGATACATACATACATGTAATGAAATGCTGAGAGGTTTTTGTGAAGTAAAGGTAACAAAGACTTGCTTAATGTAGCAGGTTTGGCGAATCACATCAGTAACTGCACAGGCTTCTGCATGTTCTGCTGCTCTGCCCTTCAGTTCATATCATCTGTCTATTGTCTAATGTCTGCTTTTCTTTTCTCTAGACTTGATAGGTAGAATATGTTTATTTTCTATGTCCATACATACATGTATACATATACACAAGTATAATATATAATGGTGACCTGTCCAGGTTGTACCCCACTGGGATTGACTCCACCCCCCCCCCGCAACCCTATAAGGATAAGCAGTATAGATAATGGATGGAGATATATACATATATATATATGTGTGTTTGTATGTGTGTGTGTGTGTGTGTGTGTGTGTGTGTGTGTGTGTGTGTGTAAAAACTAAGGACCATTCATAATGAAGTCAAAAACTTAAGAGTTTTAAGAAATACTTTTAATAAAATCATCAAACAAACTCCCACAACTATGTCAGAATGAAATCTATACAAAGGGCCTAACTGGAAGGCCCTGCTGTGAAGACAGCTCTAACAAAAGAGAGAGGACATTTTTTTTAAATTATGAAACAAGCTCCACTTTGCCTGCAGCTTGTCTGCAAGTTGTGAAACTACTGAGGGTGATGAGCTATGCACTCCACTGAGAGTCCAATGCTTTTATTAGCTGGCAACCTGTCAGTCTGCTCACTGCCCTGCTGTGTGGTGCATGATAAATCTCTTAAGACTAAAGTTTATGCACCGGTAGATTACTTCCACCGCTCCGTACTAACGGTGTCTTAGCGTGTGTGTTACAGAGAGTGGGAATAAACTTGTGTTCTAAGAAAGGAAAGGGCTTTGCAGCAAGCTGTGTGTAGGCATATCTATATATACAGTACTTATAAATAATGGAAACATAACCATATATGAAGTCTGAGTAAGAAGCAGGGTCATTATTCGCCTTCACAGGTTCACTCCTCCTCAACAGGTTTTGGTTTGCTGTCAGGCAGGTCCTGAGCTGTGTGTGGTGGGATAGACATAAACCTCTGTTTCTGTAAGGGATTACAACCTCCCATGAAGGATCATTTTTGTTTAGATCTGGCTCGAGTGGCGTTTATGAAACTGCTCTTGAGTTTGTTCAGCAGTATTTATGGGCCCATTATCATCTTAAAATGTTTCTTAAGGAAACTACTAGAAGTTTAGGAATCGATTGCATGCTATAGGCCTACCTTGGTGTATTTTCTCAATTTTAGATCTATTATTCCAGCAACACACAGTGCCCTGTACAACACTGAACAAACTCAAACACTTGGAGCACTGCTTATATTTAATCTATCTACTCCCTGGCTGTAGAGTGAAGAAGAAGCAAAAGGGCATGAGAACTCATATCTTCTCATGAAAGTACTACAAGTGTTGTTTTCGTTTAAAGTGCAGCCACAAACAAATCTAAACATTTTGAAATTCTTTCTCTGTCTCTACACTGTTTCAAAGGATTGGTGAATGTGTTCACAACAAATGCCATATTCGTTTGTTTCTGCATGTTTAATGCAATTAAACAATGTAATCCGCACATATTTGTGCATGCCTTCTAAATACTAATTATGCACAACAGCAACAGGCATGGCAGGAAGTCAGAATCCACAGGTGCAGTCTGCTGAACTTGTGATGACACTGGACAGTAAATAAGTGTGTATTTCCTGATACTTCAAGATGGTAACATGTTTGATTTTATCATGTATGTTTTATAAAAACAAACAAAATCAATCAATCTCTTCCCTTACATAGAGTGACCTCTCTACACCATGGCTCAGAAAAGGCAGAAAAGGGTGTAGCCTTTAACTAAATGCTTTGCAACATCCTGGAGGAGTCAACTGCTGGTTAAAAAAAAAAAAAAGTCAAAATGTCAGTATCACATAGAACTTTAATGCCAACTAATTTTAAAAGCTGATAAAGTCTTAAAATATTAGCGAAGGGCTAAGAAAATCCATTGCAATCTAATTAAAAATGGCAGCTTTGAAAATTCATATGAAAAAGCAGTGATAGCAGATCTCTTTTAAAGCTGACACGTGGTGCTAATTGGCATTTAACTTTGCCTTTGTATTTTTGATTTAGCTACTTCAAAGTTAATTAATCTCTTCTTTTTAATTCTATGTCTCCATTATCTTGTCTCTTTTCCCCTCCTCATACTGTATGTGTGTGTGCGCTGTAGATTCCTGCACAGTTACAGTATATCTGTAAACTGTTACCTCATACAGTATGTTCTTCCTGTTCTGGCCCAGGATTGTTAATGATCCACCACAGATAAAACTGCCTTATCAACAATCTTACCTCCAGTGGGAGGGGTGTTAGGCAGAGATGCACCTTGCAGGTGACTCGGGTGCTCTTTTATTGCTGCTGCTCTATTGGTTTAGGTGTGTTTAAAGCATAAAATGTGCCATTGGTTTCTCCATTAAATTCAAATCAAGATATGATTTCCTCAGCCTCCTCGTCCAGAAATGAAGTCTGAAATGTAATAAGAAATGGTATTTAAAACGCAACAACACAAATTAAACCAAAATGATTTTCACTCTTCAGGTTCAATTTCTTCTTGCACCGTATCTTTTCTCTACGTCAGCCATACTTTCTTCGAATTCTACTCACACACGCACAAATGCATTCACAAATATTAACGAACCCCCCACACACACACAAATGCATCTACGCTCCGCATACGCACACACTCCTCCATTATCCATTAGCAGACAGAGACGATCAGCAGGGGAGTGCATTCCCCTGTCAAGAAAATAGCTGACAAAACATTTCACCCTCGAAAACTGCTGCACTGACACCTACATACAAATCCAGAGTGTGAGCGCTAATCAAAGAAAGACACAAAAACACCCTGACAAAATTAAATTTGTATTTTCTATATTCAACACGTGCTTTGTGTTACCAATTTCACCTCTGACCTCTCCCTCTTGACCATTAATTCACCTCCCCTTCCCTGACCTCCTCCAGTGATTAGTTGCTCTCTCTGCAGACACCTCCCCTTCCTACTTCTCCTTTCCTCTTTTCTCTCCCCCTCTAGCCTTGTTGTTTAGATTCTATTATCCTGTGCTGCTTGGCTGCCTCACCCTATTAATCCTAGCAGTTCAGTGTGTGTGTGTGTGTGTGTGTGTGTGTGTGTGGATGTCTAAACTAAAAGTGGTGCCAGTGTGAGAATGTTGTGGTCACTGAATGTCTGTGGATGATTAATGGTCTGGGTTAGGTGAGGTGAAAAATGGCAACACACACAGACACATGCACCAACCCACAAACAGACACTTTCATACACACAGACTTACCTCGCAGGTGTCCTGCTAATATCTTGTCTGGAGGGGTTCATCTGTCTGGACGGAAAAAACATTCTGGAGCAAGGTTGTGTCTCTCTGACTGGACTGTTTCGAGAGGGAAGTGAAATGGGGATGTAGTGAAAATGGAGGGGAAGTGATGCTCTTTAAAAGGAGCTGTGGATCATTTAAGAGGAATATAATTGTGAAACTACTATTGCTAACAGTAACGGATTAAATTGGGGTGGAACATAAGTGTGACAGTTAAGAGAAAACCGCTAAACAACTGTAACAACTGTAACTGAATAGTGGTTGTACTGTTTTTGCTTGTACGCCACTTTTGTTTTCTGTGATTGTGATTCCCCTCTGAGCTAATACATGTGTGTGTACGCTTGTGTGTGTGTGTGTGTATCTGTAAGCTGATCCACTTGTCCTGGATTCCCTGCTAAACTTAGCCAAGTGACTGTGGTTGAGATTGAGTGGTCATCAGTACGGATCACTGAGCGGATTTTGACCGTGACCGAGCACTTTTGTCTGGGTATAGGAGGCCTGAGTACCTGTTGCTTCAGCCTGCTGATCTCACACCACATGAACGCACCAGTCAAATGAATATTGATCCAATGGGGGGGACAGGGGTGGGTGGCTACACTTGTGAGTCACACAAGCTGGAGTTGTGCATGTTTTCACACTGTTATGGCTTATTGGCGCACTTGAATAAAACAGAGCTATTTTTAATGTTATTAGTAACAGTAACTGTGCTTTTCTTATCATGCCAAGTCAAATAAAAAGGCCTATGGTGGCCAGAGGGTGAGAAAACAATGCAAACAATTTCATCAGCTTTGTTAATGTTAAACCCAGGAAATGCAGTTGGTTATCGTGTGTTAATGACCCTTGGTCAAATCACTGATTTAGACTCATGCAGGTGTATAACAGAAACATTTATGTCAGTGAAACACCTGCACCGCAACAAATCTTCCAGCATAAACAACCATATAGGTCACTTGTCCCAACCATCAGATATGAGCCATAACAGTAATAAACACAGGGATAAGGTTGTGGAATGGTAATGGTATGATTAGGTTTAGGCACAAACCCGTCCATCAACCCCAACTTTCTCCTAATATGAACTTTGTCGCTCCTTATACTACGTCAGCTGACTTCCTCCTTTGACCTTGTCATAATTACTACAGTTGCTAGAGGTTGCCTAACAATACAACATTAAAACTGGTGGCAATAACCAGCTTGCATATTTGCATAGTTTGTGTTTTTTTCTGTATTGTGTATTATACTATACTGAAATACCAAATACCAAGTGATCTTAAAGAGAGTTAGAAATGACACAATCAAACTCTTACCCTTATTAACACCCTATCCTCCTAATTTATTTCATTTAGATGCTGGTGGTAATATATTGTCACGCTGTCATGATGAAGACTGTGAAAAGGTTGAAAGCCTTGGGAAAATCTGGTAAGTGGACACTCAGTTGGGATTATTTTATCAACTGGCTAAATGATACAGCTACTGAGCTCTCATGTCAACGGATCTAATGCTGTTCTGAGCACACTCCATCTGCTGTAGAAGACCATGTAATATGACTAAAATCTTAGGATCGTCAAACTGTTTTTTTGTGGATTACTTGCAGCCATTAAAGGAAATGTTTGACATTTTGGGAAATACACCTACCATTTTGCCGAGAGTTTGATGGAAAGATTGATAGGCCTACCACTCTCGTGTTCTGTCCATTAAATATGAAGGTAAAGCTAGGAGACTGTTAGCTTAGTTTAGCATAAAGACTGGAAACATGGGAAACAGCAGACTGCATGGTTACTTCACAGTGATGGCATGACTGCAGGGGGTCACTGCACTAGGGCAGAATAGTCTCGCACATAAACTCTTGTTACACCACAACTTGTGGTTCTTACACTTTTGGTTTTGTAACAACTTAATTAACAGCGTAATTTTAGTAGCTTTGAACAAAGGCTAGTTGTGCTGCTCTGCTTCACATCTTTATGCTAAGCTACTTTAACTGCTCCTGTCTGGGGTTTCATATCAAGCACATACACATGAATGTGGTATTGATCTTTTTATCTGACTCTTGGCATGAAAGCTAAAATAAGCATATTTCCAACAGAAGAGAAAAAGGAGAGATTTAAGGATATTCAATAGGGTTTTGTCATTTTAGACTAGACTAAAAATGCTCATGAGAAAAGACACCCTTCAGCACACAAATGCCTTTTCCTTAATATTGTGAACATGTCTTAAATGTCATCCAAGCACTTGCTGCATTGGCGGAAGAATATAAGGTGAGAAGTCAGTTACTTTATTTGTGTCTATTCGAAGTCTTCCGTGAAACCCCAGCGGACCCCAGAGCCTTTCCAATTCCAATTCCAATTTAGCAGATTGTGTGTCTGTGTGTGTGTGTGTGTGTGTGTATGTGTGTGTGTGTGTGTGTGGAGTGGGTTAGAGGAAGCTCGCACAGACGCACACATACACACACCTCCTTTTTTAATGGATGAATTGCTCCCATTGTGTTAGCAGCAGCAGTAATTACGTTGCTGCTGGGATTCTGTCATTTTTTTTTCTCCGGCCACCACACTGAACCATGGAAGTTACGTTCCCCCAGTATGTCATCTGGTTGTGACAAGAATATTTACATCTGCCTGAGGACTTTACAAAACTGCTGTAGCCTCCCGCGCCAACCTTCAAGCTCCAAACCATGAAAAGAACACTCTCGCTCACAGCACTTCTCATTATTTTGAACTTCCCCCATCAGCTTCAGTGAGGAAGTGAAAATGTCAGACTCTTCTCTGTGATGATGAGGGCTGCTGTGACTCTCAACCCTAAACTTTAACCCCCAGCAGCCAACTGTGGTGGACTGGGTAGAACTGTATGTATTATTAATGATGGCCAAATTCCACACATGAAAGGCTGGCATTGTGGGCTGGATGAAAGACCCTGTGTCTACTCTATCTCAGCCACACTGTTTCTATCTATTTACTACTTCTTCTTTCTGTTTTCTGCTCTCTGTCTTGCCTTACATCATGTATTCTCCAGCTCTCCTTTTTTTTCAATTCATTTTGTAATTAGTTCGGTTGAAAAGTTATATGTCATAGTTTCAATGACTCTATCGGTTTCTCTCCAGACTGTTCCAGCTTTGTTGGTGAACATAATGGTGTTTTGTCTTTTGTCTTCATTCTTTCTGCAGTTTGAACAATACTGAATTCTCATCCAGCTAGATGCCAACAGAAAACACTGTCCTTGCTGAGTTTGTGCGTTACATTTGTGTCTCTTTCTGAATTGGGAAGCCATGTTACATATTTATGAATAAAACATGTTCTGACGTAAATCAAAAAGCAATCACATATTAGTATTTACTTACATGAACTCCCATAAAATATCCATGCAATTCTGTTTTCTGTGTAAAATGACACATGCTCTGCACTCTCCCCTCAGTGTCAAGTCTGTTGCTCACCTGAGCAGCGAGCAACATCTGAACTCATGCAGGAAAGGTCTGCACTTGGTGATTGGATTGCTTGATTGGATGCAAGTCTGCTGCCCTCCACTGGGCAAAAAGCCTCACTGCAGAAAGGAAAGGCAGAACTGATTCTATCAAGTGTTTCACAACCCTTATAGCTCATGGCCTTTATAGTTGTTGTCAGTTCAAGAGTGACGTTCCTCTCTGATTGCTTCATTTGAATTTTTCATAGTCCAGTGGAGGTATGACTCAGAATGTAACGACAAACTCAGAGAAAGTGACTCAGTTGTCAATTAATTAAGTTTACTAATCTGTTGTATGACCAATGCATGAACTAATTAAATTTGAAAGCCAAACAGTCATTCACAACCAAAATAAAGAAATGCACAGTGCATGTTAATTAAATCCAAGAGAGTTCTTACTCCCCATTAAAACCCCAATAACAGAAAACCTAATAAATGTATTTGGAATATGGGGCTCCCGCAGTGGCCGAGTCCAACCTGCTGCATGTCATCCCCTCTCTCTCTCCCTGACTTTCCTATGTCTCTCTCATTGTGGCTGTCCAAATAAATGTGAAAAAATGTCCATAAAACAACTTTAAAAAAATGTATTTTGGATTTAGAAAGGGTAATGCTGCATAAAAATGACTGTCAGCACCAATCACTGACATAGAGTGAATGAAAATCCATTGTATTTGTTTTACAGCAGGGGTATTTGAGACCCCAAACTGAAGTAATATGTAATTTTCTGAGGCAGACTTCTGACACATTTAATCAGTTAAAAACACCAAACAGAACATTTAATTTAAGATTATTTTGTCAAAATAGTATTTCCAGGGTCAAGAATGAACTTTTTCTCCCTCTTTAAAAACATCATACAACAATGGTCAAATTGTTTTGACCTGTGAAGACAACATGCTGAACAACTCAGGCAACACCGATAGGAGGAACTGTGGTAATCAGCTATGAGGAAGAGATAAAAAAAGAGGGGGTGATTTAGACATAACAGTTCTTCATAGTCTATATTGAGTTTTTTTGTGTAATGAGTAACACTTGGAAACCCTAAAGTATAAAGTATATAGCTCCCACATTTTGGCCACAAGTGTGGCTTCAAAGGTGTGAATCATGATCACAAGATGGCCATGGAAAACATTTTGTTCATACTGTTCTCTGATGCTATTGAAATGATGAATGGGCATCTTCCACCATCTGAATAATTCATAAATCAAAACACACCCAGTGCCACAGAGGATGAGTTGAAATAAAAACTATGAAAATAGAATAATTAATTCAAGGTCAGGAGGCTATAAACAGACCATCCAAAGCAAGCAATACAAATTTTTGCCACCAGTCTTTCCGCTTTGAAATTAAAGCCTGAAACTTGTTGTTTGAAAGGCCTCCGAGTCCCTGTGGGTTGAAAACATTGGACAGGACTTATCTCTGTCATTAATTAGCTCAGTGATCTCAGACATTTTAATTAGTCTACTGTCACTCTCACAGGACCAGGAGTGAGGATTAAAGGCCTGTCGCTGTACATCTTATTGTCTTGTTGTAGATCTTCACCTTTCACTGAATGGATCACACAGGGGCAGTCCTCGGCCTATTTCAGGCTATTTCAATTACAGCATGCTGGGGACGATATGAGATGAAAGTGGTGCAATGAGCCCAGGCCCCTTGGTAGAGGCTATAAGGAGCTGGAACAAGGAAAGCCAAGATCTGTGGATTAAGGAAGTTTTAGCAATGCAAACAAAGCAGAATACCACAATGTTTAAGGGATCTGTTTTTCTTTTTATTTGACATTATTGCTTAGATGTGAAGGAAAAAGTTAAAAGAATGTGTACACTTACACTAATGGTCCCATACCCTATCCTTAAAGCTGCTATAATCAATATTTTACATCAACAATGGATCAAATGACTTTGTATATGTACAGTAGATGTTGCTAATCAGATAATAACACTCTACTGTTCCCATCAGCTCTATGGAGTCTTTCTTTTAACTCATTGTTTTTAGCTTTCTGGCCTGCAACCTTAATGTTTGGTTCAGTCTCACTTCTCTCATCAGTGTTGTTTCGAGATGCAGCAGACAGCTGCTTTAGAGCATTTAGAAGCTAAAGAGACAAACATTTCCCTCAGAAACATGCATACCAAACACAGAGCTAAAACTAGACTGAAGGTTGGACTTACTCTCAATGACTGGCCAGGAACATAACTCTAAATGGATACTAAAGTTGAACATGTTGATGCAGTGTTTACAGCTTGTATCTGCTGCCCTGAAGTAGCCAAACATCATCATCAGTTTTATAGGGTCAGCATTAAATGAAATACTTACATGATATGTTCATTTAAAGAATGCATCCACCAAACTTTTAACTGGTGTTGAGATACAGACCAAAATGCAGGTTGAATTAATCAAGCAACCAAGCCAAGTGGGGCCTCTTCCAGAGTTAATATCTGAAGTTAAATACTAGTCTGAAAGTCCGTCTTTGAGTTTCACACCTTGTTGAGCTGCAGTGGCAGGACAGTTACACAAAGATTGACCAGTAACTCTTTCAATGCACATATAGGTATTGTTTTAAGATACAGTAGTACGTATCTTAATATATCTTAATTACCTTATATATAGTAATGAGTCCAGCAGTTACAGTATCTATGTGTTTAGAAAGTGGAAGTAGAACAAAAAGGGTATTTCATATGACCTCAAAGGAAACTTTTTTATCAGCAGTTTTTTTTTTTTTTGTTCATATGACTTGTGTATGTTTGTATGAGAGCAAAGTATATTTGTGCACAAAAACAGACTAGTTACTGTCAAGCCAGAAGCTGTGTGAAAGGCCACACATCACCTTATCCTTTGTTAGCTTGTTTTTGAGAATTCACCTGGGGGTTTTAGCATACCATCATCAATTGATAAAGTGACCGTGTCTATTTAATTATCAATGGTGTGTGAAAATAAACTCTGCTTTGACAGGACAAGCCTGCTCCTTACATCCAGGGTGATCACTCTCACAGATGTGACAATCCACATCACAAGGCTTTAGGTCACATTACCCCTCACTCCCCATGGGGCAGAGTGCTGATTGTCCTCATATAGGCTTTGACTTGTTGTTTCTTAATGGGATCTAAGGAGGGGCTGCCTGCAGGGCCCACATGAGGAGCCAATCGACATATTGCACCTAATATCACCTGAAACCAAAACTGACAGTGTTTTGCATCTGCTTGTGCTTCAATCTGTTTGTAAATATATGAAAATCACATGTGTTTGTGGGGGAACATTATGACATAATAACTGAAGTTCAGTAATCAAAGTGATAAATGTTGACTCACAGATTTAGCCCACTTCTCCATTCACAGGTCTGCATGACTGTGTGTTGTATCACTGGTGATGATTTGTGGATGAATTAAAACTCTATTGATCCAGCAGTGTTTTCCCAGCCGGCACTCAAGGTGACAAGGTCACAACTGTGGTTTAGTCATCGCTGCACTGTGCTAACAGGCTTTCATTGGAGGACATAATGAAGAGAAATGTGATGACTTAAATAATTGATTTTATTACATGCTCATCAATGCTTTTTCACTTGGATTAGAAATTACAGCACAAGACATGAGTCATGGATAACTTCCAGATTCAGAGAAAATTTGAGAAACAACCAAGAGAATAAACAGCTTTCCTTCCTGGTAGGTCTGTCTGAGTATGGTTCAGATATTGATCTGACTGACTACAGAAAAGTGGCTCGATGGAACAAGTCAGTGAACAAGGAAATTAAGAATTAATTTGATATGGCTTTGCATCAAGAAAACAAAATAAGCACATGTTCACACATGCAAGACAGAAGCCCAATGTGACACATGTGGGGTCATGCTTCACAGTAATGTTGATGTGAGTCACTTCCTCTTCACTGTTCTTGTTATGTCATTTGGGTTTTGCTGATATTTTTGAAGATGCAGGCTAGGCTACATCTGAACAATTTCTGTATATGTTGTTTGTCATTTTATACGTTTTCGTAATTCAGCTTGATTTATTTAATTTCTTTTGAAATACTGAAACTCGTGTGATGAACCCAGAGTTTAAGAGATGAAGTTAACAACAGAGCCTCATTCCATTTCGGGGGTTAAGCAATAAGATGACAATACAAATATTGCAGTAGATAGGCTTTTCCAGTAAGTTATATGGGAATGAGTCAAGCAGTAGTAAGCCCAAGGATCACTGATGTCGAAACTAAGGTGTGGCAGGTCTGCGTGGGTACTGGGGGCAGCAAGCTGACTGTGCGATAACAGCCGCACTGCACCTTTAACTAAACACTGGAGAGTATTTATTGAGTGACGTGGGACGCAGACTGCGTGCTGAGTGTGGGCAGGAAGCGCAGAGAGATCACGGCGTCAAGTTAGCTGGAGTTAGAAAGACCTATACTGGAAATCACATCGCTCGCCTTCAACAAGTTATACGTATTACATTAAAATAATAATTAGTGACGAGATAACACAAAGCCACAGCAGATTTAGTAAAATATTTTGTAAATTATTTTATTCAACAAGTTGTGAAATTGCAACTGGATTGACTTTACAGGACACATTACGCCATTACACTTTTATTGTGAAAGCTAACACAGGAAGTGGTACTTTCCCTTTAGAGTTGACTTGACTCTACCAAAGAGAGCAACGGGCACACGGTGGCTACTTGAACGAAAACGGGGGAAGCTTGCTCAAGAACCGGCTAGGCTGTCGTCGGGAGCTCAGCATGCCACAATACAAATGCTGAGCGTGGGTCCGAAACAACCGTATTTACCTCCTGAACGACAATAGTTGACGGCCACGCCCCGTATCCACCGACCGGAGCCCGTACAAAACTGCTGGCGGAGGCGCTACGGTGAGCGGTTTGAAACCCAGCAGGGCGGCTAGCGGGCTCACAGCGGAGAGGAAGCAGGAGTGTCGGCTGTTTTGGGAACCATGAGAGAGTACAAAGTAGTGGTTCTCGGGTCCGGTGGGGTCGGAAAATCCGCATTGACTGTCCAGTTCGTGACGGGATCCTTCATAGAAAAATATGACCCCACGATAGAGGATTTCTACAGGAAGGAGATTGAGGTGGACTCCTCTCCGTCCGTCCTGGAGATCTTGGACACGGCGGGGACCGAGCAGTTCGCCTCCATGCGAGACCTGTACATCAAAAACGGGCAGGGTTTCATCCTGGTCTACAGCCTGGTGAATCAGCAGAGCTTCCAGGATATCAAACCGATGAGGGATCAGATCATTCGGGTGAAAAGGTACGAGAGGGTGCCGATGATTCTGGTTGGAAACAAAGTGGACCTAGAGGGGGAAAGGGAGGTCTCGTCCGGTGAGGGAAAGGCACTGGCGGACGACTGGAACTGCCCGTTCATGGAAACTTCAGCCAAAAATAAAAGCTCGGTGGACGAACTGTTTGCAGAGATAGTCCGACAGATGAACTATGCCTCAACACCAAATGGCGACGACCAGTGCTGTTCGTCTTGTGTAATTCTTTAAGAAAAAGGACAACCATGAAGTTTTATTCTTTGCTCGGTTTTAAGTTTGCAATGGTAAGTTGAGACACCCCACACTGAAAATATAAAGCTGACATTAGTGATAGTTTTAATAAGTGACACTATATAAGCATTAGACTTATTATAAACTTGTTATTGAAATCGTTTCTTAGCACATGCCCATATTAAGTATACGGTAGTGAAAAGCAAAATACCGGATGTATGCTGAACTTGGATTTATGTCAATGTTTAGTCTTTATTTTTTTGTTAATTGTCAGTTCTCCTTCATACAGTATGAGCTCAGCATTAGTTTTTACTACTAAGCTCCATTAGGAGTAGGACACTTGCAGTCTGTTGTTTTGCTTAGCAGACAGGGGAAGTGTCTGACTCATTTACAGAACTGTAGGGACAAGCTATGGCTGACTAAATTAGGTTTACTAAGTTAGTGGTTGAATCTGTACACCTACAGTGAGAAGTTGTTTAACAACTGCTCAAATGGTATTTTCCAGAATGAGGTTAGCAGGAGTCGGGAGATTCCAACGTTCTTGCATGGCCTACATTCAGGGTTCAGCAAGTTGGTTTTTGTTGAGCCGAGCCCAAAATTAACCTTAAAAGTACCATGTTTTTCTTTATGTTTTGTCAGAAGTTGTTGTAGTTCACTCATGACTTCTTTTATCTCTTGTTTGTGGCAGTGTGTTGCAGCAAGTGTGTACTGTTGAGCTCTTCTTCATGTCTCACCCTGGCCTTGGAGGAAAATGAAGGGAGGAATGCTGCAGGGGGACGAGAGGAGGAGGGGAGCAACTGAGACAGAGGGAGGGGTCCACTCTTCAGGAATTCTGCTGGGTTGGAGTATCTTTGCTGCACGATCAGTGTCCACCATTGATGTCAACACAGTGTCAGATCCAGAGTTTCAGCAACAACCCCCTCGCCAGTTCCAACTGTACTCCCAACTGGAACTAAACCCCAATGGATTAGATATGGAGGGCAACACTTAGAGACACATAAATGGATATTTCTGTATAAGAAGAAGAAAGAGAGATAGAGTATATTTTGTTAAATAACTGCACAGTCTGGGGCAGGTAAAGATTTGGGTGATGTCTCTGCCTAACCCATTTTGGAGCAATGCTCCACAACACTCCAAATCCTATTTTTTCCAAAGTCAAAAGAAATTGACACCACTTATCTGCTGGTGGAGTAAATGTGATGAGTGCCACTTTTTTTTCCTTCATCTCCTCTTAAGTGTGTGAGAGGACCTTAACTGAAGTGACATGGGGACGGTGCCCCGATCGCCCTTGTGTCGAGTGCCTTTCCAAAACAAATCAGCTGTTCAGATTTAGTGCCAACCTACATGTATCACCAAAAGAACTCTTCAACTTGGCAATCCACAAACTAGTGAACTGTTCACCTGGATAATCTCGTAGGGTGGAGGCTGAAAAAAAAAAAACTACAATAGGCTTTTTGTTAATGGAATGGCGGTTTTCTGTATGTTTTACGTTGGCCTTTTTGAAGTCTAAGGTGTTCATTTTGCAATGTCTGCTTGGTCTGGCCAAACCTATATCTTGAAATGCACAGGTACTGGAACCCCCTAGACGTGATAACAACACCAAACGCTTACCTGCCAGACCACTTAAATCAAAGGAATTCTGTTTGTTCTGTTCATTTTGTTGTTTTTAACAGGAAATGTGATAATGTACTGTTGACAAATCTAACCTGATTGTAAGTTTAATTTCAGACCAGCCTTTTAACAGTGGGCTGTTGGTTTTAAAAACAAGACTTTTAATACAAATTGCATTTTTTAAAAAAGAAACCAGGCTGTGTTTTCTCTTTGTTGCCATCTACTTGTTTCAGTGTTTTACCACAATGGCTAATTGCCAGTTTGCTGAGCCCAAACGAAGTTGTCATGAGCACTTTGGACAAGAGTGTGTCATTGCTTAAACATCAGCGTAGTATGTTTGAATACACAAAAATAACTGGAATACTACAAATACTCACCGTAATACGGTAGTTTAAAAAGTAAACGCTCAGTTGTATGCATTAGCAGTAACCTGACTTCCCCCAAAACACCAATTTCCATGTGTTGTTTGATTGTTGGGGGTGTGTGGTAGCCCACAGGTCAACAGGAAGTATGAGTACAATAGGAAAATGCAATGTGTACGTTGAGTTTTATGTTGGACAAATTTACGGGGCACCTTAAAGGAAGGCTTTATTGCATGCAGTTTTACTTGAATCATGAAAGCCATTTTGCTGTTTCCCCAAAAAACCTAGTTTTATATTTCTACTGTTGCTTAGCTGTGTTTTTTTTTTTTTCAAACACAACCTTCCCCCTGGTTAACGCTGAGACCACTGCAGTATACGTATGTGCAAAATCAGAAACTGAAAGAAAAAAGACCAAGGTGTGTATATGGTATGACTAGTTTGAAAAAGAGATGAGTTAGTCTGTTTACATGACATTGGTAATCTAAGCCATGGTTATTTTCAGGTTATTACGGCACATACTACATCTCTTGAAAGAAAAAATTCACGATGAGATTTATCATCCCTGCCTCTATAATGAACCTCAGCAGTATCCATCAACAAAATGGGATCAAGATGAAAGCACCAACACTTACTCATGATCCTCACATGCAATAATAGACAAGGCCAGGCAATGCCGCTCCAGAGAAATGTCTTTTCTGACTGTGTGGGTGTAGTAGTGTTTCAGCCCAGAGCTCCAGCCTGGGTGCAGTGTGTGTGGGTGTAGTGGTGTGATGTGGAGAGGCTGGTATGACTGAGCAGGCCCCGCTCTGCTTCTGTTTACCTATGGGGATTACCTAGCCCTGGCTGGCTGGACGACCGCAGAATGGCTGCGGGGGGAGAGGGTAAACAAACACAAGACAAGCTTCACACAGAGTCCAGTCTTTCTGAGGGTAGATATGCGCTGGTTTGTGCTGGTCTTGAAGCTGTACTGTATGTGTGTCGCGTTGTGGTATGTACTGTGTGTGTCTTATGAGTCTTGAGCATATGTGTCTGCCTGTCACGGTCCAGCACAGGCTCAAACGCCTATGTTGGACTGTGTAGGCCTGGGTATCTGTGCCTGTTAGCCAGTGTAAGCAATGGTATCATATGTATTCTTTGGCTTTGCTTGCATCATGTGACTGTGGGGCATGGGGAGGTCAGGGTACAGGGTCGTGTTAGGGGGCAATTCAGAGTGAATATTACATCCAACAGGTGCAATCAAACATGAATGTATGTCAGAGCCGGGCAATATGGCTTAAAGGAATATCGTATTTGTAAGAATATATTTTTTGATATTGTTACATATGAAATTAACATATTTTTCAATTTGATTTGAATCAAATTCATATATATTATACTGTATTTTACTGCTATGTATTACAATTTACAAAATTTGTTTAAATTGCTAATTATCAAATGATAAAATGACATGAATCAAATAAAAATAAAACAAGATAAAAGTTCTTCCTATCCATATCATCGCAATACTGTTCAACTGAGAAATGATAAACCATAATATTGAATTATTGCCCGGCCATAGGTTTACATTATCTGCAGATTGTGTGTGTGTGTGTGTGTGTGTGTGTGTGTGTGTGTGTGTGTGTGTGTGTGTGTGTGTGTGTGTGTGTGTGTAAAACCGTGTGCATGTAAACACTCTGTGTATGTCTTTCTCGTTCCCTGAAGCTGAAAAGACAGCTTTACAGCTTAATATTCGGTTTCAGTGTACTTCTACGAAGTGCTTTGTGTTTGTGTGACTGCTGATAGCAGGGCTCAGATCTTCCTTACATCCACCACAAGCCGTGACTAGTTTACAGCTATTCTATCAATGTGAAGTCAAGGCTAATAGCACGTTTCCTCTAAGGCCTTCATACAGATTGTGTGATTAGACATGAACAGAGCTGAAGTTGAACTCTGCCCTAAAATAATAATTACTGTGGTAGTGGATGAGAGGGAGAAGTTATTACAGCTATGCCCCAGATACTGTAAATGTATACCCCCATCTTCTACTGCTGTGCAGCTTCAATCTCTTGCTGTGGTATAAACATCTGATAGCAGAAGAATTTGCCCTTTGGAGAGTAAGGGGCCTGTCGAGTTCCTGTTTCTTTTTATCTAACCCTTTCTAAGGAGTGAGAAGGTGAAAGTTTCACTTCCTGCCCTTTTTTTCTATACAGCTCAGCACTAGCATTGACTGTGTGTGGTTGTGAGTTTAATTGGTTTCAGCCTTTTAGTTATTAAGTTTCAGTATGTTGCAGCCACATTTTTGCATACTTGAATTGCAGCGCTATGTTTTTTTTATTTTAAGGAATTTAATTAAGCTATTTTTAAATGTCTTGCTTTTAGTTGCAGCCAAGAGGAAATCAGTAGTGTTCAGGTTTACAGATGGCCCGGCTTGACAGTGGTTGCTGGTCATGGGAGATGGTCATGTGATGTGGTTGCCATGGTTAAGGGGGGTTGGGATGTGGTATGGCTGCGCAGGGTGGCCTCGTGACCTATGGGAGTTCAGTCACTGCTGGAATGGTGACTGTAATAGAAGAGGGTGTCGGTCTGTTTGATCATCTTTCTCTCAGTTGCCACAAACATATATTTTCCTTGATCATGACAGGAAGTGTGATTTTACATTACGAGATAATTAGATTACTGTAGAGGCTGATTTTACAGTTTTATATAAATAATTTCCTTCCTTTGGTTACAGAAAACTGAATATTGATTTGTTAATGATTAAGATTTGGGTTAAGTGAGCTGCTTGCTCCACAGATGCAAGATCAGTGTTGTTTTTTTTTTGCTTCTGGAAGCAGTTGCTCTGACAGGAAGTGTTGCGACAGCCAGTGAGAGTGGGTGGTGTGTGTTTGCATTTTTTACATGGGACTTAATCACTATATAGGCTCCTTGCTGAATTACAGGCTTCTCTTTCTCTTCCAACGTCATCATGCTATTTTTGAGGCTCTGTTGTGTTCAAGAGTGCGGTTTTGCCCTTTTTTCTTGGCAGACGCGCTTGTTATGTACTGTACTGTATCTGTCTTAGGCAGTATCCTCTCTGAAATCAGTTTGACTCTATTAGTATTTCTTTCTGTACATTTTTATTTTGACACATCACATCACTTGACACTTTTAATTTAACAAAGACAGTCCTTCCATGTGGTTTACACGCAGCAGCATTGTTAATCAGTGAGTGTCACTGTTATTTCCCTTTGTGCTGGGCATTACCATAACAACACAGGAATACCCATTCGCCCCATGTTTGTCTTCCCGTCATTGGCTGAATGAGCTTTGTTTTTTCTCTTTCTCTCACACATGAACACACACACACACACACACACACTGCAAATGTGCACATCATACATTGTGCACATTTAAACACACTGCAGTTGAGATTCCTGCAGCATTCCAACACTTATGGACAAGACTTTGTCCATACTCAAGCAGCAGAGGCATCACTCACCCCCTCTGTTCCTTCACAGGAACACTGGGCTGAATTAGACCTGACAGTTCCTTTATTACACAGTTATCATTTAATCCATGTGACCATGTCATATTCTTTGACCATACTTCGCCTTGAACTGTGATATCTTGTCGGACAATTGGCAGCAGATCTTCAAATATGTATTATAACTACTGTTGTATCTTTATCTGTGCAGAAGTGTGGTCCTGGTGGTTTAAAGTCTGCTTCTCATTGGATTGAGTAAAAATAACAAGGGTCAGTTTATAGTAAGAAGCGTCATGACTGATCATCCATTAGCTCCTTCATTCAGCTCTCTCTGTAAATCAGGGAGTGGCTCTCTAACTTGGAGCTGACTGAGCTTCGATGGGAATGCCCCGGAATTCCTCTCATTCCTGTCATTCCTTCAACTGTAATGTCTGGACATGTCTTTAGTCTGAATTGAAAGAGATGGAAGAGAGAGGAAAAAGTTGGGATATGATAAGGACTGGTATTTATGTGTTCGAGGTGATTAGTTTCATGGTTTTGGCCTTGCAATTGCCCTTTATGTCTGATTGGAAATTACTTTTCCTGATTGCTTACTAGCTTTCCTTGTTTTGTCGCCCCTGATCACGAGTCTGATAGGGGTATATCACCAAGAAGCTGCAAAAAACACAAAGGTGGAGATAGAACGAGAGCAGCAGAGATAAAGGATTAAAGAGAGAGTGCAGGGTTTGTCTAAACAGGCCTCCAGACACCGCCCCACTGTGTCACAAGATGGATCCCACTGGGCACACAGTCAAACTGCTCTTTATACCCATCTTTAGATAATCATAGCACAGTTGCCTTGGTTCGCACCAGAGCTCGATTTGAAAAGGAAACTAGGCCAAAGGAGCCAGTCAGACAGGACTAGTTACTCGCAGCATCCCCTGTGTGGATTAATAGCTTTTGTTCACTGGTGTCAGTAAGGACAAGTAGTGCTTAAGGACCTGATTTGTAATTGAGCTAAGCTACAATCAGTGTTTTAATTATGGTGGGTAAAAAAAACAGGTCATTAAGTGCGTGCAGGCATGGCAGATTGCAATTTGATCTTTCTGTAGGTATGATTAGATATTAGTAGCTGGCTGGATAGATTTTCAAATTTATAGGATATTATCAATAACATCTGTGATAGCACAGGGTTACCTTTGGCCTGAGTGAGTTAGGCACTGTGTCCGTCATTTGGCTGCTGTTGCTCCAAAGCAGGCTTCAGATCTTGAGGTTTGGGTGTGGTTTCTCACTTGAATGACAGGCCGGCTTCTCTGCCGAGGACTTACAAGAAGTGAATGGCCTTGATTATTTCCTTGTAGTTTGTTTGTGTCGCTGTTTGATCATACTGTAGGCCTACATCAGTGTTTAGAAGTGACGCATTAGGTCATATTTAGAAAAGGGAACTCAACATCATTTGGACCTGACCATGCTATTTGCGTAATTTTGGACGGTTTGGGTGAAACCACAGAAGTTTAAACTATTGGTTGTGATAAAGCTTAGACAGATTTTTTTATAATGTAATAATACCCACACCCCATAACCACTGCTAGCAACACCACAGGGATGTCTTAGGGTACAGACGGCAACAGAACAGTATCTCTGGATCTGGATACAGACTGAGCCGCTCCTTGTACCAGCCAAACCCATTAGTCCTCTTAACTCACTAGCACTGCTACTAGTAACTAGCATAACTAACTACTAGCTAGTTTCAAACAATTGGCTTCTTAAATTGGTTTGTATCATTAAAAATATCTTATCTAGTTTAGACTTTAGTAAAGTGTAAATCAGTGGGCTATGTGTTTATGCTAGGCTAACTGAGCTAATTTGCCATTATTGCCATAACAGTTTGTAATTTAAAGTATGTTATGTTACTGTGATGTAATTTGAAATATTCTCAATTTACTTCATCATTATAAACAGCATTTACTTAAAGTATCACATCAAGTGTTACTCTTCAGTCCCTCTCCCTGCTCTGTTATGCTCCACCGAGCCGACAGCCTACAGCTACATCCTGGTTGTCTTCACCATCTCAGCTAACGCAGGAATCAAGAGCATGCTAGCCTGTGAGTCAGCCATAGCAACATAGCAACCTCCAGCAGGTAATATTAGCTTGAAGCCTTTGAGAGCCGTAGTGGGCCAGAAGCAAGTTCACATGTTCATTAAGAGAGCTGTGACAGGCTGCCTTCAATGTGTCTGTGTCACAGAAGTCCTTGACAACATCTCTCCACATAAAGACATGTTTTGTAGCATATTTACAAAAAAAAAAAAAAAATCTGAAAATATTTGCATACTAACTGTAGCTTTAATTTAGTTATGCATAAACCCGTACTTAGCACACATACTTACACAACACAAGTGGGCTAAGTTTGAATTTATGAGGAGCTGGTGCAACTGGCTCCTGGCCGGAATTAGTGTCTTGCTACGGACACTTCAACCTGACACAATTCTTGATGTCACCAAGGCATGAACCTTCTGGTGTAGGAAATTACTTTAGGAAGTTACTTAATGTACTACCTCGATTCCCCATTCCTCTGTGCTGTAAAATCAACTGAACTGATATCAGACAGACTTTTGTTCCAGAATCTTAACTTTTCTCACAGAATCACAACTTTCAGTTTCATTCTCCTGCCCTCCTTTCTTTTCCATCCCCCCATCTGGTACATCTGTGGCTGAGGGAAGAGGGTTTGTGGCATCCTGCTCCAGGGCTTGATGCTGGGTCATGTGACTACCTCCCACCACCCCGGCGTTGCCCTCTTGTCACCACGGCAACTTCAGCATTCTGACTAACATGCCGTGACATCTGTGACCTTCCTCCCCCATCTGCAATCCCGTTTCTTTTTCTCATTCCATCATCTTTTTCCCCCTCCTCTTCTATGCTTCTGACTGCTCTCATCATTGTGGGATTCCTGTCACCTCTCTCTTTAAATGTAGTTTTTTATACATTTTAAGGACTTTACCATTTTGAGTTGAGAAGTGAAGAGGTTTTTTAGATACCTATGTATGTATGTATGTATGTATGTATGTATGTATGTGTATTTATTTAGTTATTTACTCCTCCTCTCTTCTATCCATTTGCGTCCTTCCTTCCCCCAGTACAGATTCATCATCAAACTTTTCTCCTGAGGCAGGTTTACGTAACGTCTTTCATAACCTGAGCAACCAGGGGGCAGAAAAAGAAACTTGTGGGAGACAGCGACTACAAAAAGAAGAGCTAAGGTTTTCATGTATAGCAAGAGGTGTGTGTATGCCTTACTGCCTTATTAATTGTAAACTTTACATAAATAAGGCAGGTATATATATATACTGTATATATAAGCATCTTGTCCTTATCTATCTGTCTGTCAATTAGAGGAGACATTTATTGACGATGTCGCCCACATTTTCACCCAAACACATGGTAATAATGGTCCTAAAGGTGACAAAATTTCATGTTTATAATTTCCTCATAACTATTACATTACCAAAAAACAACAAATCTGCTCACCCATACAGTAACAGACCCACTGGCTTCTCTTCAAATAACATTTAACTCACCTTGCTTGATTTGCTTCTTTGAATAAATAAAATAGACAGGTTGCTGCCAAGAAGCAAACCGACTTCCTACTTCCTTCAACCTACAGTTTTCTCAATTTTAGTCATACAAACGTTTCATTTTCAAGTGTTTCCACAAACTTAACACATAAACATTTCCCTTAAGAGCGATAAAAAATATCTCTGTTAAAGTTTTTAAAGCTGAAATTAAAAAACAATTACTATGTGAACATGTGTATTTGTATATTTTACAGTTTATTATGATTTTTTTTTAAAAATTGCACAACTATTAGCCTATGTGTCCTAACATCTTTATTTACCTTTCGGAAACATTTTCCAAATATGGTTCTGACAGGAAGTGTGCTCAGATAACTCAATGCGTGGCACAGCTGACTGTTCACTTAGTTTACTCTGTAAAATTACACAGCGGCCCCACCCAGAATGCCAGAGTGTCTGTCTCACACACCAATACACTGCAGAAGGAAGTGAATGTGACAGTGCAGTAGTTAAAACCAAACATTCATACCTCCAGCTAAATCACTGTTAACACATGGCCCTGAGTTATTACTACATGAGTCACACGCAAGTCTCTTTCATTTTCGCTGAAACCACCATGATATTTTTGTGCTGAAAAAATGTGTGCAGGCAATCACACCTGTACTGTATGTACACTTGCTGATTGTTCCCACATGCAAGAGCATAATGGTCTTTCATGAAAGTGTCATTATAGTCTATGTGTTAGCAGAAATATGTAAAAGATGCCCCAGATATGACCCTCCACACTGAATTGATTTCTGGGAACGTTGGAGAGGCTAGGCTCTGAGGAAATTGCTCATATCCTGTGTGGAGCTATGGAAGAGGAAGTCTCCTGTGACACGGGGAATCTCCAGTCTACTGACCCACATTACTGGACTCTGGATCCTGCTACACTATGGTTACCAGTACTGTTGCTTCGCAATGTTAGAAAATATACTTTAAACCGATGAAAATTTGACTGATGTCAGTAACTGGAGAACATGTTGCATTGTCATGTTGGTGCAATTATACTTGACGGTGCCCTGTGGAATTATCTTGTTAAACAAACAACACTTACATTCGGTGTTGCTCACCAAATGACATTATTTGGATACTTGAGGCCTATCAAACGTGGTAAATGTGTTTCCTCATGTAACATTTGCAAGGCCAAGATTTTCTGAGTCCTGCATTGTTAGGCCAGCAGCCATTTTCTTCCCTGCTTTCTGCTTGTCTATGTTTCTTGGCATGGCACAGCCACCATTTTTTGATCGCTGGAATAACATGAAATAGGCGATAGATGCCACAGATATCGCCACTGTCAGAAATTCCCAGAAAATCTCATGCAATCTCTCTGCATTACATGTCAGAGGCAGACGTGATGTGATTTTCCCATTTGGTGGCATGAAATAATGGTCTGAGTGATATGATGTGAATGCGGCATAAGTCTCAAGGTCAATTCAAAGTCCCTTAGTGCCAAAATCTCAAACTACATTTGTTGCAATAGTGGAGCAATGGTCGGAATGTGTGGGTGTGTGTGCACTATCCAATTTGAGACCTCTCATGCTATTTGCCATTTTCCTCCATTACGACAGATCACACTCTTACTGGTGTGATCTAACTTAGACAGTATCTGCCTGTGAAAATTGGATCTAGCCCCACTCACTTCTTTGAAAGGTGTTAAAATGATATTTGCAGTTTGTGCTCATTTGCAAATAGCTTGTTGGGCTACAGGCACAAAAACTGAGGAGCATGTGAACAGGTGGGAGCCTCATAAATCTGGAGCTCACTGCTCTTTTCTGCCTTTGGCAACCTATAGTCAGTTACAAAGTAATTTGCTGATCAGTGGGTGTGCTCAAACTCACTGTCTGGCTGCTGAGTTTTCAGTGTGTCCTAATCCTGCTGCCTTTGGGCTTTTACCAAAAGAACACTCCACTATGATAGATAAAAAAAAATACCCCCAGGGATCAATTTTTTTTATCGTCACAGGGACTGCAATCAAAAGCGGAAGGTGGGAAAAATCCGCTGTTCCCTGAGAAGATTGCACACTTACTGGCCTCATGCGGAGCCAGAGTCTTGGACTTGATGCAGCAGTTTTTACTAAAATAAGTTACTCCGGGCAACACGCTGACTTGAGTACCACTCCATATAAACTTCACAAAGTACAACGCATGCCACTGTCCACCGTAATACTTGTCACATGTGTCATGTGATGTGAGACTGAATGGTGTCCAGTGTTGGTGATCAGTGTGCTGACAGGAAGGAAGGGTGTCTCCATCTAAGACTTCCTGTCCTGCTGTGTGACTCAGTGTCAGTCCTTGTGCTGCTCTTTTCCTTTTCCCTTCACTCTTCTCCTCCGCTCTCCTCCAGGGCATGTCCAAGCCTTTCCTCACTTACTTATCTCTTCATTTACTTTATGAGCTTTGTCGGGCCACCTGTCCACATTGTGAAAAGTCAACATATTATCAACTAGCTGCTTGCTGCAAGAGTCATTGTTTTATATATACTGTGTGTGTGTGTGTGTGTGTGTGTGTGTGTGTGTGTGTGTGTGTGTGTGTGTGTATATATATATATATACCACCAGGTTTTTGAGCTGGATTTTCCTTCACAGGAATAGTTGAACATTTTGGAAAACAGGATTGTCACTCTCTATTTTGATGAGACTATTGATACCACTCTCTTGTCTGTTCTGTGAAAATGAAGCTACTGCCAGCAGCCGACTAGCTTACTGTAGCACAAAGACTGGAAACAGCTAGTCTGACTCTGTCCAAATGTATAAATCCATTTACCAGACTATTTCTTGCCAAGATTTCAGGAAGTTACTGTGCCGTGCCAAGAGATAGTCCACACAACCCCCCAGGAAAAGCGCAAATAATCACTTTTATTCCTCGCTTTTTGTATGGATTACGCAAACACGAGTTTGTGTCCCAATTAGTGAGCTTCGGAGGTGCGAGTGTACAGATTTTGTTACCTTTTGAACAGAGCCAGGCTAGCAGTTAACCTATGGTAAGGTAAGCTAACAGCTGCTGGCAGTATCTTCATATTCATCAAACAGTGGTATCGATCTTCTCACCAAACTTTCATCGATATTTTCCAAAATGTCAAACTTTTCTTATAATTCGTGCTCCATATTTGTCTAATAGGACTCAGTAAAATGCCAAGCAAATCCATAAAGCAGTATGTTCTCAAAGCTGTTATCCACACACACTTCAGACGTAATTGGAGACTGACATTAAAAACAACAAAGCCTTGTGAATTCTCAGGATAATTACTTAAACAGACACATCTCATCTGTAATATCATAATTAACTCCCTTGATCCTCTTTCAATTTAGAACTGTGAGTTGACTCCAATCATGATAATACTGATTGATATCTGGGATGTTTATCACAGAGTGTGGGAATTGTCAGCTGTAATGAGATGTCATCCAATTATGAAGGTGGGTAGGCCTAACAACTGCAGCAACAGTCTGTTCAAAACCACCTTAAACTAATCAATAAACAAGACTGAATAGATGAATGCAGCCGTGTTAGAGAGGGAAAAGTGTTGGAGACAAGCCGGAGCTGACAGATGAGAGGAAAAAAGAAGAGAGGGCGGCGGGGGACATGAGGGACAAGAGGAGGCCACGCTGCAGGTCTCTCATTCAGACTAATGCCATTAGTGTCACTGTGCAGGCGGATCATATGACACACAGTCATTACAGCTCTTTATTTATTTACCCTGACACACACACACACACACACACACACACACACACACACAAATTCCACCATGTCACATATCCTGTAAAGCTAGTTTCCTCACACAAACCCCTGTAGCCTTGAAGCCAGACAAATGGTTATCTGAACACACGCACATGGGCTCGCGCAAATTACGCTTTTCCTAGAGTGTGTCACACATGAGCACACATCTCTGAATGCTCATAACATGCCGCAAGTCCCCCCCCCCCCTTCATGTTCCTGTTTCTTCTTCCTGTCCGTAGATCCTGCCTCTGGGTTTGCCTTCTCATGTCATCTCGGGGTACGTAAGCCTCCAGACCATATGTGCTCTGAGGGGCTTAGTGGACTTCCAGCCAGCCCCCCCTTGGAGGGCCTGCTGTTTGAGGGGAATTCAGGGGCATCTTATCGTCTTTTCAGCTGCTTCAAACTTCCTGTCTGGAGACTGACAGAAAGTCTGGAGAGTTGTCATCATTTTGTCATCTCACTTTCCCACCCCCAACCCCCACCCCGTCTGATTTTATTTAAGCCCTGACATTTTGCATATTTGTAAGCAAATAGAATTCATCGCTCGCCTCTGCACAGTGTTAGCTTGTTGTCTAATTATTATTTGGTTTGTGATCTGTGGAGCTCAGCGATCCAGGATGGGCAGATGGCGCTATCTTGCTCACCAGTGACTCTCTGTCTCTCTCATCCTCCTCTTCCTCTCCATCACATGTCTGTCTCAATGTGTGAGCCTGCGTGTCTTTGTGTCTGATTGTGTGTGTGTTGTTTTAGGAATATCTACTCTGTGGACCATATGGTACAACACTGCCTGCTGGGCAAAGATAAATCCCACATGGAAAGGCTGCAGTACACACACACACACACACACACTACACAATTAGCCCTTCCTCAGTATCATGTACTTGTATTCTGCATTGTAATTAGTCTGCACCTTCACGTCTGCTGTTGTATAACAGCGATACCCAACAGCCTTGTCTTGTGTTCATCTGTCAGTCTCTCTGCTCCCCCCCGAAGTCTTCCAACCTCCTCCCCCTCCTCTGGCTGATTTGCTTTCTACCTGCCTGCCAATACTTGTCTACATCTCTTGCTTTCCATTTTCCTCTGAAGTAACTTGCCCCCAGATTACCTGAGTCATTAGGCCTTTCCTGAGCCATAATGCAGAGTCAACTCATACCTTCTTCCCACACATCCAACTACCCATATGGAAGTTTTGTATATCTACTTTGTCAGTTCAGAGAGCAGCACATTCTCGCTCTGTCTCTCCTTTTTTTATCTCTTTGCAGGACCATACCAGGGGTTTCCATGTTCTAGGCCATTTACTAGCCATGTATATTTAGGATTACAAATGCAGATTAAAAGTAACCATTTTGAAAGTCATGCTGTTGTCTGGATGTATTGTATTTAGTATTTAGTATTTATATACCATACCATATATATAGTGTTTAGTATTGTAGTACCTACTGCGGTTGGTTTCCTTCATTCTGTGTGGTTTAAAAATCAATTTGCAGGCTCTAAAAACTATTTTGAGTTGTGTAATACATCACAATGACTGTCTGCATTCATTTTTGTCACTTTGGTCAGAAAACTCATTTTGTGAAAATATGTTGCTTGAGGTTTTGACAGTGGGTCTTATTGTCACAATTGTGGGCATCATTTCTGTCTGATCTGATTGCTAAAAAAAAGGTTGCTAAAAAAAGGGCAATGAACAAACAATTAGCTATTTAGAGTGAGGACACTTTTTGGATGAGCAGTGTAACTGCTTCAGCAAATCCTGTAGATTGGCCACATATTTGGTAGAAAAAACATAAAGGAAAGGTCAAATTAATATTGACCCTTTCTGTTGTAAACTTACAGTACATCACAGTTTACAGACCAACTTCTTGGTTCAGCTTTAACCTGCCATACTAATCTACCATCAGATAATCTGGCTAAACTGTTGATTAGTTTACAACCTGTCTGACTGTCTGACCCCTCTCTCCTGCCCTGTCAGAATTCGTTCTTGTTCCTGTGTTTCCATAGCTCATCAATTATTATGTTGATTACAATTGTATCATAACTAACAAAAGTCTGCACGCCATTAATAAACAGCAATAATGTAAATTTGAGAAAATCTATGTGGATTTACTGTTCACATGAGCTTACAGGTTTTTCTATGGAGATGCTTTTGAACCAGAGGCAGCCAGGAGCAGTTAGAAAATCCAAATATCTAAAATACAGCATGTCACCTGTTGGATGTTTGTATGCTCCTGTCTGTGTGTCTGTCTGTTTCTACCTGCACAGACTTGCAGCAGAGCCAGACTGCATAAAAAGGGAAGGTCAATGAAATCAAAGTACTTCAAAGCTCCCACGCTTCTCCTCTTGTCAGGCTTTCTCTCTAAGATTAGACAGATCACATAAAACCATTTACCTCGGTGTCTCTGAACACCCGGGTAAACAATGAAACATGTTTTTTTTTTTCTCTAGAAACATGGGGAAAGACAGATTGTAAACCCCCCTCCCTCCGGCACAAAATCCTCCACCCCCACCACATATTGTGCCACAATGTCTGCTAACTGTCTAACGTGGTAACATGGATGAGGGCACAGCTGGAAGAGAAATGCAAAGACACATACAAAGAGATGGGCGGGGGAAGGAGACGAGGCAGTTGGAGGCTGGTTAAACGGGACTGTTTTTGACCGTATTTGATGTTTTTTCAGCCAGTCAGACAGATACATGGGGACTGAAGTGAGAGACAGACACACTGAGCAGGGAGGTTAAGGATAAAGCGACGGGCACAGGAACAAAAGCAACGGCATTTAATATGAAACAGAATTTCAGAGGTAGCCAACTAGCTTAGTCACCATGACAACAACACACTTAAACCAGCATTTAATTGGTGCTGTCTGCACTTGTCTGTTGTATCTCCATCCACTCCCTCTGTGTACAGTATATAATTACACTGTGATTTGTGGGTGTCATGTACCAGCACAAACCTGCCCACGATATGGTATATATTATTGTGTTCAGTTTGTAATGTAATACTGTAATATGGATCAGCTTCACTGCTACAGCAGATCAGGTTTGATTTTTTTTAGATCACAAAAAATAACTATCTATGAAGTGCAAAGGTCAGGAATATTGTGCCTGTGCTGTATATGTTGAATGAAATGAGAGTCTTTTAGCAGACAGAGTGCGGTGAGAGAGATTTTTTGAAAGTAGTTAGTTGGTAGGTGAGTCAGTAGGTGGTAGGTGGAAGGATTTAGCCCCGGGGTTTTTAAAAGCCGACAAGGCAGATTGCTAGTAAAGATACAGAGGTTCTGTGTAAGAATAGGGAGGGTATGTTTGGCCCCGGCTTGTATTTGAGTGTATGAGAGAATGGGTGTATCATGTTTATCTCGCATCTTATTTAACTCCTAAAAGCTCTTGTTACTGGACTTAAGATAAGCTCTCTCCTCATTTTTCGGCAAATATGACGTCTTTGTTTGAATATTTGGCCCACAAGGTACTTCTTCTGTAACACATACAACATTTACATATGCAAGAGGATCAAGCAATTAAGATTCAAGCAATCAGAAAAGCTTTTGTAGTTGACTCGCTTGAAGAGTAGGTGATGTGATTCACATGTCTGGCTTGAGGCTTGTACACAAAATCCAAGTCTGGAAGGTTTAAAACAGAAGAGAGGATGTTTTTGGTTCTGACATTTCACTTCAAGTGTGTCTCATCGTCAGCTTATGTCTAATCATCCTTTCTTAAGGTTTCAGTGTCAGCATTTGGTGCAATAACAGTTTTTAAGTGAGCGCACTCCGAAAACATTTGGGAAAAGTGAGGAGAATTAAGAGCAAGATGAGACAACTGTACTGTGGTTGGCAAACGGCAATTTTACTGTTTCTCAAGGTGCAGATCTCTGAATGTGTCAGGCTCCCCACGGGTTATTTGTCTATTTTCAGAGGACTGTAGGCGGTAAAGAGCAAGTATTCAAGCCAGGACAAGATGGAGATGTTCTCTTAAGAATGTAACAGCTGCAGTGACAGAGAAGTGCATGCATGAGCAGTGCAAGGACAACAAGCAGATAAGGAGCCTGCATATATACAAACAATATAAGCTATAAGATATTCCTGTAACTGCAAGCCTCCATAGATAGATAGATAGATAGATAGATAGATAGATATTACAAAAATTAATATTGTGGGTAAACACATTTTTTACTCTTCAAATTTAACAAATTTCCACCTGCTTGGAATTCCAGTGGCCCATCCCTAACTGTGACGTAATAGGCAAGACTGAAATGAATCAGAGCACCAGCTAACCGTAGCCTCAGTTTGTGCCACTTACATCTAGCTGATGGTGACGTTAGCATTAGCAAACCAGATAAGAGCCTGAAAATGACGTTGATGAACGAGATTCATTTCTCTGCATTGGCAGTAAACACAACACATGGGACCACCGATAACTGTGCTGTATTCAGAGTTTATAGATGTTTAGGGCTTACAAACGGTAATGTTATAAATAGCAGGACTATGAGCTGCGCACACACACACACACCTCAAAAAAAAGAAAAAAAACACACCAGATCCGTTTGAAGGGTCATAAATGTGCCTCTAGTGGCTGTCGGAGCTTCACCAGCAAAGACACAGGGTCTGACAGCAGCTTCTCATGGCTGGTTAGCTGACTACTAGCTCTACATCCTCCTGCTCCAGCAGTGGTCAGTCAGTCAGTCAGTCAGTCAGTCAGTCCTACAGTCGTTACTTTCCTTACTCCCCTGCAATATCTTTTAAATATGTTGGAGGACAGGCTTGTAGCTGGATTTGACTGTGTAGTTACTCTTTAATAAAAAGGATATGAATAAATTAGTATAAAGTCTCCATGTTTGAAGTAAAAAAAAAAAAACAAAAAAAACATACATACAGTAGGTGTTTTGATGTAAAAACACCCAGACTCAGCTGTGCATTCCTATGAAGTGAATTCATTCCCCATGCCTCCTGGGGCACACAAACCAACACACTAACACACACTAATACACACAGACACACACACACACATTATCTCTCTCCCTCCCTCTCTCATTCACACACACACACACACACACACACACACACACACACACACACACACACACACACACACACACAAACACACACACACAGAGACACTCTCCACACTCACATGCTGCAGAGTTTTGTGGCCGTGTCTGAGCCTGCAGTTGATAAGATAGGGTTAGGTTGCACGGTTTGCAGGCAGGTACTATTGTAGCCGATGACAGGAAACTGAAATGGGGTGCGATAGTGCAGCTTCAAATCTACGTGCCTGGCTGTGTCTGTTTGTTTGTGGTGCTTGTTTGAACATTTTCCCTCTCTCCCCTCCAGTTAAACTCCGGCCAAATGGTTTCCCAAATTCACTGTATTCCCTCGATGAATGCTTCTTCTCACTCATGGACTGAGCGGCCTCTTGTGCTCTGTGTGAAAGTCTGTGCCAGCCCCCAAAAAAGAGTAAGGAGAGAGGAGCCATACTGTAGGCCTGTCTGCATTCTGCCATTTGGCCACCAGACGGGACAGTGGGGCGACTGTACTAACTGGCACTATTGTATTCTGTTGAATGAAGGCCCTGTCATAGACCCACAAACACACTGACCTAGCTCTGTTTTTCTATCCAAGTCATTGGGTTCAAGTGATGTGCTCTGTATTATTCATGATATAGGCAAATGCGATTTTCACACATGTAAAATGTGAGAGGTCACATGTGAAACATCTAGTGTTACATGTTACATTTCTTACTGGACATATAATTTCACTTATGCCTTTTGTGTAAACGGAAATGCATCCCTGTATCGTCAGCTGCCAGTTTATCACATAGAGCTAGCTAATGTTTGCTAACCAAGTCCATTAAGTCCTTTTGTTAGACTCAAAATCACATAACACTGTCTTCAAGTAGTAGTAAACAGTCCTAAAACAGATGAATTCCATATTTATAATCTGTTGTTTTGTTGCAGGTTTCTCAGATATCCACTGTTCAAGTGTCTCACGGAAGATAAAATCATTTTAATCACAAGTGCTAGAGGGATTGAGGGAAAGCTGTGGGAGAATTCACAGGATGCAAGGTCAGGTGTTTTTCCAAATATCCAATGAATTCATTGCATAACATCAGACCACCATTATTATGGCTCCTGGTAATACAGTGAGAATAAGCCCCAGTGATACGGTGTTATGACTCACAAAGCTAATTCAGACAAACCAAACGGGGAGCATCAGATGTAGTGTGTGTTTGTGTGTTCACAACAAGAAATAAAGCTCTACTCCTTCTCCTTACTACATGCCCAGACCTCAGAAATATGGAATAACACTAGGCACTGAGTGTATTGAATTCATCACTACCTGCATTCCAGGGGCATTAGCAGGCAAAATGAACCCTGCGGCCTGTTTTACATGCAATTTTCTAATTCGGTTTGAGATGTGAAAGGGTGTCATGGTGAAGTGCTCCATTAGTCTGTGGGGGTCATAGTCAAACAGCTCGTCTGGGAGAGAAGGCTCTCTTCCAGTGAGCCATCCTTAGAGAGAAGGAGATAAAGGAGAGGTTAGCTGTGTGTGGATAGATGACTCACAGTGTGTAGGAGCAGGAAAAATAGATTAGAGTTCTCTGGACCCTCAGGCTTTTTATTTTATCTCGTATTGAAAAAGAGTGACAGAAAGATACAGAACTAAAGATGAGAAAGACCCTTGCTCTGAGCAATGTAGACATCTATCTATTTATCTATCTATCTATCTGTCTATCTATCTATCTATCTATCTATCTATCTATCTATCTATCTATCTATCTATCTATCTATCTATCTATCTATCTATCTGTCTGTCTGTCTGTCTGTCTGTCTGTCTGTCTGTCTGTCTGTCTGTCTGTCTGTCTGTCTGTCTGTCTGTCTGTCTGTCTGTCTGTCTGTCTGTCTGTCTGTCTGTCTGTCTGTCTGTCTGTCTGTCTGTCTGTCTGTCTGTCTGTCTGTCTGTCTGTCTGTCTGTCTGTCTGTCTGTCTGTCTGTCTGTCTGTCTGTCTATCTATCTATCTATCTATCTATCTATCTATCTATCTATCTATCTGTCTATCTATCTATCATAAATATTTGTTTCCTGTTCTGCTTCCTGTCTCTCTTCACTCTGTGGGGGCGTGTAAAGCACCAGTCAGCGCAGCTCTTACATTGTTCTCAGGTGAAGTGCATGTATCTGCATTATGGCATAACTCATTATATGACTGGCATAAAACAAGATGAGGAAAACACAAAAACTGGGACAAATGTGATAATGAAAGTGACAATCTGTGATGTTTTCATATACATTTTTTTGACTTTGTTGTTGTCAGATATAAAGCAATGGTTTTATCAAAGGGCCACTCCACCAGTTTTACATGTTGAAGTGAGGTTACCAGCTGGGAGGACAATGAAAATACACATAACCTGTAGGATTATTGGAATTATTTTACAGTAAAGGGGCATTCCACTGGTTATACACATGAGGATCAGTATACTCGTCATGGGGAGGATTAGTTAGCCTGTAAAGACAATTGAATAATGTATTTCTAGTATTGGACTTATTTTGTCAAGTCTGGGGAAAAAACAGCCCTGGTGATGTCCATCAAGGTTTTCTCAGATTAGACCTGGACATGTCGCATTTTTATCAAAAAGCCTGTGTTGCAAAGTGAAGGTATGGAGTTTGAAAGACATGGGCATTTGTCATGCAGTAAAGGTGTAATTAGAGACACTATGGAGCTGAATAATGGGAGTTATAGGCTACAATCTAGCTTTTTTTTTTATAGCTTGACCCATAAAAGTGACAACAAAATTATTGCCTTTTTTTTACAATACAAGAACAGTTTTGTATTGCACTTTTATTAAGTACCTTACAGAAATTTCATTAAGGTACTTCTGCGTGACAGATTTTAAAAAATGGTAAAAACTGGTGCCACAGAGACTAAGTGATTAGGACTTTTAGATGGTAGTGGTGGTGGTAAGGGGCAAACTGCAGACACCCTGGATCCAAATTTTCCCATAATGCTACTCAATAGCATCTTTCATTGCCACTTAAATATCCTCATCTTTCAAACTTCACGCGTCCAGACGGGTTTTCTGTCACATATCTCAAATCTTGAGCCTAACTCAAGATGACCCTGATGACATCACCAGGTTTATTTTCTCAGTCTTGTCAAAACTTTTCCAGAGATCATTTTCACAGGATTGGAACAGCTCACTAGTACTGTCCAAGTAAACAGAATTTTATGTTTAAAATTGCTAGAGCAATACTAAAGTCCTGGAGTACCCCTTTACTGTAAAAGCACACATCAGGAGAATCTTAAGGAGTTAACATGTAAGCTGATAGTCACCTCGAATGAACAGACCGAGAGGAAAACACTATGACGAGGCAATAACACTACAGAAATTGACAGCATTGTTGCTGCGTATTTTCTTTACAAAGTGATTCCATGGTGTCACTGCACAAAAACACCAAAAAGCACCTCATATTTACCGACAGAGTGCAATTTATTTTTTTATTTTGTGAATGAGTGAGTGAAAGAGAGTGAATCTAGACGAAGATGTTGCACAAAACGAAAATATAATCAGAATCTCATGGAGTACCGCTTTAACAGTTAAGACATGAGCTCACTTCTTTCACTGATGAGCTCATGCTGCAGTGTCTTTGATCACTCATGACCAAGATGGCTTCTTTTAAACCGCACCCCCCTTTTACCTGTTCCTTATTGTGCTGACTTAAATTTTCAACCATTCATCCTAACAGATATCTCTCTATCGTTTTAGTCACGCTGCAGTGGAGGGCGTAAATTTGTTAGTGATGTCAGTGCGTATGCCCTGATGATATCAGTGTATTGGTGGAGGCAGGGCATCTTAAATCATTTATTGTAGATGTCCTCAGCACCCTGCAGACTTTGATTATGTGACAGTGACTTCATACCACTGCCTCAGTCGCCGAGTGTGCGTCGAGTCAATACATCCCATGGGGTATTTCCAGAAAATCACATTTGGAGAAGGACAGAAAAAATTTCTGCTGCGCTTCTTTCAGCATGTGTCACAAGTGCTGGGAAGCATTGACATGGTGCCGAGTGTCATGTCTCTCCTCCAGCTGTTGTTTGTACCCAGTTTCTTTGTCACAAGATTCCTGTGACAAAACGTGTGTGCACTTTTGTGACTTTGACCAAGGAAAACGGAGACTCTCACAGTTAAACGATGAAAAATTAAAAACAACGCCACTGTATAGAAAAATAAAAAAATCTTATAGATCCAGGGAACGACAACCAGATGAAACACACGGACAGGACTGTAGCCTGAGAGGAAGGCGATGTGAGCAGATGAGAGAGACAGGGATGCTGCCAAATTTGTCAGCGGCAGACGTGGCATGTTGGGCAGAGCTGTCATTCAGCGGTATTCTGGGCCGCTCAGGAACAGTAGATCTACGGCAAGCTGAGAGGTGTGGGAGGGAAGACTGACAAGAGACAGTGACAAGGGATCTATTCAGAGAGCCTCTCTGTGTTATGACTGAGTGACAGGACGGTGAGGTGTGTGAGAGGGATGTATATTCAAATGATTTAGAGGGACAGTAGTGCTGAGCATGTTGTGTGCTCATGTCAAGCAGATGAGAGTTGTCAAACTGGATGATTTTTTTTGTCTCTCGATGAGATTGTGTGTGTTTGTGTGTGTATGTGTGTGTGTGTGTGTGTGTGTGTGTTGTGGTAGGAATGAAGAGAGCAATTTCGCCTGTCCCTCAAAATACAGTCACACACACTCACATCCTCTTCAACTGCAGCCAGTTTTGTGACTTTAGATTGGCCTCGTAACATGCATCAATAATAATCAGCATCAATAGACTTTGACTCACAACCTTGTCACCGAGCAAAAGAGAGAGAAGGAGGAAAGAAAAAGAAACATAGAAGATGAAAAAAAAAAAAATCATGCTATGAAGATGGCTGAGGAAACTGGGCTGGAAGAGGACTGAAATAGCCTTTGGTGCAGTATGACTAACACTTTAATTGCAGAGGGACAGAGATGTTGCCCTCTATTGTGTGTGTGTGTGTGTGTGTGTGTGTGTGTGTGTGTGTGTGTGTGTGTGTGTGTGTGTGTGTGTGTGTGTGTGTGTGTGTGTGTGTGTGTGTGTTTGCTTGTCTGCAACATGTCGCTGTTTCCTTGTTTATCTCCAATACAAAGATATCTCTTATCATGCAGTTTGCAGCAAATTTGCTTCATGACTGCATCTTCCCCGATTTACTTGTCAGCTGGTTTTGAGCTTGTGTGTCTTTGTGATGCTGTGATGTCTGTGGAAAAAAAACAAACAAGCATCTTTTTTTGTTTTTTTTGGTTGTATCCTCCCAGGGTAAATTGCAGTTGTTGTTTGTAGACCTCCCGTCCAAAGACACACATAGCCATTTTACAATACACCTACTTTCCTTCTTCCTCTGTCTGAACATTTTTCTGACGTGATTAACACGACTAGAGCATCTTCATCATTCTCCCTCTTTCTTTCTCAACATATGTCCTCTTTATGTGAGATTTTCTGCCACCAGATAACTCAGACTGAAGCTGCAGGGTAAATGGCAAGTCTGGTGTTGCATTTTCTGTGTGTGTGTGTGTGTGTGTGTGTGTGTGTGTGTGTGTGTGTGTGTGGAAAGACAGAGAGGTGCGAACCTTGGGACTTGTGCCTTGGCTGTAGAAAATCCCAAAGGAAAGCAATTATCCCTAATTACAGCCAACATATTGCCAATGGGTCTCAGTTATTTCAGCTATTTACCTAAAATACAATGATGAATCGGTAGCTGCAGGGAAAACTCCACTGAGAGAATATTGCAGAGATATCAAGACTCATCAGTTAATCAGTTTTCACACTAAACCAATAAAAGAATTTTGCAGTTTTGGTGAAGCGTCTTCGCCTCGGTCCCTCCAACAGAAGAAACTAGTGGAAAGGGAATGAACACACACACACACACACACACACATGCGCATGCACGTGCACACACATTCACAGTTTCTTTCCCACAGTAACACACTCAACTACAGACTCCACACCATAGTTATCAGATAGGAAGTGATGCTAACACCTCTTCCTGTTGGAGCATTGGCTTTGTTGGTCCTCCTGGTGTGTGTGTGTATACAGTGTGTACGTATGTATATGTTCTCATATATGTACATGGGTGTGTCCCAGCATATGACATTTGAATGAGATTATCTTTATTGTATATTGACATCTACCTCTTTCTCAACTGAGAGGGATACATGACTTAACTTTAGAAAGGACCCCGACTGAGATTAAAAATCTCCTTTACAGGGATGTCACGGCCAAGACAGAAGCACAAGAACAGAGATTACAAGCATTAAAAACAGATTTATAATGAATTACATAAAATATGAAGAAAATAATCACTGAGGCACAGTGGTGTTTTTTAGATATGTTTACCATGTTCACCATCATAGTTTAGCATGCTAACATAAGCACAAAGGCTAATGGAAATGTCATCAGTTTTGCAGGTATTTTGTCATCATCCAAAGTATTACACAAATTGGAAATGTTGACCCAATAATGGAGCTAGAGGACAAGCTAAGGGATCACAAGAGTGAATGTCTGTGCCAAATTGCAATGCAATCCATCCAAAAGTTGTCAAGACATTTTACTCAAAACCACAATGTCAAACTCATGCTGGCACTAGAGAAAAAGCCAGGGGATCACCAAAGCTATTAGCATTTGTCATCTGGGAACCATAAATGTCTGGACCGAATTTAGTAGCAGTCCATCAAATAATTTTGATACATTTCAGTCTGAACCATACCACGAACCGACATTGCCACTCATGCAGACACACCACAAGTAAGACTGACTGAATCTCAGTGCACTTACGATGTGGTTGGCCCTTAAACACACCTGTTGGTTGGGCTTAGAGTAAACTGTTCTTACCTTCACTTCTCACACCTGCTTATCCTCCTGTAAACTTTGTCCAGACTGGACAAGTCTGGACAAAGTGTGGGTCACTGCACCATGAGAAGAGAGATTTCAGTTTTATTTAATTAAAGGGTTCATTAGGCAGCCTTGAGAAGAGTAATTAAGTGACTTGATGGGTTCATTGGAGCAGCAGTGGGGGTCATGAGTGGCGGACTGGACAGTGGTTCCAGGATGAGTCAGCAACAGCTGCAGCAGAAGGAGGAGTAGCAGAGTGTTGGAGTAACAGCAGAAGCTGGGGAAAGATAGCTGACAAGTCGCCAGAGTCTATAACACAAATCATAGAGAGGCATATTGTGTTTAATGAGGTAGGCTCTTATTCATTTTATTTATCAATTGCAATGTAAAGGCCTATATAAATACAGTCTACTTTTTGGTGTTGTGACTCTAGGGTTGGACTGAAATATCTCATGTCATTGTTCAGAAATATCTTCTGCACATTTCATTGGGCAAATTTATATACATGCTCATATGTGTCATATATGTAATGTGAATGTAAATATATACTTTTTTGGATACTGATGACTTATGCGTGTCTCTTGAGTTATTGAGGTATATTCTTAAGAACCCATAGAGACCTATTATCACATTTGTTGTCAAAAGTTAATGTACTTCAAATAGCAAAATCCATGGCAACAAAATAAGCTCCACAGGGGCTTATATTAATTCCACCTTCAGACTGTCATTCATAAAAGACAGTGCAGTCAGTGGGCTGTTCTTCATTTATATTTTTGTCTTGTAAAGCTTTAGAGGAAATGCAAGGTTTCTTCTGTTGATCACAGGAACAGAGCTCATCGGTGAGTACAGTTTATTGACTCTAGGAGCAGTTAAATACACTATAAGAAGTGAAGCCCCAGAATAGATCATAAATATGCCCTCCACAGGTTGTAATTTGCATCACTTCAGTGTCTGCACCTTCCTGTTTATTGATCAGGGAATCTTATACATAAAGCTTCAATAACAGGCCTGTGCTAATCATTGTCACATTTGGATCATACACTTCTCAGGGAGCTAAAACTCCTGTAAATTATACAAACACGGCCATCACCTCCAGGTTTGATCTAATTCTGCTTCCTCCACTCGTGCCCAGTAGTGCATGTCTCAATGCCACATCTACTGCAACATGCCACACATGATGACATCATCATCCTGGGGCAAACAGCCAATGAGAACCCACAGGGGGGAGTCAATCACGGGTCACTGCAATAACAACAGCCAATCAGCACAAGCCAAAAGGCCTGTAACCATGGTGATTAGCCTGGGTTCAAATACGTGTATGTGTGGCAGATGCCCCCTGTGTTGGTTCCATATGCACTTGTGTACATAAATTGGCCCGCTGCGTGAATACTATACCGTGGGTGGTTATATGCATGAGGGGGCACAGAGCTGTTATCAGCTGAGGTGAACTCACTCACATCATGACACATACTATCGTATAAAGAGCTGTTGTCCTAGTTTAGTAACATATGGCTTATGCATACATAATGTGATCCATACATGCATCAGAAGTGTTTTTTCTCCAGATTCTAAATGTGTTTCCTGTTTGGTAGCTATGCACTTTTTTTTCAGTCGTTGTAACTTATAGCCATGGTAATTACAGTCGTTAGCTCTCCTCTGTATTGTTCTCCGAGAGGATGGATGAGGAGACGTGTGGGTGGCAGTGAAGGGTGAGGGGAGGGGAGGCAAGGACAGCGAGCAAACAGCACTGCTGAGTAGGAGAAGTACAATGGGCTGTGAGTCAGAGGAAAATGAGGAGAGAGCAGCAGCGAGAGAAAGAGAGAGGTATGCTGCTGAGAAAAGGTCAGTGTGTGGAGGGCTTTTTTTTGAAAATGCCAGAAGACTGAGAAAGCTCAGGAATGTTGTGCTCATGCTGTCTCTCTGTGTTATGGCTCTGATGTTCATATCTGGCGAGGTAGGGCTCGAGCAGGTGACTCACGATGCACAGAGGAGAGAGGGAGGGGGCGCTACTCAACTGAGGCTCAACATGAAAACGTATTAAAAAACCTACAACTCTGAATTCCTATTCCTAGAATACATTTAAAGGACCAGTGTGTAGGATTTAGTGGCATCTAGCGGTGAGGTTGCAAGATTGCAACTGACTGAATACCCCTCCCCACATTTCCCTTTCTGAGCTTATAGGAGAACCTAGGGTGGGCTTCAGGTAATGTGAAAACGTGACAGGCCCTCTCTAGAACCAAAGTTTAGTTTGTCTGTTCTAGGCTACTGTGGAAACATGGTGGTGCAACATGGCAGGCTCTGCAGACAGGGACCCGCTCATTCTAAGCTAATGAAAACACAATTCTTAAAGATATTATATCCTCTTCAATTTCTGCCAATAAAGCCCCCTTAATCCTATACACCGGCCCTTTAAGTAGCTTGTGGGTAATGAGTATTTCAATTCAAAGTGTTTCTCTTCACAGTTTGCAACAACAAAAGTGTCTGCCCTCCTCTGACACCCACTCATTGATTCTTTAGCCACACCAACATCGTGATGAGGAATCTTCTAACCGATGCATTCCTCACTCCCAAGGCTGCACACACTGTTGTTGTCCACATTGTCTGTGAATTATCTGAATTATTACACTACTTTGCATGCCCAACAGCAATTCAGAGACCACAGCCATCCAAGCTGTTCATATACACTCTGCTCTGACTTCTACTTCTACTACTTCTGCTCTGGTGGCGTGTGTGTGTGTGTGTGTGTGTGTGTGTGTGTGTGTGTGTGTGTGTGTGTGTGTGTGTGTGTGTGTTTTCTCTCAATCCTTGTCTCATATTTTATCAGAACTGAACAGATTCAGAGCGCTCTGGTGGCCGAGTGTTTACAGCGCATGCCACATGCTCTCTTTCCCCCGTGTTTCTTGTCTGCATCTTAACTAATATCTGTCCAATAAAGGCAAAACAAAAAAAAGATATTCAGTTCTGCTCATCAGGTGAGCCAATTCTGTCATAGAGACACAATGTTGAGTCCGTCCTGATTAGATACTATCATACTGTGCATCTGCCCTCATCAAGTGCTTTACTGATGCATCTGCATTAGTTGTTGTGATCCTGTTATGTACTTTATAGGAGGCATAAATGGTTGAGTCTATCTGTACGGCTACATGCTGATAGATTTTGTTTCCAGCCCAATAAAATGGAGATGAATGGGATTAAATTTGTGGTGCTCACAGTATTGAATAATGATATTTAAACATTTGAACAGTATACATCTTTTCAGAAACAGTGTCCTTGTTACTCTGGGTAATCCACAGACGTTATTGTGGACACATTTTTACTGGAACTTTTTTTTTTAAAACAGATAAAACACAGATATACACAGTTTAGATAAAAACTGTTGACACTGTGTTCTGTAGATTGTCCAGATGACCCTGTTACTACTACCCTGTGTTCCCATGCTGCAAGCACTGCAGATGCAATTCTGTTTACACTCTTTGTACTGGGCCTGAAGCAAAAATATCAGAAATAAATATCTGAATATCTTGAATACCTCCTTGGTCACCACCAGAGGTTGGTGAGAAAATAAAATAAAACAAAAAGATGAAAAACATCCCAATTCGAGAAAGACACCTAATCATGTTAATAATTCCTGTTAGTGTACGGTTTGGACTGTGTACAAGAAAAATCCGTCTTTGAAAACAAATGTCTCAAACCCTCAATAGATCACGTGTCTAAAATAAGATTTCTAAAGTTAACATCTGCAGCAATTTGCTGCAGCAATATCTTATCAGCAGAGTCAGACAAAGTTTAATGCAAATGCACACAACAGCAGTGAACACTTTAGGTTAAACCCTGCAGGTTAAGCAGCTTAAATACAAAGGAATGGAGGCTAAGGCGGTAATCCTTGGCACTTGGTATAACAAGATATTCTTTTCTTCCTGAAATACACACTACATTTAGGCCGTAAGCCACATTAAAGCATTTGTGTGTGAGTATTTCTTTGGTTAATTTTTTGTTTGAACATTTACTTACTTATTTTTGTCTTTCAACATGGATCTGGGTCAGAATCTGTTGCTTTTTGACTTGAATGTTTGCGGTGCTTAGTATTCTGTTTAGGATGAACTTAATGAACTTAGTGGCCGTTATCAGTGGAGCTGAGCTGTCTTAAAGAGGAAAACCCACCTGCAGGAAACACTGGACAGGGTAGCTAGTTTATGCCTGCTGTAGATAGCAGAGATGACTCCTTAGATGATAAACTAGACCACTTGTAGACTAGATACGTTTGTCTGGCTAAAATTAATTTTGAGTTCCTAGGAAGGATGCAGCTCCCAGTTCACAGCAGTCTTCTGTTTTTGTCTTTTTCTCCATGAAACATAACCTAAGCAGAAAAACTGGTTCATCCACCCTGGCAGTTGAGGTTCAACTCGTTTCTGCTTTCAGAACAGCTCATCCCTCCAGCAAATGTTTGCTTTAACTAAAAACCTAATCCATCACTGTGAAAAAAATAAAAAATGATGCAATTCACAGCCACATGTCAGCACATCTCCCCACCATACTTCACGAACAACACCACCTCTTTTATCAGTTTCAAGAAGACATTTAGATTCTTCAGTACATTCCATGTTTCTGAAATGAAATGAAATGAACTCTTTATTCTTTGTCGATGGGCTGCAAACTCCATCAAAACTCAGAATTCAGCCACCCACTTCATTTTCTCACCTCTCAGTAATTTCCCCCGTGAGATTAATGAGATCCTCTCGGTTCTATTAATATTAATCACATTAGTTTTGTTTTTTCCTGATTGACCTGTCACTTTAAGTTCTTTCACCCTCATTCTCTTCAACATAACTTCGCCTCCTCAAACTGTTTTAAAGCAGTCCACACAGACAGACAAGGCTAATGCTATCAGTCTTTGATGTGTGGAAGAATAAAGGGAATCTGGAAGAAACGTGTGGAGATTGACTGTCTCGCTCAAGAGCTCTTCATCTGGGCGGATGTACGCCGGCTCTGGGGGCTTGCATTCGGGCCTTCCAGTCAGAGGTGAGTGTCATGTCTGATGGAAGAGGAAGCGCCATCTATTTTTTCTTTTTTCTTTTTTTTTTTTATAACCAAACAACATGAGGAAACATATAGCTCCTCTAAACAATACAACAGGATAGGCTGCTGCACTTCCTCTATAGAACAAAATGAGGATTGTCACACCACATGGGATCTATGTGATGAATGCTAGCATGGAAGTATTATTCAGGTAATAAATGATGGTAATTATGATAATGGTGTTAATGTTGATTTCACTGATAAATGCAGCGGCGGTATAATGTTGCTGGAGATGACATTGCAGTTAATATTGCTGTGGATTTTTGTGGGAGCCATTTGACAAAGTGATAAACATCAAAGTCATTATTCTAATCATTATTTATATAACAATAAAGAATAAAGCAATGACGACAGTAATAGTAATAATATGTGTTTTGCTCACTTATTTTCGCTTTTTCTACATGTTCAAAAAAAAAAAGAAAGAAACCAAGTTGTTTAGTTCTGAGCTCTGACTGCTTTTATCCATCCTATCACTTTAACACCGTGTCTGTCTGATGTCTGCCTATAAAATCTTTCAAGATCATAATGGAAGGAGGTGATATTTCTTGTTTTGTTATTTGAGAGCATGACTTGTGACCAGTGTATAAATAATTCACCATTAGGTTAAAGTTCTGAAGTCACCTCTCTGCCCTGGCGTGAATAATTGGTGAGCAGGACAATTGCGCCCCTTAGCGGTAAAATAGGCGAATCACTGGCGCACAATCCATGACACATGTCACACGTGTTTACAGCCTGATCAGTTATTTATGCTACAAGCCTACCTGTTAAATTCACTGTGAAAGTTGTCATGTACTTGTACTTGTCATGTAGGCTACAGGAGTTTCCGTGTCACCCAGTCAAATGTTTCAGCAGCTGAAGGACGGTTCTTCTATGTGGGGATCTTGTGGAAAACATGTTTGTCACACATAGAGTTTCGCAATCTTAAATTTTCAGAATTAACCACAACCACAAGTTACACAACACATTTCCATTAGATTAGGAATGAAAAACTATAAATCCTTCCAGATCTGATATTTACTAATTTCTTAGTACAGAGATCTGCCAATGCCACTGCAAAACACACACACACATACACACACACACACACACACGCACACACACACATACACACACAATGGATACTGTAACGATACTACTCCATAAGAGAAGTTTACAGTATCAGGCACTGTATGGTTATTATAAAGACATGATCGAGTGGACACTGTGAGTCTGTTGTATATTGAAAAGATTTCCTGTTGCAGCTCCGGCACAAACCACACGATGGTGCACAGCAGCAGCCGGTCAGTTAATTTACATTTATCTGTTCAGGTTTCTACAAAAGAATGTTAAGAATGTTTAAAATGGACTTTTGGGTCAGCTACATGACATAGTATGATACTATAGACCATTTTACTAGGCCTAGTCACTAACAACAGATGTATGGATTAAAGGAATAATACCAGTACAAAGAAATGTTAAACTGTGCTATCATTAAGAAAATATCAAAAACAATCCGTAAATAAAATAAATATATAGGCCATAGCCTAAATAGAGTAATAATAAATAAACTTCTGCGTCTTTTGTTTTCTCTGGACTCCACTTTGTTAACCACATGTGATTGGCTACAGATTCACAGGTGGGTTCCTGGGAACTTGGCAGAGCTGTTTCTCAGCTCCGGTCCCTCCTCCTCGTCCTCCTCCTCCCTCCTCTCCTCCTCCTCCTCCTCCTCATAGAAACTCTATCAGCTCAGCCCCGCTGTACTTCAGAAGCGCTCGCTGCCGCCGTGCACTCGACCACACAGTAACTTCACTGTCTCTGCTGCTCCACCTCTGCTTTCCCAAACTTTATTTAGTTTCGATGCCACGCTGGATTAAGCCCACTAACTTTCGGCTGGAGAAGAAAGTGGTTTTCCCGACAGCGCAGGTACAATGACCGCAGTCTGCAGTAGAGCAACCGACTAGAGGTAAAAAAAAAAAAAACCAAATAACTCACTGAATAACTACTTTCTTCTGCAGCTGAATCACAAACTCTCCAGTGTAGTCTCTACTAAATGACGACAGCACGCCTGTTTATGTTGTGATTTTTGCACAGATGCACAGACATTGTTGGGATTTTAAGTGATCGAGAAGATTAAAAAAGCAAGCAAAAAAAACCCCAAAAAACAAACAGTACTTGGTCTCTAAACTCACTGTTGCTGTGGGCCATTGTTTCCAGTTGGGATTGCTCACAGCTAACTGTATCCTGTCAGCTTTGTGCCTGTAATTAGAGCATTTCACAACAGTGAACATACACAAAAGGGTTATCAGCTGTCTGCACCGTCTTGGCTTCTCTTTTGCATGTCACCATGTTTCCTAAGTTTAGCTGCCAGTATCTGCTCTGAATCTCTGTTAATGAGTAAACTTTGGGAATTTGGACACTGCTCTGACCCCTTTGATACTGATTAGTATTGCCTTCTTTTGTTTATCTTCAGGGGGTGAAATCAGTTCGCTACAGGGCTGCAGTGTTTCCCCTGTGACCTGTGTGTTTGGTCACACAGCGAAGAGGACGCAGGCACGTTGCAACCATGGATATCGGCAATGATGTAGATCTGTCCAATAATAACATCACTCCTTTGTGGAAACGTCGCACAGACAATTGTAAAAAACCCCAGGAGTCGAGTAAACCCAAACTGCGACCCCTCAGTTACCACACAAATGGGGTGATGACGACAGACTTCCCTGTGGAGGACAACAAGTGTTCCTTCACCTTGAGCCAACCTGCTGAGAGACTGGTGGTCACACCCCCGTGTTCAGGCAGGAACACTGTGGTGTTGAAGCACATTCTGCACAAACCCTCCAAGTCCAAATCCCGAGTTGTTCGAAGCATCAGCATCGGACACTTCTCCAACGGACGCTTCTCACTGTCCAAATTTAGGTCTGAGGATAGCAGATCTGCTTCACTGGACAACAGAGTGCGTAATGGAGATTGTGACAGGGGGAAAACCAGTAATGGAGAGACAGTATGGGTTGAAAAGCGTCTCCTGGACTCCCAGAAACGCATGTCCAGTCCGTTCGGTCTGAGCTCACAGAAAGACCAGATAGCATTTGGGACGAGTTCAGCCTCACCTGAAGCTGCTGCTCTGATGAACCGTTCCTCTCCTGTCGCGTCTCAGCGCACCCCTAACAACAACAACAACTACAACCACCATGAACTGTTTTCCCTTTCCTCTGCATCCAGCCCCTCTCCCCCAGCCTGCCGTACCCCTACCCCCTCCCAAGGCTCCACCTCCAGCATCCCCTCCCTCTCTTCCCTCAACTCCTCAGACCCCCCGACCCCACGCTCCCCATCACCGGCCGACAGAGCACAGGCTCTCCTCGGACAGTCCTCATCCTCGCCTGCATCCTCGCAGGACACCAGACTTGCCTCTTCCTCCTCTTCCATCTCTTCCCCCTCCCCCTCTCCCTCTCCCTCTCTTTCTCCGTCTGTAACTCCCTCCATCGTCCTCAGCACCCACAGTCCAGCTGCCCTGAAGATGGGCACCCAGCAGCTCATTCCCAAGGGTTTAGCATCTGATGTTCGGCAGAACAAGGCGCCTCCCTGTGGGCAGCAAGGCCAAGGTTTGGCAGGGCGGCTGGGGTTGGATCATTCCAAGAGAGCTTTGAAAGCCCTCAGCATGGTGGAGACAGGAGCCTACTTTTCCACAGGAGGGGACTGCACTGAGGGGACAGAGGGAGAAAGTGAGAGCCCGGGGACACTCAGGAGAGGTTTGAGGAGTACATCCTATAGGAGGGCTGTTGTGAGCGGAGTAGACCTGGAGGTCCCATGCGTAGATCTCAAGGTCCATCGGTTGTCACAGCCTGTCATCAAAGGGCTCGACGGGGAAAATCCAGCTTCACCAGTGAGCCCGGCCAGTCCTGGCACCGTAAGCCTCACTAGCCCTGGTGCAGCCAAGCCTGCGAGTCCTAGGACACCGAAACTTGCCAGTCCTGGGACACCGAAACCTGCGAGCCCTGGGACATCGAAACCTGCGAGCCCTGGGACATCGAAACCTGCGAGCCCTGGGATATCGAAACCTGCGAGTCCCGGGACACCCAAACCTGTGAGTCCTGGGACACCCAAACCTGCGAGCCCTGGGACACCCAAACTTGTAAGTCGGGGGACACCCAAACCTGCCAGCCCCAGGATTTCAAAGCCTTGTAGTCCTGGGACAGAAAAGTCTACCAGCACTGGCAAAAACAAGGTGGGTAAACCTTAGTCCTAAAAAGTGGTGGTGGGTTCAAAAGGGGAAGTGTAAGGATGCACTCAAGAAACAAATACTGGTGTGCTTGAGGTAAAAGGGTGAAATATCTGGCAAAAAAAAACAATTGCAATATCATTCACACATATGGGAGTAGGAGCACTTTCACTTAATGAGTTAAGTGGACATATACCAACATACCGACTACCACTCCTACATGCCAGTTACTGAACTCAGCTATCAGACAGCCCTGGAAATGCCCTGTGAACTCTGGTATTGTAATGTTTTTTTCCTTCGCCGTAGCAGATTGAGATTTCTTGATTCTGTTAATCATAATCCATCTGACGGGTTTATATTTAATTGTGCACAAAGATTACTTCAACATGGGGTAAAGTCCAAGAAATTATAAAATCACAGCACAGACTGAGTATTGTGGAACAAACTTTGCAGCAGCAGAAGCTGGGACAAGGCCTTACAAGGAAACAATTAGTGTGGTTGTTAGCAGACATGATGTAATGTGACACAGTGCCCACACATACACACTTATATCCACAATGGTTCTGTAATTAGACAGGGGTCAGTGAAGGGTGTCACCAGAGAGGTCATGGACAGGTCATGGACAGGTGACAGAGGTACACACTCCTGTTCCATTGACTGTGCGTGAGTATCTGGCTGCTCCCTTAGTTTGTCCATGTCGTTACATTTGTGCTGCGTTTCTCTTTCAGAGTCCAGATAAGAAGAAACTTTTGACCTCTCAACGGACATTTGACAGTGAGGGTGAGAAACACCCGTCTGTTCTTTTTCACCACACTTTTCGTTTCATTTTTTACTCTTTTACTGTCGGTTTTCCTTTCTGTTGCTTTCTGAAATCAACAATATCTTTTTTTTTTTTTCTCTCTACTAAAACATGATGGATCTTTCTGACAAAAAAACTGGATGTTTCAGAGGAGGAGCTGTATCAGAACTACCAGGAGAAGGCCTTGCATAATGATTCAGATGAAGATGCTGATTCCAAAGAACCCAGTGCTGATAACGGCATCGTTGTGCAGTATAGACCCATACGCATCTCCTGGAGCCAGCTCAGTGTGGTCAGATATAAAACACACACACACACACACACACACACACACACACACACACAAAAACACACGGGTTGTGGTAGCTTCCATTCTTCTTCTTCTACCTTTCTCACTCTTTCTCTACAACCACTCCACATACAAACATATAGTATACACTCAGTGCTGTGGCTGTGGAGCCTTGGAATGTGAGAGCTCTGAAGAATGCTGTCATATCCAGTTTGGCCACAGTCCATACCCATCCTCCCACTGTCTCTGCCTTCCTCTGCCCCTGACTCTGTTTATCAAGGAGTACAGAAGCATTTCGTTTAGGACTCGGGTGGGCAGGGAGGCAGACAGTCAGCCAGACCCACAGGAAGCCTTGGAAGCACTGCTGGGCCTTATGCCAGTGTGTTGGCAAACTCCTCATACTCGTCAGACTGCAAATATGCTTAAAATGCTGCCTCTAGAGAGAAGTGCGGTGGCTCTGCATTACATAATATAGTTAAGGATTGGAATGTAAGGATAGCGGAAGTGAATGAGCTAATTTAGTTTTTTACTTGGGCATGCCCATCTGTTTGTTTACTTGGTGAGGAGGGAGCAAAAACAGGTCAGGGAGGTATTTATGATTAGTTCTCGAATTGCTGGCCAGAGAATAATATGCACACAGACTCTAATAAATAGGAAATTAGATTGAAACTAAAGATGTTTAGAAAATTTCCCTGGTCATCTTGTGTATGTCAGCAAGACGCAGAGGTGAACTGAGCGCAGTCCGACACTACCAGGCTGACCAAGACTCTACCAAAGAAAGCTTTCTTCTCCGTCACAGCTGCTTTACAGCTGTGGATCTGTTAGTGTGAATGTGTTTTTCCACACAATACAAGACATAATTCGTCAGGAATTTTGCTCAACTATCACAGTTTGCGGGACATCCTGGCACGATGCTGTCGTTGCCCTAGTGTGACAGGAAATAAGATGATTTCCAGTGAAGCTGAGAACCAGATATACGGGTTGTCATCTCCCCTCACTTAGCTCCTTCCCTCTCTTTCTGGCTGTGTAGCTCTCCTTCGCTTTAAGGATTTGGATGATATGTCATATCCCAGAAGTGTTATGTTCTGTGGAAATAATCCGCTGCAGTTTCAGGTGGTGGAGCTGTCTTGGAGCTCAAACAAGAAAACCTAGATTCAAGCTTCAGAAAGGGAACTTATAATTGCCTTTGAATAATGACACCCAATTGACATAGTTCTAGTTACACCCAGTGAAACTGAAAATCAGGTTACAGTTCAGTTGCCACAACAGGGCGCAGGAAAAACTCTATAGCAACAGTAGTCATTGCTGATATCGAAGATTGGAGGTTTGGTGAAAGAGAAAGTAAGAGCGCTAGATAATAAAGAGGATGTGTGAAAGGAATAGAGATGTTTGGTCTGCTGCAGGTCTGTTTGTTCTCAGTGTTTGCGGAAGGCTTCAGGGCAGATACTAGAGAGAAGGAAGGCTGCTCCAGGAGCAGTATCACTTCCTTGTGCCTTTTATACCAAAACAGGACGAGAAGGTAATGAAAGTAAGGAAATATGGCCTTTCAGGATTTCTGCCTACATGTGTGATCAGGTAAGTACAATGTGAATGTGCCCCAGGTCATATTGGCTGTATTTGGTCAAACATGAGACGTAGGCTTTTTTTTAATTTTTTGTTTAACCATACCTTCAATCTAACAAGCCACTGGCGGATTAATTCAATATCTCTCCACACCCTGTCCATTCCAAAAGATTGCTTTGTTTCATTCCTATTCACATAGCTCTGGACTAACTCTTTCAGCCACATACCAACACGTACATACACTTTCCCTTCTTTTCCCTTTTTGCCCATTTTCCCTTTAGAATTTTGTGGATACAACAAATTTCCTATTTGTGCACTAGCGCCACGCATTTTTATTAAGTGAATATCTTATGTTCGTCCTCATTTTACAACAACTTAATTGGCTCTCTATTTAGTGTGGTATGCGAAGTGTTCCTTTCTTTGTGTATGAGGACAACATTGGCACGCAAACCAGGCACGCACACACCCGTTCAATAAGTGCAAAGGGTAGTCAGACAAGTGTGACTTTGTAATTGAAATGTTTCCATGCATCGTTCCTTTGATTTTTCACAAAGTGTGTTTTCTGTTCAGGTCAAGAAAAGTGGTCTGTCTGAGCTGATGAGTCAGGAGGAACGCAAAAGACAAGAGGTATATTTTTACTCTGGTTCAGAGTCAATCTAATAGAACACATGCACTTAGTTAAGACTTACCAAACACTGGGGGAGTAGAGCCGTCCATTCGCTCTCTGTAAACTCCACTGGACCAATAAAAAATCCATTAAAGGAGTGAAGCAGGAAACATGCATCATGGATTATTATGTCCTTTAAGTGAATGCATTGTAAAGGGGAGGAGAAGGACATAAATTCTGATATTTACCTGAATCCATGTCATATTAAGGATGACGAGACTAATGGATTGATTGACAGATTAATATAAGTGCATGGTATTGTTTAATAGCATGCCAAACATACATACATGTATGTGTTCATGTCAGAACCTTCCTCATATAGCAGCCCACAGAGTCAGGACCTAGAGGGGTAACTGAAGGAAAAGTTGCATGTGATGAACGAAAGAACAAACTCGCTCTCTCCTGTCCTTCATTAGGCCATATTCGAGGTGATCTCGTCGGAGCACTCTTATCTCCACAGTCTGGAGATCCTGATCCGTATGTTCAAGAACTCTGCAGAGCTCAGCGAGGCCATGACCAAGACCGAACACCACCACCTCTTCTCCAACATCACTGACGTCTGTGAGGCGAGCAAGAAGTAAGTGGCTGAGTTGTAATGTGTTGCTTTTGTAGGCAGAATTATTATCAGACGCACATTGTTATGTGCCTTCGTGTAAGATTCTCTGTGTTTATGTGTCTGGAAGTGTTTTTCGGATGTTAAGAACTTACAGTAAGTAGCTGGTGTTTTTTGGCTTTACTTACTCTGTCAGTGTTAGTGGGTTTTGGTTTTTGCTAATGAGCTGGATAATTCTCTTGTTTAAGAGCACTTAACAGTGGTAGACCACACTCATTCCATGTGAGGTGTGTCTGTAAACACTATTTACTGCATGCTGATACCATTCTTTTGGCCTGTTTTCTGCTTGTGAACGACTGTGGGTACACAGCAGTGAGCGGATTTCTGGTTGTGAGTACATACACTGTATATAAGGTTACATGGTGATAGACAGAAAGGAGAGCCTGGGAAGAAGCAAGGAACAAACTGAGTTAAACGACAAAGAACAAAACAACAATTTAGCTTTGCGATGGTTATATTGTCATGAACATTCCTCGCTGCTTGAGGGAGCTCAAAAAACAGGCTGGACATGTCAGTATTTTTTTTCCTGTTTTTAGAGGTGAGGGCATGTAAATGCAATGTCCAAAATCTGCTGCTATGAGCCCCCTGAGCTTAGCTGTCAATCATGATTTACAGTGCATGCATGTGGACTGTTTAATGGCATTCATGGCCAGGTGACCATGAACTTCCAAAGATCCCATAAACTGATGGAAACCATGAAAGTTGAGACTGGTGAAAACTGTGCTGGTTCAGCAATTACTGTGCTGGACCAGGCATCATTATTTCTACAGATGATTGACAGTTTTTCACCCTATTGGATTTTGTCAGCTCAGTATTCATTATGAATAACGGTGTCTGCTCTTGTTCTGAAGTAACTGTTGACTATTGCAGCAGTCTCATGTCCTTTAAAATCACTGTTTTACAGATGTTTAAGTCTACGAGACTGCTATAGGGACTGTTGACTACCGTTTGGCTTGGTTGAGACCACATTTACCACACTTGCCTTAGTACTGCCTTGACCAAAACCTCCCTTCAAACAGGTTGTTACCAAGTTTTTGAGGTTAATAAATCTAAGTGTGAAATGAGGTTAAGCTAGTCTTTTTACTGTTGCCAAGGGTGTATGTTTATGAAAATTGTTAAAAGACTGTTTAAGACCATTTACTGAGTTTAAGTTTATTATGGCTGTCGACACACACGCACACACACACACACACACACAAGGGGTGTGTGTGTGTGTCTGTGTGTGTGTGGGAGGGATGCACTGCCTCCCACGTGCAACTGTTCATGACATTTGCTCAAGGATTCCATGTCAGGATTACAGCCCCCTCCTGAGAAGGACAGATTTCTTCTCCTTGCATACATTGTGGCGCCTACATGTGCATGTGACTCCATTATCTGGATTAAAGCAGCTACTACAAAATATTACCCCTCATATTCTGAACATTAGTCGGTACATGAGGATTTGCATGGAGGGAATTTGTACATCTATTTACACCTCATTCCCACTCTGCACAAATAGGGTTACCTGTAAATTCCTCAACAATTCCTTCCTGCGTTCAGACGTGCTGCAGCTCATCTCACTCACCTTTCTCATTCCAATGCACAGGCCACACACATTAATGTGATACTTCACCCTCCCCGCCTAAATACTCAAACCTGCGTAGCTCCAGGGAGAGTGGAGGGCAGGGAGACGCAGAGACAGCAGATCTAGAGATATGAAGAGGCCCGTTGCACTGGTTAAACAAGATGTTTCACTTGAAACAGATAGTCAGGCTTTGAGTTGAGCACTCTCAAAGAAAACAGAGCATAATGTCTCTCCACCTGCAGACTCCTGTTTAGACTGCGTGTGATGGTGAGCGGTGGAGAGAGCATTTCCCTGAGGCCTAATAAATTTAGCAGTGAGTGCTGGTAGAACTCTTTTATTTTCATTCATAATTGGTTAGCCGTCTAATTTTGGGCATTTCCTTTTTTTCTTTATTTTCAACATCCTGATTTAACTCTCGTCCCTTGACCTCTTCCCTCATGACAACATGCTGTTATTAGGGTCAGCGGGTTTTGCCCCAGGAGTGAGTGCAGCCTGAACTTGAAGAGCCACACTTTGTGTGTGTGTGTGTGTGTGTGTGTGTGTGTGTGTGTGTGTGTGTGTGTGTGTGTGTGTGTGTGTGTGTGTGTGTGTTTTCTGTTGCCCTGTGTACTTGTGCCCTAGTTAGAAAGGTTACAGCTCAGAGGGCACAGGGTCATGCTTTGACACAAGGCCGCATGATCACAAGAAGCTTTGTTTTCCATAGATAGTAATAGCACAGTATGTGTGTGTGCGCGTGTGAGTGGAGAAGGTAGGGATGGGGCTCAGTAGGGGCATGAGAGGTGCTTTTGCAGATGAGCTCAAACTCGGTCCAGCCAGTCAAGGTCAGCGTCCTGTGTCTGTGCAACAGTTTCCTGTTTGTCACCTTGGACCACGCATGCAAAAACACTTATTCCCTTGAAGCTCTCATGTGGCGTGCCGTTAAACCGGCCATCTGGTGGTGCTCAGGAAGAGGAAAAGCCTCTGTGTTATGGTTAATGGTAGGCTATGTCTATTTTAAGAGGCAGGGAGTTCCTCTTGTGATCTTGCAGCAGGTTGAGAAGAAAGGTGTTGGCAGTGCTTCCTGCCTTCCTGACTTTTGTATCTGTCATTATATCCTATATTCTCCCTAGTGTGGGATGCCTCATGATTTGACGCTTCGGACTCGAGCTGTTGCCATGTACGATGTGAATCACTGACATACTAACCCTTCATTTCATCCTGTGCTCAGGTTCTTTAAGGAATTGGAGGAAAAGCACCAACAGAACATAGTGATCGACGACATCAGCGACATCGTCTGCAGGCACGCTCAGTCCAACTTTGATCCTTACGTCACTTACTGCTCCAATGAGGTCTACCAGCAGAGAACCCTGCAGAGGCTGGTGTGAGTGACCGAGCAAACGCATGTTCTTATCATATCTCTCTCAGATTTGATCCGACATGACTGTTCTGACACTTTGAACCAGGGAGTTTGCTTTCCCTCTCGTTTCTCTGTGTTTCATCAGTTACTCCTCTTTCTGAACACCCAGTCTCCCTCCGTCCTCTCTTGCAGGTCCAAGAATCCAGCTTTTAAGGAGGTGCTGACCAGGATAGAGGGCCACCCAGACTGCAGGAACCTCCCCATGATCTCCTTCCTCATCCTGCCCATGCAGAGGATCACTCGTCTGCCCCTGCTCATGGATGTGAGTGCACTGAAGACAAACAGTAGCACGAGCTTTGGAATTACATTAGACATTGACTGTTACGCAACAGTTTGATTAGTCATAGTCCCCTGACTAATTCCACTCAGGGTGTGTTCTGACCTCACAGAAGTTTGCGTGACCTTATACCAATCCTTAATAATGCTAACTGATTTCTCCCCCTCGTTCTTCCTTTTTAATATTTTTTTTCTTCTTCAGTTTCATGCTTCCCTTGGCACCAGATTATTCTGTCCCTGCTGTGCCTCCCTCCCTTCCTCTCTCGTGCTCTACTTTTATCCTCCTCTCTCCCGTCTTCCGTCAGTGTCTCTCTAGGGACTCTGGGTTTTATGCTCGTAAACTAAGAGGCTGTTGGATCCTGAGAAAGTTTGGTTTCAATTCATTTCTTCCCACAGTGCCTTTAGGCATCAATATTTTAGCAGGCCTTGGATAGAGTGTAGTGCGCATGCGTGAAATGAATTGTTATGGATTTTTTTGTGCAAGAATGTATGTTATGCCGGATTTTTTTTTTTTATGGCAAGAATTAGTGCAACTTATTTGTGCCCTGACCCCCACCCCCCCTTGTGTTGCAGACAATTTGTCAGAAGACGCCTAAAGACTCGACACAATATGAGGAGTGTAAGAAGGCTTTACAAGCGGTCAGCAAGGTCAGTGGGTTCAATGAGTCGACCTGAAGTGTTACACACCACATTCTGGATTTTATGTGTTTATATTTTCATAACTTTCACACATATCTGTACATAATATTTCTCTTGAGCCTCCTCGTAGTGCTATAGAGATGCGAGGCAGTCAAAAATTTATATTTTGGTGAAGACTTTGAGGCAAATACACAATAGAAAAATCAAATTTTTCTTCTTGTACTTCATAAATTTTAGCACATCAGTCATTGTGATTAACAGATGCTGCGTGTATATGTGTGTGTGAGCAGGTGGTCAGAAAGTGTAACGAAGGAGCTCGCACAATGGAGAGAACGGAAATGATGTACACCATCAACTCTCAGCTGGAGTTCAAGATTAAGGTATGGACATGTATTCCTGCTGAAAACAACATAATTCTAACTCATATCTCACATGAACAGCCTCAAGGTAATAGTTTAGCACAGTAGAATTCGTTTAAATAGTAATCAAGGATGTAAAACATGGCCTAATGAAATCATACACTGGCTTGTGCACACATGCAGATGCAACAATACAAAGAGTACACACCACCGTCAAGTCACTCTCACTCGGCAGTATCGAGTATCTACACACGTAATGCACACAAGGCTTGGCAGGCGCAAGTGTGTCTAAGTAGTGTGGGAAATATCTGTTGGCACATTTGGGATTCACAGATGTCAAGTGAACATATTCTCAGTCTGCATAGCCAGCTGTTCACACATGCACACGCAAACTGTGATTTAGCATTTCCTGACAGCACCAACATTTTTAAAATACTTTATTTGGTTAGATATGTTGTCTTTTCCTGTTCGTCACATTTATTTCCCTTCTTCTCTCCCAGCCGTTCCCCCTGGTCTCATCCTCCAGGTGGATGGTAAAGAGAGGAGAGCTGACAGCCTTTGTGGAAGACAACGGCATCTTCCTCAAGCGGACGTCACGGCAACAGGTCTATTTCTTCCTCTTCAACGACGTCCTCATTGTGACCAGGAAGAAGAGGTGAGCTGGACATTGCACACAGGCTCTGTGTTTGATTTAACTGGCGCGAGCGTAGCCTTGGTGCACCGGCTTTGCTCATAACTCACCTGTTCCGACATGTTGAGGGTGAAAGTGTAACCATAAGCCATTGGTTTTCACTGTGTGTGTGTGCGTGTGTGTGCGTGTGCGTGTGTGTGTGCGTGTGCGTGTGCGTGTGCGTGTGTGTGTGTGTGTGTGAGTATGTGAGAACTCTATATGGCTTAGACCCTGAGTACAGGGTGTGTGACATTGTTCTCATGTTTTAACTTGTCCTGGGAATTGAGCCTGTTCAGATAAAAAAAAAAAAAACACAAAGAGATCCACGCTGAAAAGAAAGAATGAAACATTGAGAATACATGAAACAATAACAATAACAGTTGCGTCACAGCCACAGTGTTCAGTCATTATCAGCAGGGCTGAGAGAGTTGAGAGGGATTGGCACCTGCAGTGCACTGCACAATCACTGCAAATGCACTGGTTTTCTACTCTGTCCCCCTGCTTCATGGGTGTGTTTATTAAGATGAACAGGTGCAGTTACCTGAACCTACTGCGACTTGGGATTATGGATCTGAGCTTTATTTTATGAAGGTTGTCGAGGCTTAAACCCGTCCTGGTGCCATGAATCACGTGGAGCTAGTGGACCTGCTCATTGTCAGCCCTGTCAGTCAGTCCTCCTTCCCCTCCTGTTTCCTCTGGTTTTAAGCAGAACCATGAAGCAAGCCCTAAACAGCACTTCCTCAGAATGATGTGGTTCTCATTTGCGTGCGTGTAGTCTGGGAGTTTGTGCACATGTGTGTCTATTTGTGCCAGAAAAAAATCCTTTCCCGTCCATCTCCCTCTGTGTCTGGAACTGATTGTCCCGCCACTCGCAAACTCAGAATTCCTAAGAATCATTAAAAAAAAAAAAGAAAAGAAAAGAAAAGAAACATTCCATGTGATATTTTTCTGGGAATCTGATCCTGGACGGCAGGCTCCAGCGGTGTGTGGTGTCAAACCTGTGTTTGGAAGAGGGATTTGGGAAAGGGAGTTCTCCGGAATCGGTGTGTGTATTTGTGTGTGCGTGCACAGTTGAATGGGAGAAGCTGTTATAATATTGTTTTGTACTGCAGTACTGGAGCCCTGCTGTGGCACGCTACTCTACTGCACTCCATCTGCAGTCATCAAAACAAAAACACACCAGGGGTACACAAGGCTAGCCAGGCACCGCCAGGTCACAAACCCTTCTAGACATAATGGTATAACGGCTCTTTCCCTCGTCATTATGACCTGGAGCGTGTGGGAGGGGAGTGATGGCTTACAAGCGGCTAACTGCACCCAATGCTCAAATCCTTTCACTTACATTTCCAGAAATATCGTGAAAACCAGAGGGGAGGGGTGAAAAGGTCAAAGCAACAGCACTTACACAGTAGAGAAAAACATACCTACGACCTGAACATGTTTTCACTTTTATTGGCCTATTTTTCTTAATATGCAGGAGTAAGAGAGCACAAATGTGTTTTTTTGTGTGTGGGTGTGTGTGGGAGGGGGTTGTTAGACTGTGTTACTTGATTGCAAATCCCAAAATGTTGGGATGGTTGGGGGTTCAGTAGCATTTAACTGAAAATAAATTTAGTATTGTATGTGCTATATCAAGTCAGATTATTTTAATGTCTGTATCGGCTCAGCTTTGAACAAGTTGCAAATCGAAGCTGAAACAATTAGTCATTTGACACAATTTACTAGCAACGATTTTGGCACTTGATGAATTGCTGAAGTTATTTTAAAACAAACTCTGGTTCCACTTTCTCCTGTTTTATATTGATTTTTATATTGATTAAGACTTGGACTCTGAGAAACTGATGAAAATTTTTATTATTTTCTGTCATTAAATAAAGCAGAATTAGTTGATTTTAATTGACAGAATAATTGTCAGATTAACGAGTAAAAATCAATATTAGTTGCAGTTATAAATATTTAAGAACTAACAACAAAACAAAGTTTAAGCCTCTGGTTTTGTTTGTTTACATATTTGGTGTTTATTATTCGTTGCCCTTGGTTTATTGTAGGAAGGAGTGGCGATAAATCATCCAATAAGAGTTTCGTGAGACTTCAAGCTTAACAAATCTGTTTATTTTATCAAGATCAAACTTGATCCAAGAAGAAACTGGCTGTTGGAAACCAGCTCCATGTCAGACTGGGCTATTGTCACGCAGTGGGGGAAAGTGTTGATCTGCTGCACTCTGGCTTGCAGGAACACTTACATAACACCCAGTCCACACCAGCTGGCTCCTCTCTCATCTTCACTTCCCCCCTTTTTCCTGTGTGATGCTGGGCATCATCTAAACATTGAGTATTATTGAGGGTGAGGTTTTAATTTCTCTCTTTTCTCTCTTTCTCTCTGGTCTTTCTTGTTCTTTTTGGTAGTCGTGACCTTGTGGCTTTTTTGTCTGTCCTATCTTTGTGTGTGTGTGCGTGTGTGTGTGTGTGTGTGTGTGTGTGTGTGTGTGTGTGCGTGCGTGTGTGTGTGTGCAAGTCTATAGTCCCAACATGTTCTGTTCTGTTTTTTTTTTGTTTTTTTTCTCCCGCTGTTTGTGTGAGTGTGCCTAGTCTCAACACTCCTGCTTTGCACCAGAACATTCTGCTTTCACCGTGTGTGACTGTGTATGTACGTGCACGCTTGATTTGGAGTCCTATCTCGACATCTCTCTGTTGATTTGTGTTACTTCTGCTTGTGTGTTGGAGAAGGGGTTGTACACTAGTAAGATGGCAGCTGGCACAGTTGTGATGACGTGTGGTAGATGCCTGCGCTATCTCTAAAACTGGAGTGATTTTCATACCAGCAGGGTTGTGTGTTTGCTTCTGAGTAAATAGCTGATGTGACGAGATAAGGTTTTCTTTCTCCTACTATTTAATTTATTTTTGAATGCCTCGCTTACACATTTTGACACAGGATTTCTCAGTTATTTCCCACCATCGTTCCTTCAGTTAGCAATGATCTGACTCTGCATATCCACCCGCACGCACCCATCAGAGAACTCACCTCACAAACATGCAGATTCCTCTCCCATCCCATTCCCCAGTGTCATGTAAATGGCATTCCAGGCATTTTACCTGTAGGGCCTGTAAGAGCCAAATACTGACACCCTGAAATCCAGGGATTCTTATTTTACCACCAAACAATATTAATAACAATATTTTTAAGGGACAAATTACATGTATAACATGACATGTTTTCCTTAATTTGTATCTTTAGTTTAGGTGCAAATTAAGGGGTTTACCCTAAACATGTAGATACATTAATTGAACATAATACATTCAAGTGTTTTTAATGGACTATATGAATATGTTTAAAGAGTTCTCAAGGGTCCCAAGATTCCTGATTAAAAAAACAAACATTAAAATAATCCCCCCTAATTTGATTTTTGTGGGGAAGTTTTCATTATTTTTGGTCAGTTGTAATGATTTTCTAACCCCAAATATCCCCTTAATATCCCATTTAATTCCTTTTAAGGTAAAAGAAAATGACAGGGTCTATTTTCATAGTGCAAGGTGGTGCAATGTTACAGATAAATGGAATTTAAGATTTTCACTCCTGTGTAAGCTTTTGACAAAACTTACCGTGATAAATTTGTAGGTTAGTAAAGCAGATTGAAAATAGGGGTATGAGGTAGAAGAGATGTACGACATAGTTTGACATTTTGGCTTCTTCACTTTTTTGCTGAGAGTTAGACAAGAAGATCGATGCTGCTCTCATGCCCCAGTCTTTTTGCTAAGCTTAGCTAACCGGCTCCTGGCTCCACAGCTTCATGTTTAACAAATATTAGAGGGGTGTCAATCTTTTCATCTAACTCTCAGCAAGAAAGCAAAAAAGCATATTTTCTAATATGTCAAACTTTTCCTTTAAGCTTCAGTTCAGTCTGGTTACCCTCATGCACAGAGCAGCATCTTTTCTTCCACTTCCAGCCCCCTCCCTCTGTCCTGTTCACTCCCTCTGCTTTTATCTATCTCTCCCTCTACTTTCTTTCTCCTCCTCTGAGAAGTCTAATTGGTTGTGGGCAGCAGGCTTTAACTTGACTGACTGCTGGACAATAGGGACTGAGGGGTAACAGTTGAACCTTGTTGAGAACCTTCCAACCGTGACTGGATTCTCCAACCAGTCACAACATCAGAGTACAGGGTTTGTGTGTGTAAGTGAAACAGTGAGACAGTAAGACATAGGTAAGATACACTGTTCGCTACTGTTTGTTTAACCGTTAGCTTTGTCCCTGCTTGTGTGTGTGTGTGTGTGTGTGTGTGTGTGTGTGTGTGTGTGTGTGTGTGTGTGTGTGCGCGCGCGTGCAGCATGACTGTACACTAATGGATTTTCTGGTTTACAAGAAGCTAGCTCCTGTCCAGCAGCGTCTCAGAGCTCCAGTCTCAGGTTGATAAAACACATGAGCTGGACTTAAGCTTCTGTTCTTCAGAGCGCTGTAAAAAAAAAAAAAAAAAAACATACACACACACATTAGAGGGAGCATGCTTTCCAACCAGCTCCAGATGTTTCTAACTAACTCTGTGTACTGCTAGACACGGGGTCATGCTCAGGTAATGGTACTCATGGGAAATGTAGGCATGTACTAAAGGAACCAGAGGGCAGCTGATTTAGTGTAAGGACATTTAGACGGCTGAATATGTGGAGTTTTGACTGGCACAGATGCTGAGACATAATGTGACAGCTGATTTATAAATCCAGGTGAATTTGATTAACCACACGGTGTGCAGCCTCTCATGGGTCAAGCAGCTGAGGCACCAAGAAACTGGATCTCTACTGAAAACAATGAGCTAAAATTTGATATGTGGGGGGATGGATGGTGTAGCAGGTACACAATAATCAGCAAATATTGTGTATTTTGTACTCAATTCTTATTATTGCACCAATATGATTTTGGTAATTTATTTAAATCTTTGAATATTTAGCAATTCTTTATATTAGATTTATTTAATTTGCTTTAAATTAATTAACCAATAGGGAAATATCTGTTACCATGACAGACACTAGTTTCTTTCGACACTATTTAATCTTTATAAACATTTTGATTTAATTTAATACTGGAAAAACAAAGTAACAACAACATGGTATATTTTTCCACTCTCCACTTGGAGGCTGTTGCACCATATCCAGGAATACAGACTGTAACATTTAGGGCTGAAGGGCACATTGCACCAGTTGTGGACTAGGGCTTTCAACAGACTACCACAGGAACCGTTTAGGAAGAGAAACGCATAAAGAAGTCATTCCAAAAAGTCAAAATGAAAAACAACCTTTGGTTAAATGATACTAATGTTTGTCTAAATGTTTGGTAGAGAACTTGAATAAAAGAAGCTGAATCCACATTTGTGTTCAAATGACAAGTTGCCAAAAGAGTATCTGATTATCTGGATTTCTAGACAACGGTTTATTTTAAAATTACAAAATGGAAAGTGTACTAGTCTCATTTGTGTTTTTTTGCATCGGTATTTAACTGCATTGACTGGTGGCTACGGTTCCAGGAGTAGTGCTTTTCAGTGAGCTGATTTGACTGTCAAATTCAATTTCCCGTAGTTTTCCACCAAAGCAGCAATATGTGTGTATGTGTAGCACATATAACTGTAGAGCTGTATTTGTATGTGTGGTGAACTGTGTAAAGTCCATTTCCATGTAAAAATTCTTTTGTTGTTGGCTGTTGCATGACAGGAGAGTGAATGTTCAACTGAGGCCACAATAACGATCCAAAGTGGCAGCCTCTCAATCACAAGTCCACTTTACACATTTCAAGGTCTCCATCACCAAAACCACTGTCATACACAGACCACACATCTTGAATACCTGAAATGAAACATCATTAAACCTTTCTTTCACTCTCTGTGTTCTTGTCAGTGAGGAGAGTTACACTGTGATAGACTACGCTCTGAGGGACCAGATCTGGGTGGGTTCCTGCCAGCCCGAAGATCTCAACCTGTCACCGGTCAGGAGCACCACCAGCATGCTTAGCTCCCGGCAAGCCGGCGCCAACCATCTTTTCTGTCTGCGTTTCCGTAGCAACCACTCCGGTGAAAAGGTGCCCATGATCCTGGGGACGGAGTTGCTGTGAGTACTTTATTTTGTAACCTTTGTGCCTCGTAACTTTGCTGTTTTCGTTTCACTTGTGTTCAGTTACAGATTTACGAGATCTGCTGTAAAGCAACTGGTGAATCATTTTTGCCTCTGACATAACGTCACTCCTGCATCTTTCTACGTACATATTAGTAGGCCAGGGTACTCGTAAGGTTTGATTTCCAGTCAAGACAGCAGAGCGAGTTTTTTCCATGGCTGAATACACATCTCTGTGAGAAATGGCTCAGGACCTGCTCTTCACCTTGAAACAGATTCCTACTCCCTTATCTTTACCTTTATGTGCTCTAGTATGCTTTTTTAGCTTGAAGTAAGAGAATCCCTTCACCCTTCTCTCCTTAGCTTTTATTTCTTAGTCTCATTTTGGACCATTACAGCTCACAGGGATATTTTGTTACAGCCATTCTCTAGACGCAGCCTGAGCCTCACTGTTCTTCTTTATGTGACCTAGGAAATGAAGTTTATTATTGCGTTTTACAGTCTGCAGTCGTACTGTAACACAGACCAGCTGTACCGGATAATTGTTTTGTTGACTGAATGCTTTGCAACACAACCATCTATTCTAGGGCAAGCAACTTCCTTTGTTTAAAGTCTGCTGAACTTTATTGCATGTGCAAAACGATTACTCACACATCTGCCCTAGAAATATATTCAGCTGGATTGAAGGTCCTTGAAGTTCTTGCTTGTAACCGTATGGATAAAACTCAAACCACCCCACCCCCCCCACCAGCACCACCACCAATCCCATCTCTCTTTGTAGAGGGAATAGACTAAAGAGCGAAGTTGTTTACATAGATTACATAACCCACACAAACAAAGGGGATCTGTCATATATTGGACTTCATACAGGGTGTATTTGTTCTAGTTAGCATTAGCAACGTTCTCACATGTACACAAATATGCTCGCTCACACACACACACACTCAGTTTTCACTGTAATTATTTACTTTGGTTCAAAGCTTTGTAATGGTGTGTTTTCATATGCACAGGGCCTGTTCCTCCTCATTCCTGTGTAGTTAGAGAACCTCCCTCTGTATTCTCATTACAGAAGCTGTGGTTTTTCAGCTCCATTGTTTAATAGCGCTGCCTTTAAATGGCTCTCCACCTGTTTTAAAACCTTTTCTCAAATCAGCCAAATGTTCGATAAGTACATACTGTATTACTCTATGACTATGGCTGTAAAGATTCAATCCATGGAAGGTGAAATTTTTTTTATATTCATTTCAAAAATGTATTTCAGCTTTAACATTTAAATTGTTAAATTGTGTAATAGAGGGGATTGAGTAAATGATAGTTAAACATAGTAACCTTACAGCAAGGCTCATTTCAGACAGGAATAGTTATTTTCAACAGCTTAACAACCACTCAGCACGGGGTACAGCCGCTAAGGGATTAGAGTACAACTGCTACAGTCAGTCATTTAACCAGTGAATCAGCATAACCTTTGATAATGCTCAATAGGTTTGAGTCATCTGTAAGAAATAATAAATTCTCTGGTCTCAGCTTCTCAAATATGAACATTTGTGGTTTCCCTTTCCCTCTCTCTGCTATGATTGTAAATTGAACATTTTGGGGTTTGGGCTTTTAAGACGAAACACGACATTTGTCACATGAAGATGTCACATTGGACTTGATGGATAATGAAAACACTTGTTTGTTGCAGCCGGACAGAAATATATCAAAGTGTGAAGACGGCAGTCAGTACTGCTGTCCTGAAAAGAAACACCTTCATGTTTGGTCTTTACTCCATCCTGATAAATTGATATAGTTGAAAAATCCCACACATCTCCACTGTCCAGTTTTGTGTTGCTTTTCAAAATTAAAACTAGTTTTCTAGAGTGGGTCACTCGTATTAGCCACTGAGCTGTCTAAGCCAGACAAAGTGACTGCAGTAATAGCGTTAAGTGTGACTGCTGTGGGCCTGTGTAGGTGGCAATCTTAGTGACATGACTCAATGTGCTGCCCACTGAGCCTTTAGATACTGCCCATGTATACATGTGGGGGTCTCCTTGTCTGACTGCCCCCTCTGTCTAGTGTGTGTTGTTGTGGAAAGCCCCTGGACTCCCTCCTTTGATAGCTTGGGTTTGGGGCCCTTGGCTGAGATGTAATGATGTGTGTGTGTGTGTGTGTGTGTGTGTGTGTGTGTGTGTGTGTGTGTGTGTGTGTGTGTGTGTGTGTGTGTGTTTGTGTGTGGAGGGTGCAGCGCTCCACTCACTGTAGTACTGAATGAGCTGAGAAGAGGGGACCCTGGCAACCGTCCATTGTTACAGTGGTTGCTAGGCATTGTTTAAGCTGTTGCCTAGCAGCGGCCCATTGTTAAGTGGGCTGTTTCCCACGACTATCCTTACTCCCACCCTGTTGCTTCACTCTCCCCGACTCTTCTTCACAGTCCCGTGTCTGATCTTTTAGACAGCAGACAGTGTCTGCTCTTTGTTTTTGATGACCACAGAATAACTTCCTCTTCCTCCGACCATTCATTCTAGTTTAGTGATTTAACCCGACATGACACATAGAAGTGGTGTTTCATTAGCCAGTCTATTTTGGTCTTCTATCAGAGTTAAATGAAGTAGAGAGGATAGATGAGTTTTGAGGCTTTCTCGGAAATTGCTGTGAACAGGATGGACAGTATTGTGCCTATGACTAATTATTGTAGATGAAGCTACTTTATATTCTTGATCACTCATGAAGTCTGTAAATTTCCCTCAAACGGTAAAAAGCAGCAGGATGGAGCAACAGTCTAGAAGGGCTGTAACAATTATTTTCATTATTGATTGATCTATCTGTGGTTTGGATTGATCACAGTTTTCCAGAGCTGCAGGTGTTGAATTCAAATAGCTTGTGTTGTTGACCAGCTGTCACAAATCCAAACATATTGAATTTGCAATAAAAGAAAAGAGTAAAGAAGGATTTCCTGACATATGAGAAGCTGCAACTAGAAAATGTATCGTTACGTTTGATTATTTGACCGACCATTTTGTCACTATGAAACCCACCTTTGTTTTGTGACAAAATGTGCTATGTGTGTTATTACTACTGAAGTAAAGCTGAAATATATTGAAACAAATTTATTTACACACCTGTTCCACGTGTGTTTCAGTGTTCACAAAAAGTCAAAGAGAGCCTGGGAAGGAAGCTGCTGATTGGATAGAGGACGGTCAGCTGATTTGGTCTAACTGTCACATTTCAGACGGCAAAGACAACAAAAAATGCAGGCCTAGTTTGTGTGGGATTTCTCTGGAAAAGGTATAAGCATCAGTGGTTCTGAGGAATTAAATTTCTTCCACTCAAAAGGAAGTGGCTGTGCTGCGTTTACTTGCATATATTGTTCACTTCCCTGCTACATTTAAGTGCAGCTCAATTCGGGTTCCAATGTGAAATTCCACACATTCTGCCCGAAGGCGGGTCTGTGTTTTTTTGTTTTTTTGTGTCTTTTTTTTTTTTGTGGAAATGAAACTGTAGAAATGGAATTTTTTATGTTGGTGTCAATGTGGGTTAGGGTGAGGGTTGGTTAGTTTCTGCTTTCAGTTCCATTACTTCCATTTTCTCTCTACCTGCAGAACCTTTAAGCCGATTACCTGTGTCTACTGTAGCCTACGTGTCACTGTGTGAGGTCTAAGAAACATGCATACAATAGACTGATCTTTGACTTCAGCAGTGGCGTAATACTTGAGGAATTCAGACAGACAGCTGAATTGGAGATGGCACAGGGACGTCTGTGTGGCTGCTCTCCTCTCGTATCGTCTGTGATTCTCTTCTTTTCTGTCTGTGTCCTCTTCCTTTTCTGTATATCCTTTTGTTCAGTGTGCGCATGTCAGCGCGCCTTCCCCATGACCCAATGTTGTGTCCTTTCCAGAGTCAGTGAATAGCGCTTCTCTATTAGTAGAACAGAGCAGCTACAGAACTCTGCAGCAAAACAGTTCTGTTAGGCAGATATGCAGCTATAACACAAAGCAGCATCGGTTATGCAACAGCCCCGACCGCGAGGAGGGCGTCTGTACTTATGCTGCACACTTTGGCATTGTTTTTGATTTTTTTTTACTTAACTCCGTCTGCTTTCGTTTATGAGATTGTTTTGGTTTTCTTACTATGTCTGCTTTTGTTTATATGATAACGAAAAACTTGCTGATGGGAATGGTTCCCTCTCCCAGGGAGTTTCCCTCGCTGGTCTGCTCCGGGCAGAGAGATGTCATGTTTCCGTTGGAAGAGTAGGGATTGTACCCAAATGCTGTTCTGACCTGTGGTTAAGTGGAAACAAGGGAATGATTCAGCTGGGAGTAAACAAATTGATAGGAGTTAGCAGAAAGGGTTAGGAGGAGAGGCAGTGATGAAACTGAAATGAGATGGAAAACAGTGGCCTGGTGGTGATTTCAAGTTGGCAGAGGAAGGGAGATTAGGAGGAGGCTGTCATCACTTTCTATCTGCTTGTGTGAAAGAGGTTTTACAGTGCAGTGGTGAGGCCTTGCTTCTTTTCAGAGGTGAAACAAGAACCTCTGACAATGGATTTATGATTCTTGGCAAGCTCTTGCTGTTGGGGATGAATGGTTAAAGGCAGAGGGAGCTTTACTACCATGAATAGACTGATCCTGCACAGGCCTGTAGTCATCTAGAGGGGAAGAGGGCAAGCACCTGCTGTTTGTCCATGTGCAGTATTCACATGCCTGCATGTAAACACACACTCTTACAATTTGAAGGCTGTTTTTTTTTTTTTTTTTTTTTTTTTTTTTTTACCTGAACCCTGTTTTGGTACATGATTCACATTCCACAGATAACCATTAAGTGCCTCTCAAACACATGGTTGTCTGTTTGCGCCTGTGCAGGATCTATTGAATACATGTACATTCATAATTTCAATAAAGTATTTCAGCTGTTTAAGTGTGCACATGTATCAAACTGTGTGTCGGCATGTGTGTCCAGCTGTCAAGAGCAACGTCTAACAGCTGCCTTTCCCACAGAGCAGCTCGGATGTTGCACATTCAGTAGAGACCAAGCCTGGCCTTTGACTGAAGCATGTTTCTCTTATATTTGTGTAACATGTCTTCACTTGAATATCATTTATTTGATGCAAGTTTGTTCTCACAGGATATCCGGTCTATTATTTAAAACATGTTTGGCCTGTAATGAGGGCAGGAAAGATCATAGAAGGTGATTCATTAGCAGTCACAGTTGCGGACGCACACCCAAACTGATCAGTAACTTTCAACGAATGCGACCTCCTCTTCGGTGTCTGTTAAAATATGGGTAAAATAAGTAGTATGTGTGTTTTACTAATGAAGTAGTGGCTGTTTGCCTTCATTTTTTTCTCTGACTTCTACATAAAGATTTGCAGGGCCCTATTTGTCTGTCCCTTATTTATTATGATGCCTGCTAACAATGTTACTATTTTCTTTCCGTCTTTTTTATCCATGCTAACATCATGGCTATGTGAATGTTGGTTGGTTGATCCATTGTCTTGATTCAGACTTAAATAGCAACCATAAACTGTTGCACATATGCCAAAGAATACGGTACGGAAATTCATATTTTCCATAGTATGAATCGTAAAAGCTTTAGCAATCCTCTGACTTTTAATTCAGCACTAACAGCAGTTCAAAGTGTTCGTCCAACACTTTGCTTTTTGACCAAGTACCTGCAAAGCTAACAACATTCTCATGAGACTTATGTCTTGTTCTGTTGTATGTGTTGCTATTCATGTACAGTTACGTACTTCATATGTGGTGCTTGAACAGGCTAGCTTGAAACACAGACCATCAAACTATGAATATAAAATATATAAATAATACATTTAAAAAAGAAATTACATCACTTGACTAGTCAGTGATTATTTATCACTTGGCCTATGACCCCAGGAGGAATTGAAAATGGCAGTGCTGTTTTGAACACAATGAAAGGTACCAACATACCAAGACTGTAACATTTTATTGTGAAATTCCAAAGGTTGTCCTATGCTCCTCATAATGTTAATGAAGTTATTTCACAGTGGTGGTTATAAAGGTGATTTCATACAACCCAGTCAATTGTTGAGGGATGACGTGATCCAATATTTTACAGCTGCGTCCTGAAAGGGATCTGAACAGCATTTGTACAATGGGAACACAATAGTGAGATCTGACTCATGGGACTTGCCCGTTTCAGGTCCATTTGAGGCTCTTGTGAAGAGGGTCCACACAAATACTAGTCAGTCTGTGATCGTCTGTGCATGTTGTACCCAACTGCATGATGCAGACCAATGGTGTTGAGTCACAGAGGGCCTCAATAAACCCCCTATGGTTCATTTCCTGAACCCCCTTTATCTCTCCCCCATTCTGCTCTTTCTAAATCCACCCCTCTACTCTCCTTTCTGTAGCAGCTGAGAACAGGTGAAATAAGAGATAGAGTTTCGTGGAATTTGACCTGTGCGACTCCACCCAGTGTTTTTTTCCCCAATGAAACACATGAGAGAAAAAGCAGCACCTGAGAATCAGCCTTTGTTCTCATTTTCCTCATTTTGCTCTGACTGACAATCTGTTCAATGGAGGTACATTTTTTAAAATGTTATTTGTCTGAACAGATTGACAAAGTGTAAAAATGTAATCTATAAATGTAAAACACCTTCCACAAATACAAAAAATAAATTTGCAAATTCAAAAAAATTTCTTGCAATTATAAAACGGATTTGCAAACACACAATCAAATTCCAAAAATAAAAAAAAGTCTTTTTATACCTTACTATACTATGACGTTTTGTTCATTGCTATACTGTGACTTTTTGTTGGCTTTTTATACTATGACTTTATATGCCTCACTATCCTGTGACGTTTTTATGCATTACTGTAGTATGACTTTTTGTGCCTAACAATACTGTGACTTTTTATGCCTGACTAAACTATGAATTTTTATGACTTACTATACTATTACCTTTTATGCCTGATCATATTATGACTTTTTATGCCTTAGTATACTATGACTTTTTATAAATTACTATACTATGTCGTTTTTATGCAGTACTATACGTTGACATTTTTACGCCATACTATACTATGACATTTTTATACCTTTACTATCACTTTATATGCCTTACTATAGTGTGACGTTTTATGCCTGACTAAACTATTTCTTTTTGTGCCTTATTATATGTTTTAATGACTTACTATACTATGACACTTTTATGCCTTAACATACTACTGTTTTTATGCCTTACTAGACCATTACTTTTTAATATCTTTCCATTCTATAACTTTTTACAACTTACTATAGTATGACATTTTTAGGCCGTACTACACTGAGACTTTTTATGCCTTACTATAGTAGGACATATTTATGCCTTACTATACTATGACTTTTTATGCCTGGCCATATTATGACTTCTTATGCCTTAGTATACTATGGTGTCTTTTATGCAGTACTATACTTTGACATTTTTATACTTTACTATACTATAACATTTTTATGCCTTACCAGACTTTTTATGCCATAATATACTATGACTATGACTATTTTATGCCTTATACTATGACTTTTTATGCCTTACCATACTATGACTTTTTATGCCCTACTATACTATGAGTATTTTATTGCCTTAATATACTATGAATTTTTTATGGCCTTAATATACTATGACTTTTTATCCCTTATTATAGTATGACTTTTTATGCCTTACCATACTATGACTTTTTATGCCCTACTATACTATGAGTATTTTATTGCCTTAATATACTATGAATTTTTTATGGCCTTAATATACTATGACTTTTTATCCCTTATTATAGTATGACTTTTTATGCCTTACCATACTATGACTTTTTATGCCCTACTATACTATGAGTATTTTATTGCCTTAATATACTATGAATTTTTTATGGCCTTAATATACTATGACTTTTTATACCTTATTATAGTATGACTTTTTATGCCTTACTATACTATGACTTTTTATGCCTTACTATACTATGACTTTTTATGCCTTACTATACTGTGATGTTTTTATGCCTTACTATACTATGACTTTTTATGCCTTACTATACTATGACTTTTTTTTCCTCACCATACTCTGGTTTTTATGCCTTACTATACTATGACAATTTTATGCCTTACTATACTATGACTTTTTTATGCCTCATTATACTATGACTTTTTTATGGCCTTAATATACTATGGGTTTTTTATGCCTTCTTACACTATAACTTTTTATGCCTTACTATACTATGACTTTTTTTTCCTCACCATACTCTGGTTTTTAAGCCTTACTATACTATGACAATTTTATGCCTTACTATACTATGACTTTTTTATGCCTCATTATACTATGACTTTTTTATGGCCTTAATATACTATGGGTTTTTTATGCCTTCTTACACTATAACTTTTTATGCCTTACTATACTATGACTTTTTTTTCCTCACCATACTCTGGTTTTTAAGCCTTACTATACTATGACAATTTTATGCCTTACTATACTATGACTTTTTTATGCCTCATTATACTATGACTTTTTTATGGCCTTAATATACTATGGGTTTTTTATGCCTTCTTACACTATAACTTTTTATGCCTTACTATACTATGACTTTTTTTTCCTCACCATACTCTGGTTTTTAAGCCTTACTATACTATGACAATTTTATGCCTTACTATACTATGACTTTTTTATGCCTCATTATACTATGACTTTTTTATGGCCTTAATATACTATGGGTTTTTTATGCCTTCTTACACTATGACTTTTTATGCCTTACTATACTATGACTTTTTATGCCTTACTATACTTTGACTTTTTTACGCCATACCATACTATGACTTTTTATGCCTTACTGTACTATGACTTTTTTATGCCATTCCACACTATGACTTTTTAAGCCTTATTATACTATGACAATTTTATGCCTTACTATACTATGAGTTTTTTGTGCCTTACTATACTGTGTTGTTTTCATGCCTCACCATACTATGATTTTTATGCCTTACTATACTATGAATTGTTATGCCCTACTATACTATAACTTTTTATGCCATACCATACTATTTCTTTTTATGCAATACAATACTATGACTTTTTTGCCTTACTATACTATGACATTTTTATGCCTTATACTATGACTTTTTGTGCCTTACTATACTATGACTTTTTATGCCTTACCATACTATGACTGTTTATGCCTTACTGTACTATGACTTTTTTATGCCTTACTGTACTGTGACTTTTTATGTCTTACTATACTATGACTTTTTATGCCTTACCATACTGTCATGTTTTTATGCCTCACCATACTATGATTTTTATGCCTTACTATACTATGACTTTTTTATGCCTTACTATACTATGACTTTTTATGCCTTACTATACTGTGTTTTTATGCCTTACTATACTATGACTTTTTATGCCTTAATTTACTATGAATTTTTATGCCTTACTATACTACGACTTTTTATGCCTTACTATACTATGACTTTTTTTTGCCTTACTATACTATGACTTTTTATGCCTTACTATACTGTGTTTTTATGCCTTACTATACTATGACTTTTTTATGCCTTACTGTACTATGACTTTTTTATGCCTTACTATACTATGACAATTTTATGCCTTACTATACTATGACTTTTTTGTGCCTCACTTTACTATGACAATTTTATGCCTTACTTTACTATGAATTTTTATGCCTTAATATACTACGACTTTTTATGCCTTACTATACTATGACTTTTTATGCCTTACTATACTATGACTGTTTATGCCTTACTATACTGTGTTTTTATGCCTTACTATACTGTGACTTTTTATTCCTTACTATACTGTGTTTTTATGCCTCATTATACTATGACTTTTTTATGCCTTACTATATTATGACTTTTTATGCCTTACTATACTGTGATGTTTTTATGCCTTACTATACTATGACAATTTTATGCCTCACCATACTCTGGTTTTTATACCTTACTATACTATGACAATTTTATGCCTTACTTTACTATGACTTTTTATGCCTTACTATACTGTGATGTTTTTATGCCTTACTATACTATGACTCTTTATGCCTTACTATACTATGACTTTTTTTGCTTTACTATACTATGACTTTTTATGCCTTACCATACTAGGATTTTTTATGTCTTACTATGCTATGACTTTTTATGCCTTATTATAGTATGACTTTTTATGCCTTACTATACGGTGATGTTTTTATACTTCACCATACTATGATTTTTATGCCTTCTTATACTATGATTTTTTATGCCTCACTATACTATGACTTTTTATGCCTTACTGTACTGTGATGTTTTTATGCCTCACCATACTATGGTTTTTATGCCTTATTATATGACTTTTTTATGCCTTACTATACTATGACTTTTTTATGACTTACTATACTATGACTTTTTTTGACTTGTTATACTATGACTTTTTATGCCGTACTATACTATGACTTTTTATGCCTTACTATACTGTAATGTTTTTATGCCTTACTATACTATGACTTTTTATGCTTTACTATACTATGACTTTTTTTGCCTTACTATACCATGACTTTTTATGCCTTACCATACTATGACATTTTATGCCTTACTATACCATGACTTTTTTATGCCTTACCATACTAAAACCTTTTATACCTTATTATACTTTGACTTTTTTATGCCTTACCATACTATGATTTTTATGCCTTACTATACTATGACTTTTTATGCCTTACTATACTATGACTTTTTATGCCTTACTATACTGTGACTTTTTATGCCTTACTATACTATGACTTTTTATGCCTTACTATACTGTGACTTTTTATGCCTTACTATACTATGACTTTTTATGCCTTACTATACTGTGACTTTTTATGCCTTACTATACTATGACTTTTTATGCCTTACTATACTGTGACTTTTTATGCCTTACTATACTATGACTTTTTATGCCTTACTATACTGTGACTTTTTATGCCTTACTATACTATGACTTTTTATGCCTTACTATACTGTGACTTTTTATGCCTTACTATACTATGACTTTTTATGCCTTACTATACTGTGACTTTTTATGCCTTACTATACTATGACTTTTTATGCCTTACTATACTGTGACTTTTTATGCCTTACTATACTATGACTTTTTATGCCTTACTATACTGTGACTTTTTATGCCTTACTATACTATGACTTTTTATGCCTTACTATACTGTGACTTTTTATGCCTTACTATACTATGACTTTTTATGCCTTACTATACTGTGACTTTTTATGCCTTACTATACTATGACTTTTTATGCCTTACTATACTGTGACTTTTTATGCCTTACTATACTATGACTTTTTATGCCTTACTATACTGTGACTTTTTATGCCTTACTATACTATGACTTTTTATGCCTTACTATACTATGACTTATTTATGCCTCATTATACTATGACATTTTATGCCTTACCATACTATGACTTTTTATACCTTATTATACTTTGACTTTTTTATGCCTTACCATACTATGATTTTCATGCCTTACTATACTGTGACTTTTTATGTCTTACTATACTATGACTTTTTTTGCCTTACTATACTATGAATTTTTTTGCCTTACTATACTATGACTTTTTATGCCTTACCATACTAGGATTTCTTATGTCTTACTATACTATGGCTTTTTATGCCTTACTATACTATGACTTTTTTATGCCTTACTATACTGTGACTTTTTATGTCTTACTATACTATGACTTTTTATGCCTTACTATACTGTGATGTTTTTATGCCTTACTATACTATGACTTTTTATGCCTTACTATACTATGACTTTTTTTGCCTTACTATACTATGACTTTTTATGCCTTACCATACTATGATTTTTTATGTCTTACTATACTATGACTTTTTTATGCCTTACTATACTATGACTTTTTTTTGACTTGTTATGCTATGACTTTTTATGCCTTACTATTCTATGACTTTTTATGCCTTACCATACTAGGATTTTTTATGTCTTACTATACTATGACTTTATTTTGACTTGTTATGCTATGACTTTTTATGCCTCATTATACTATGACATTTTATGCCTTA